>NW_004524730.1:6626647-6628992 GCF_000260255.1 Octodon degus | reverse complement strand
CAAATGCAGATTTATGTCTACACAGAACCTTAACAAGTGGCTTCCAAATCTCAGCAGCTCAACAAAAGACAATGTCCAGGTCTGCAGATTAAGGTGCACTTCCTAGGAGAGCAGTGTTTCCAAAGTGTGTCTTAATGGGAAGGAAGACAAAACTGATCTTCTGTGGTGGTGTTATCTGTAAAGTTTTGTATTTATCCAGGTCTGGATTCTTTAAAGCCTAATACTGTTCTGCTCCAGTGAAGCAGGTCACTTGTCATTATGAGCTGATTGCTGTTAGCATCTTAAATTCAAATGAATTTTTCCTATTAATGTCTTAAGAACTGGTTGATTACCTCAACATCTGCTGCTAGAGGCCCATACCTTCTAGACTTACTAATAAGACTCTTTCTACAGAAAGCAGATCTATAGATTCAAAGCTATAATTGCGTGATTTAAAAGTGAGTAAAAAGGGTCCGAGGAAATTGCTCAGTAGAATAAGTGATTGCCTGGCAAGTGGAAGAACCTGAGTTCAATCCCTGGTTCGGCCAACAAAACAAAACAAACAAACAAACAACAAACGAACAAACAAAATGTGAATAAAAGAAAACTATGAAATGAGAGTTAGATTTCAGCCTTCCACTTTCTTCATAAAGTATGTAATCCTGAACAGAATGTTTTCCTTCTTCCCTGAGTCAGCTATGTAGAAAACGTTGCTTCTACCTCTAAAAGTTTATGCATATGTGTAAAATACTTCCTACAGCTTAGCACCTGCTGTTTTCTACCTGTCAAACTAATTTCTATCTAATCTGTTTTGAATGCTCTGCTAGAGATAGTGAACCCCAAAGTCAGTTCCAGCTGACCACATTCATTTGCTAAACTTCTTGCCTTGTGTCATGGTTGATGTAGTTAACAATAGAAGAATCACACAGTGAAAGGTATATTTGACTATGAAATATGAAAGGTACCCTTTACCAATATTATGTCAAGACTTCCTAAAACTAGCTGGTGGTAATGGGCAGATACCAGGGAGAATGCAAAGGAGCTGCCAGCTGCTGCAGAGGGGAGCATGAAGTTGTGTGGAGATGCAGTGGGTGATTGATATCTGTCCCTTCCCCTTCTTACTCATTGAGCAAGGCTCTATTCATTGTGCTAGGGCCATAGGCAAAACAAAGACAACTATTCTACCTTCATGGAATTATGTTGTGATAAAGAAGAAATAATAAATGAAAGTACGAACAATAGGGTAAACCAAGTCAAGCATTTTAACATGATGCTATTGAGCAAATCTATGAAGAAGATAGTAGAGAATGAGTGACAGAGTGGGACAGGAGGGAAGGGATAGTGTTAGATTGGGCCACCTGAGAAGACTTCTTTGGAGATGGACAATGAGGTCAAGCTTGGAACTGAGAATGTAGGAGGTTACAAGATGACAAAGTGTGTGTGTCAGAGGGGCAATGCATGGTCCTTCAGGGAGGTGCAGATAAGAAAAAATATGTAATGGAACAACCATTGTTATTCTTTTATTTTGTTTTGATATTCTGTACCATATGTATTGTTAGATGCTACTCTGTTTTTATATTTGTTTTGCTTTTTGTTTTTATTCTTTAAAATGAATTAAAAAAATAATACAAAATTCAAGAAGAATGGAGAGAAAGACAAAGAAAACCAGATGTTTCTATGAGCCTCTGCATGTGGAACTGGGAACACATAGAAATTTGACGTTTCTTCGTCAAGAAAAGCCAAGTGAGCACCCTCAGGAGAAAAGTGATTCCATCCTGTCTTTCCACGGAGTTTTCCCAAGTGTTAGATGGGTATTTGAAAAATATGCGTTAGGTCTGATGAGTGAAAAATACAGGCCCTGCCTTCCTTGTACAACATAAGACCTGTAGAATGAGCCCTACAAATAGCAAGCACAATTAAAAAGAGGAATTTCTCCAGAATAATTCAGTAGAAGGAGATGACACTATACAAAATAGGAGAACATCCTTGAGAATATCCTCCTTAGGGCCTGTAGGTCTTTTTGGTCTTCTGATAGCAAGAAGACAAACCCTGAGGATATCCTCCCACCTACCTGAGAATGTATCACCCCTGTCCCCGCAAAATGGAAGACTGGGTTCTTTGATGCTGTTTTAGGATGCATCCAGCCCCAAGCTCTCTTCTCAGATGGCCTTCTCTACCGGAGGACAAAGTCTGACCTTGGGTGACAAGACCAACACTACCCCTTGGAGAGGGCACCATGCATGTAGGTTGTTTTCAAAGATAGAGGGTATTGTAGTGCTACATGTGTCTCCAGGGAGTTCTAAAGACACCAAGTGTATTGACCTCTGGCTGTTGTAAAACATTTACTTATGTTCGATGGCTTAAAA
>NW_004524730.1:6614962-6625982 GCF_000260255.1 Octodon degus | reverse complement strand
AAGTAGGTGCTTTAGACCACTGAGCCATCTCTCCAGCCTGAGAATTTAATTTTTGACAAAATTTTTACTTTTATTATTGTAATAAAGGAACAATAAAATGTCCAAATACGGACAACTGAAGGATCAAATAAATATCAATGTGCATTTCACATGGCAGACACAAATGCAGTGCTCAGGTACTAGAATGGCCACAGTGCAGTTGGTCATAAGTTTTATGTTAACTTAGAGGACAAACATGTATCACGTAATTAAAAATATGTGAGTGCATTTGGTTGGTAAGTTCTCTAATGCTAAATACATGGTGAACATATGCTGTCACATTTGTTTCCACTTTTTCTGCTGTGTTTAGTGTTTCACAGATGTGACATGGATTGCTAGGCTTTTACTTCTCCAGAAACACTCAGGTGTATGTAAAAATTACTGTCAGAGGACCTCAGGCTCTGACTGAAAACTAGTGGCTTAATATAGTTTAACAACTCCTTCATATATAACCTTGAAACAGATTTGTAACATCAGACACAGAACTTAGTATCTATTTTCCAACTATATTCTTTCTCAAGAAAAGTATCATCTGATGTGGGATTTTGACTGAGACTATTCCTAAAATAGGCTATGAGAAAAGAGGAAAACCTTTCATTTTCTGTATAGAAGTCAAGTAAGATGATACTTTTAGAAAATGACAATTTAGGGCAGGGGAGATGGCTCAGTAGGATAAGCGCTTGACTGGCAAATGCAAGGATCTGAGTTCAATCCCCGGTTCCGCAAAAAAAAAAAAAAAGAAAGAAAAGAAAAGAAAATGACAGTTTAGTGAAATAAATGAGACACGCATATTCAAACTGTGTTGTCTCCTTAGTGTGAACACCTGAAAGAGAAAATGAAATCTGAAGCGTACGATAGATCCTGGGAAAAGGAATGAACCTATTCAAGAAAAAAGAGTTACTGAGTTGAGGAGAAGGAGGACAGGAGAGGGAGTCGAGGAAAGACATTTATCTATGTATGTAACAGGATGGTTTGTGCAACTGTACTGTGCATTTCTGCTGGTCTATGGAAAGGAGCTAATAATGCTTAATTTGTTATATCTCCTTTTTCAGTTGTGTCTCCTTTCTTCCTTTAACTTCTTTTTTTGTCTTTCTTCTCCCAATTTCATATGCACATATCTGTTAATATGAATAAGTAGTTGGAAGACAGCACTATGTATTACACCAAATACTATGAAACCCATATTACGTTGTTAAGTGAAATTCTGTATCACTTGTAATTTTTGTTTTTTAATAGTATTTTGTACTCTCTTTATATATAAAAAAAGATAATTTAAGTTCATCAGCCAAATGCAACTATTAAAACTACAAGAAGTGTCTCATGCGGGCTGAACAAATAGCTCAATAATTAAAGCACCTGGAAGCAGGCGCAGGAGCCGGGGTTCAATCCCTGGGCCTGCCATGTGTGCTAGCCCTGCCTTTGGGCTGTGCTGAGATGGTAATTGAGACTGGACATGGTGGCACATGCTTGTAATCTCAGCATTTGGTAGGCTGTAAACAGGAGAATCACTATGAGTTTGATCTAGTAGTGAGACCCTGAACACCCTGTAGACCCTTCCCTAAAAAATATCAAAAAAAAAAAAAAAAAAAAAAAAAAAAAAAAAAAAAAAAAAAAAAAAAAAAAAAAAAAAAAAAAAAGGAAAGAAAAAGAAATGTCTCATACATTAGATCTCAGATGACAACATATGATGCTGCTTAATTAAGTGCTGGCTGTTCTTTTTTTATTTATTAGCTGCTCAGCATTGGAAATGTTACTTAATCTTTCAGAGTTTGTGATGTTAGGCTTATTAATATCATGTAGGATCTTTAGGAAGATTATATGAGACTTCGGATATGAATATGCTTGGTGACCAGCCTGGGAGGGCAGGTACTACTGTCTGGTACCCTTGCCCACCGTCGCTTGATGTGCATCAGGGTACACAGCAAAATGACTGTTTTTGTGTACTAAAATCTCTCTTATCTGTTAAAGTTAGAGTATGAGGTATATTAGACTCATGTTCCTTTTTTTAAAAATAGAATTAACATATCCTGAGTGGCTTCAGAGTGTTTTTTTTTTTTAATTTAAATTCCATATAAATGTAGTCAAGGAGCTCTGGTTTGTACTTGGATTTTATCAATTGGAAAATGGGCAGAGAGAGGATAAGCTAATGGAAGGACAGCCATTTCTCCCCAGAGCCCACTGTGTCATTGGCTATTCTGATACCACAGGGCTCCTACAACAGCCTAACCCTGCACAGTGCTATGATTTGTGTGTGTTTGCCACAGGTTCATATGTTGGGACCTTAGTCTCCAGTGTGGTGATCTTATGAAGTGGTGTGTCCTTGAATTTTAAGAGCTGGGGTAGAATAGGAGGTGGTTTGGGGACATCAACCTCGGAAAGGCTTCATTGCATTTTAGTTATGCTATCTGTTCTAAAAGAAACTGGGCTCCTCACCACTCTGGTCTATCTGTTTCTGTCTCTGTCTCTGTCTCTGTCTCTGTCTCTGTCTCTGTCTCTGTCTCTGTTTCTCTCTGTCTCTCTGTCTCTCTGTCTCTCTGCCTCTCTCTGTCTCTCTGTCTCTGACTGTCTCTCTCTCTCTTTCTCTTTCTATCTCTGTCTCTGTCTCTCTCTGTCTGTCTCTCTTTCTCTCTCTGTCTCTGTATCTCTCTGTCTCTCTCTCTCTCTCTCTGTCTCTTCTGTATCTGTCTTTCTGTCGCTGTCTGTCTTTCTTTCTCTCTCTGTCTCTGTCTCTCTGTCTCTGTCTGTCTGTCTTTCTCTCTTTCTCTCTTTCTCTCTATTTCTGTCTCTGTCTCTCTCTTTCTCTTCCTCTCTCATGTTTTCCCCAGCATGATGCTATAGTTCAGAAGGCCCTCAGCAGACCTGAGCTGATGCCACTGATCATCCAGAACTTTGAGCTCAACAAAACACTTTCCTTCTTTAATTACCAAGTCCACAGATGTGGGATGTGGTAGCTACAGTGTATTTAATCCAATAATCAGTTACACAGCTGCCTTTTATGTGTATTAAGATGGATTAATAAGGAATCATCACTCTGGGTATTCTACTGCCTGAAATAGTTCTAGCAGGTAGAGGTAGATAACAGATGATGGATGATGAAAGTTTTTGCTATTATTAAATCTTTGGAAAAACAATCATAGTAGGAAATTAGCAAATAAACTGACAATCATGGTAACTCGATATGGATGATTATCTTATCCTTCAGGGAAAACTGCACTTTCATTCTAGTGTTTCCCTTTGCACAACTTTTCTTTGTATTCTCTTCAGCCTATACTTCATACATGTGCAAAGTTGAACATACATCTGGAAATAAATCTCCATGAGGGACAGGCCGCCACGTACATCATCCAACTCTGTTGACCTGTTACCTAACATAAAGATTATCACATGTAACAGACTTTCAAAATGCAGTTACTATGTCAGTGGCTATTTATATATTTTGACTCTATTTTCTATAAGATTATATATCTTATACTTTCTCTTCATATTATTATCAAGAATTTTAAATATACATTCATTGTTTTTTGACACAACATGCAATGGGTCAATAAAACAGCATCTTGGACCTTACCATGATACATTTATTTCTAAGGTATAAAAATTTAAATATATTTAATATTTCTAAATTTATTAATAATATAGTTATAGTAAGCTGTGTAAATAAATACAGGGGAACAATTGGCTGAGTGTAAAGAACATAAAGTCAATGTCTGATTTTCCTGAATAGAGATTCTTTAGTATTGTTTAGGTGTATTATGTTTATTTTGAGGCCATTGATGGATAGTGTAAGTTACTATCTAGAAATGTTTTAGTATTTTACCTGCCTCTTTAGCTCAGCCTTTCCTCCTTACTAACATTTATTTTTATTTTTTTTAACTTTCAGGTGAAGTATACTACCACACTGTTAGGTTGGTATGCAGTGCAGTAGGGCTAAGCTATTCATTTTCATTAAAATAAAGCTGGGATCAGGATTCCCTGTGAAGAGTTAAGGTGCTGGCATCTATAGCTTTTTTATGTCAGAAGGACCCACACCATACCTGAGGAACAAAAGCCTTCTGGCTTACAGACATGGAGCAAGTTGGTAGTGAATATCTGGAAATCAGGACCGAATTTTTTTTAATCCCATACAACACACTGCATATAAATCTAAGTAATCAGTTCAGTTAAAATAATTAAAGTTTTGTTAAATATCCCAATGTTGGCATAAAGTTTCAAATACTAAATTTTATATTCTAATTAGTTTTAGATATAAACATGGATAGGTCTTTGACTATTTAAAATGTGGTATATTTTCAAATTCTGACAAATTTACCTTATCGAATTGCTGTTGAGTGTGCACTTTGTCCCAAGCAGGGTGCTTGCCGTTTGCATGTGTAAATCAAGAAGACACATATTTCTGAAATTTTTCATCCTCTGGAAGAAGAAAATAGGCAATTACATTCCTGCCCACTTTGTAGTGTAGCCCATGTCATAGCACCCAAATGCTTCAAATTCTAGAAGCACAAATAGGACACAGAGCTCCCACCATGTAAAGCAGGCATAGTAAGTCTTTTAAAGACAAATTCACCTAAGATATTCTTTAAGAGAAAAGTAGGAAATTACTGAATCATGGAGCATATGAGCAGCGTTTCAGCAAAAACTAACAAGCATGAATACATGTGTTTTCCCAGACAGACTTTCTAGGCTGATCATTTTTCAGTGCGGTAGTATTTGAAGAGTAAAGTATTTGGCAACAAATGTGGTTAAATAATGGCATGATGGATTATAATGACACTTTTATGCATACTAAGGATATGGAAATTGCTGGAATGGTAAATTGGGATCTTGAATAAGTTTCAACAAAGAGATTTCCATTTGGAATCACAACTTTTATAATATTGAGAACTGACTACAATTAAGAAAATCAATGAAAGCTGATCAATGAAGTCATAATAAAGGTTCAGCAAGGTTACAACAAAAACAAGGGAGGACTTGAGTGAAGGCTATGAGAATGAGACTAAGGCAAGTTAATTCCAGAGGTGTTAGAATGTATGTCAGGAGCAGGTAGGCGGTTCTTCTTATTTCACCAAAGGTTTTAGTGGCTTGCAAAAATAGTTTACTTATTCCTCACTAATATCTCTAGGTAATTGGATCTTGCTCCATCTGTCTTCTCAAACTGAAGAATCAACCCTGCATGATCCTTATCACAGCAGAGGGAAAGAGAAAGAGAATGACCAAAAGATACAGTGGTTCTTACAGCTGTTTTAAAGATGTCACTAAATCTTATCCTCCTACCTACCATTGGATAAATCAAGTCATGTGGCCAGGCTCATCGCAGTTCAAGATATAGCATCTGTTAAGATAAGGGAATGTTTGAAAACCATGTATAACTCATGTGAGGAAAACACATGACTATAACTTAGAACTTTACTTGGTGGTGGATGGGCATGTCTTGAGGAGAATGATCAGAACGATCTTGAGGAAATAGAGCAGTCTGGAGTGATTCCAGGGTATGTTGACTCGCCTTGTTTGGGCGAAGCACTGTGCTATTTATGGACATGCTCAGAGGGCATTGCCTATACTCAGAATGCGTAACAGACCCGACTGGACAAGGGAAGTAATGAGTTCATCCTAGAAAATGCTGGCTTTGATTTCTATTTGTTTTAGGAAGTTGTTTAGTGCATATTTGGTCTGAAAGACCACAAATTTCCATGGGTATAAATCAATTGGCACACATTATGCATTCCTTGTAAGTGACAATTACTTGTTCTTTGTTGAAAACCCAATTCAATTTAGTTTTCATATTATTAAAACTGGCAAAACCAGCATCTTTACCTTAGTAAAGAAATAGTGGGTTGGAGTCATGTGACAAGAATTCTATTGCATGTTTTTATTTTTGATACATTTTACCTATTCTTCAAATGCTTTTGCATTAAGAATGTGAAGACAGGCAACCTAATATCTGAAGTTAGATCACTATACCATATACCACATTGTTTTAAGCAACTTTCTATACATACACCATTTGCTTCATCCAAAATGTTCAAGTCCATGAGATGTGAATTCATAACTCATTAACACCAGTGGCATTCCTTTGCATGAGTAGCCACTATCAAGTAAATATTTACTGAATCAATTTCATTAAGAAAATGAGGTCTGATGACATGTCTTACATATCTCATGGTTGCAAAGCATATATTTAGTGGTGGATGCACTGATGAAATCTGTTTAATGCTCTAATTTGCAGAAGACCCTATGTCACACAAAAGTAGGAAGAAAAATCAAGAGATTTCCTGAGAATAAGTCAGTAAAATATGGGCTTCAAAGTGTGCAAGAACTTTAACAGATGACAAAGAGTTTAAAAAAATAGACTCGTAAATGTTTACTCAGGTTTTGCTCATTCAGCTTAAGCAATGCACTCCTCGCTCATTGCTCTGCAAGCGAACTACACTGAAAGGTGCAGCTTTAAATAATAGAGTTAGACATTTGGATTTATGAAGCCAGTGTTTTGAGGAATTTCTCAGAATGCTTAAGTACACAATTTCCCAGAACCACTTTTATATTTTGAATTTTGTTACATTGCTCCTCCTGTTTTGTCAATAAAGTCTCTCAAACAGATGCCCTTTTATTTCCCCAGGTCACTATCCTATAACATTTAATAAAATTTGTGCCAGAACTAATCTTTGCAGAATTTAATATCAGCTCCTTGTGCTTTTAATTATTCTACTTGCCATTTTATTTTGCTGAGCCTACATGGTCGAAAGAATGGGGAAAATGATGAACAGCAAAACAAAGTATAAATACATATTTATAGTACATATTTTGCACATGATTACAAACACACATGCACAAAAATTTCATAGTATGATTAAACTATATGTCCAAATTTGTGAAGGTGAGATTCTGTTTTAGTCTCACTGGATTTGGAAAACTGGTAAGACTTAATTATATGTGGCTGAGAAAAACGTAATCTTCAATCTGTCCAGGCTCTCTTCTCAAGGAACCTTCATCTGTTCCTCATCATTGTCAGTTTTAATCCATTTCATACTATTTACATTTCCAAAGCAACTCTAGTAGAGATAGGCTTTTCTCCCATCTTACACTTCATCTCCTTTGAAGTAGTTTTCTTAGGAAAACTAACCCTGGAAATCCTGGGACGAATCATAAGCATTCTCCAACACTCTTTCCCATTATAGATATTGGTAATCTGAGGGGATTCAACTCAATTCTTGCACTGGAAAAATCTGATTTTTCTCCTCTTAGAAATGTGTAATTGGTTATGGAGGCAAGTTTAATTAATTGTGTATTGCAGGGTAGATATAAAGGCTCATGTGATTCAAAAATGTGAACAAAATTGGAGCTGCCATGGTGGGATATATTGAAAAGGAAAAGGACCAGGAAGTAGAAATGCACAGGACAGACATAAAGAGAGAGATGTAAAACTAAGAGTGTATAAAGATAGTAATTTTCTATTGATTGTGTATCAAATTACTACATATTTTGATGTCTTAAATGCCTACATATCTGTCATTTCATAGTTCTGCAGCTCAAAAGTCAGACTTGACTTTCACTTGGTAAAATCGAGGTGCTGGCCATGCTGAATTCATTTTTGGAGTTCTAGGGAAGTATCTACATCTGAGTTCAGATGGTTCAAAGAATTAAGATCTATAAGATCATAGGGCTGAACTTCCTGTTTTCCTTTTTGTCTTCTACATATTCATTCATTCATTCATTCATTCATTCATTCATTCATTGGAATGCGACGTCTATGCATCCTCAAAGCCAGCACTAATGGACAAAAATGTATTCTTTTTCACTTCCCCACCTGCATCATTTTTTTCTCTTTCCTAACAATCTCTCTTCCTATTACCAAAAAATTCATCTGCTTAAAAGAACACAGGTCATTTCACTAGGACAGAGGTTAACAGTTCTGGATAATTTCTTCATTTTGTGGACCCTGGCCCTTATAATATCTGTAGTGTTTTCAAAGCAATACTTAGTTTACTGTCTGATTAAATAAACAAAGGGTGGGAATCTTTGGAAAACTCCTTCAGAACCTAACCTGCTACAAAGACTAAGACAAAAATGAAGAGCTGAGACTGTTAGGCAAAAGGAGAAAATGTGATATTATGAGATCAGCAGAACGTGTTCATTTCAGAACAAACCTCAGAAGGACTACCTTGCAATTCATTATTAGTTTTTGCAGTACTGGTGATTGAGCTCAGGACCATGTAGGCAAGGGCTTATTCTACTGAGCTATCTCCATAACCCTACCCTGAAATTTAGACAAGATCAGTCACTGTCTTACAGTTATGAGGTCTTTTAAGGGTCGTAATGGGCAGAGTTCAAGGATAGTGAGATAGCTCAGTGGACTACGCACCTGGTTAGGCAAGCACAGGCACTGGGGTTCAATCTGTGGCACCTCCTGCTGTGCCTGTACTGCCCTTGGATGTGCTGAGTTGGCCACTGAGACCTGGGGTGGTAGCACATGCTTCTAATCACAGTACTGAGGAGGCAGAACACAAGAGGATCACTACAAGTTAGAGCTGCGTAGTGAGATCCTGTACCAAATACATTAAAAAATAATAAAACATAATGGGGAGAGTTCAGTAACAAGGAAATGTGGCTACCTGCCAAGGAAAGTGTGAGAAAGTACAGAGAGTAGCAGCTGCTATCAGTAGGTGATAGCTAAGTAATGGTGGTAGTTATTTGGTGCCACCATACATATTGGTCTTATTAATTCATGATTGTACATCCTTCACATGTGCAAAAACACCAAGGATGTGGTGGATTGACAACTGATGATCAGCTTGTATCACACAGGTGAAGTGAAGCAGGGTGATGTTGGGCATGGGAAATGGAGAAGCTGTTGAGAGTCTTTCAGGGAAGCTGTTGGAGGATCTTTTCATGTTAGCTTCCATAATGAACTTGGCTGTTCTTATTGGAGGAAGAGCTTAGGATCTCACTGTCACTGAGAATGACTTCAGTTTACTTTTGGGGAGCACTTATCCTCACTTTGAGCATTGTTTCCTGCCTTTGGAAGGGACAATGGTGCACAACTCACTCTCCCAGAGAAGCTTGTTATGTTGGTTATCCTGATGAGAACCTAGCTGTCCTCATGGTTGGCGGAGCTCAGGACCTCATTGCTGCTGAGGATGGCTGTGGTACTTTTGGGGAGAACACTGGTTCTTACCTTGAGCATTGCTTCCCGACTGCAGTTCATATTTTTAAGCCTTCTGGAATGGATTCTTCATCCATCCGGTACAGACTTTCTAGCTTCCACCACTGACCTTTGGGCCTTCCAGCAAACATCAGTGAAACACACCTGAATGAGACATTGTCATGAGCTCTAGGCCTCCAGGTGGACTTGTGTGAGGCATTGTTACGGACTGTAGGTCTTTTGCTGGACTCAAACAGGACATTAGCATGGGATCCAGGCCCTCATCTAGTCTTGGGTCTTTAGTGTGTGAACAGATTTCCCACACTTTGTATATGACTCTTTGAGTGATTTATAATAAAATTATCTTATAAAATGTGTCCTGTGTTGTATTGTTCCCTTTGCAAAACCCCAAACTACAACAAATTTGTTACCAAGAGAGTGGGGTTATTGTGATGTTGTCTGACCATGTGACTTGAGAGCCTTTGGAATTAATTTGGAAAAGTTTTAAGAGACTGGCCAAAGAAGAAGCCCTTGTGTCCTGTACACTATACTGGTGAGGCTGTTCAGCAACTGGAAAATTAGAATGCTGGTAGAAATGCTGCCTGTTAAGATGAAGCTTAGGAGATTTGTATTGAGAAGGACTGCATTGGCTGCAAGATCCAAGATAGTATATTATGCTTTGGTAGAAATTCTGTCTGCATTTTACTTGTGTTTAGAGATATTGCCTGGTTGGAAAAAGAAAATTTTCAACAGAGTCTACTGTTGGGATGATGGCGTAGTTACTGTTGAGAGACTTTGGTCAGATCTATGTTTGAAATTAAGAGGTATCAGCTGTTTGAGGCTGTTGAGAGATGGGAGAAGCTTTTGGGAAGATGTTAGGGAGCTTTTAGAAGCTCCTGGTTCCCTTGGGCTACAGTGTTGGAGGACCTTGTCATGCTGGTGTTCTTGATGAACTTGGATGTTCTCTTTGGAGTAGGAGCTTGGAACATTGCTGTCTTTGAGAATGGCTACTGTTCACTTTGGGGAAGCTCTGATCCTCATCTTGAGCATAGCTTCTGGGCTTTGGAGGGGAACATGGTGCACTGTTCAGTCTCCTGGAGAATGTTGTTATCTTGGCTTTCCTGAAGGGAACTCAGCTTTCCGTATCATCAGAAGAACTTGGAACCTCACTGTTGCTAAGGATGGCTGCTTACTTTACAGGGATTCTCTGGTTCTTACCTTGAGCATTCTTTCCTGGTTCCTGTACTGATCCATCATCATGCTGATGTAAACTGTCTAGTTGCCACCGCTGACCTTTGGGCCTTTCCAGAGCAGATCTGTGAATGGGGCCTGCATGAGGCATTGTTATGGGCTGTAGGCCTTCAGCTGCACTCATGCAGGAAATTATGGTGGGATCCAGGCCCTCGGATAAATTCTTTGATCTCAGTGTGTGGACAGACTTCCTGGACTCTTTGTATATGCCTCTTTGAGTTACTCATTATAAAATAATTTTATTTTATTGATTGATTGATTGTATTTAGTATAGGGTCTCACTATGCATCTCAGACTCATAGTGATCCTCCTGTTTTCAGCTTCCCTATGTCTGGGGTTGCAGGCATGCACCACCATGCCCAGTCTCAGTGGCTGGCTTAGCATTCCTGGGAGCAGGGCTGGTGCAGCATGTGGTACCAGGGATCAAAACCTGATCCTTGTGCGTGCTTAAGCAGGCATTTAGTCCACTGAGCTATCCCACAGGCCCATAAAATAATTTTATAAAATATGAGTTCTATGTCATATTGTTCCCTTGCAAAATCCCAAACTACAACAGAGGTCATGTTTAAAGTAACATCTCGGGGCTGGTGAGAT
>NW_004524730.1:6601322-6613822 GCF_000260255.1 Octodon degus | reverse complement strand
GGGAAGTATTGTCTCTGGAAGATGCGAAGAAAATGAATATCATAGGGGCCGGAGAGATGGCTCAGTGGAATAAACACTTCCCTGGCAAGTGCAAAGGCCTGAGTTCGATCCCCGGTTCTGCCAAAAAAAAAGAAAGAAAGAAAGAAAGAAAGAAGAAAGAAAGAAAGAAAGAAAGAAAGAAAGAAAGAAAGAAAGAAAGAAAGAAAGAAAGAAAGAAAGAGAAAGAAGAAAGAAAATGAATATCATGACCTGGAAAATGAGGAAATACATGCCTACCAAGGCAACAATTGAGTTGACTGAATTGTTGAGACAGTTGAAATCTAAAATAGGCAAACACATCTAGAAAGAAGATGTGAGTTAGGGTAACAGTAAGAATGCTCCTCAGACAATGACAGGGAGTACCTTGTGTACAGAAGCAGAAAGGAGTCATGAATGAAGGTTGATTTCAGACCATGCCATGCCTACTTAGAAAGTAGCAGACAATAGCAATGGCAGAGGGCGGGAAATGTACATGGTGTGAATATCCTTTGCTTTTTCATTCATTTATACTATTTATTGCTTGCTATTAAGTGACTTTTTAGAAAGATAACATTTAAAATGTAATCAAAATTCTAATAATTCAAATTAAGAGTTAAAATTAATTAAAAGACTGGTGCTCAGTATTGGGTAAATTCTCACTTCACTTCAGATATACCTACCAAGGAAGTAGCAAGGTGAGTGAGCATATTTTTAAAATGCAGAGATTGAGATTACAAAGAGAGGCTACTGGCAAACAGCAACTCACACTACTGTGAAAGGAAAGCCCAAAGGTGTCTGGGTTTAGAACCTGAAGCCTTCTTAAGTGTCAGAAAGACAACAGGCTGAGACACTCCAGGTTGGAGTTATTGTTCTAGGCTTGAACTTTTCAATGGCTAGTGAGCCATTTTTAGGATACCATTAACAATGGAACACAATGAAATGTGTTCTCTTCAAAGTCCTGTTCCTTAAATTTTTCTAAGTAATATAAATGAATTTCAAGTAAAAACTAAAAAAAAAAAATCCTTCAATCTTTGGCATAAATGGGTTAATTTATTCTTGTTTGCTAGAAGAAAGCAGAATCAAATGAAGAATATATCAGATATATCAAAATGCTTTGTTACATGACTCTGTGTAGCTAATGTGCATTGTCTCTATTTGAAAACATTTCAGCTACTCAGTGGAAGGCTCTCTATTGCTTTACAGAGTTGGCTTTCAGCCAGGCCAGAGATCTGATGACTGATGTTCAAGAACCACTTCTCAATTTCAGGAGTTCATTGAATTATGATGTCCAGAAAAGTACAGACAAGAAGTTAGCACCAATCCCCAGCATGCCATGCTGGCCCTGCCCCCCGGGTGCCCTGAGACAGTGCTTGAGACTGGGTTTGGTGGTATGTGCCTGTAATCACAATGCCCGGAAGGCTGTAAGCAAGAGAATCACTATGAGTCCGATCTATGTAGTGAGACCCTGTAGACCCTGTACTAAATGCATAAAAAATAAAATAAAAGAATAGAAAAAGAAGTTAGCACCAACAGATAAACTGAGGTTGTACTAACAGTTTGTAGATTCAGAATGTTGGTCCCAGAGCTTGTTATTTCTGTTCTTCTAACTGGAGCTAATAAAATTAACATAAATCAGGTATAATGGCTGGCCTCTAGTGGGTGTTTCACAAACTAAATTAATGTTATAGCAATATTTGTAGTCATTTATAAGATTTTGGTGCTGAAATCTGTCCTGATTTATAAGCTTTATTGTAGTGTAAAATAAGGAGCTCCATTTCTTATAAAGTCTTCAAGACATGCTAAAATAAGGGAGGTTGTTATTTTTAAATTATTCTCACTGGATCAATATTATAATTTTACGTATTGTTTTATTTCAAGATTTACAGTGTCTAAACTTTTAAACATGATAAAGTACTAATTCCTATTTTTACTGCTTTCTCTTCTGCTTTTCTCTCAGTAGATAGATAGATAGATAGATAGATAGATAGATAGATAGATAGACACATAGACACATAGATATATAGACAGATATGGAACACATATAGACATAAATAAATCAAGGAAATTCAATCAACCTGTAATATTCTCTTGTACATTTATTGTATTCTTTCAGATATCTGATGTATGTGTGTAATTATGTTTTCATATACATGCATAATATAATAATATATTACAAATGCATATAATATTATATATGAGGCATATCTGTACATCTCTGAGAGGCCATTTGGGGCTTTGTTATTGCCTTTGGGCCTCAAATACATGCAACCTAACTCAATCAAACAGAAAAATTTCTATTTATTTCATTACATAGGAAGTGTAAGGTGTTGAGTACTGTGTGTAAATAGTAAATGTTTTACAATTGATTACTATTATTATCACTAAATTATACACTCATAAAGTAAAAACCAAACAAAAAATTATCAACTGTAAAAATGGGACCAGTGACTCTGAATGATATGCTCGATTCAGTTTCACTTATCTCCCTACTTTATTACTACTTCTATGTACAGCATGAGCAGTGGCTAGCAATTTTAGGTACTATCCTTACTGTTCAATTTTATTCCATTACCACATGAGCACTGCGTCAGGGTCTCAGATATCTGATGTAAGTGAAGTAGAGAAGACGTGTGGGGGAGTAGTCCTTCTAGACAGATCTGCCAGCCATCTTCCTCCACTCTCATATTTGCTTCAAAGGTTCTAACTGAAATGCACAAGTTGCCTTTAAGTGAAGAACAGGAGGAAGAAATGAGGACCATACCTGATCTGGATCCAAGCCAGCACATTGTACATCACCACTCCTCAGCTGGCTTCCTCCCAAGACTCAGGGGCCACTAGCTCTTCTCTGCCCTTTAGGCTGGGCTGCTGGAAGCCTCTTCTCTCTGCTTTTCCAAGGCTGCCTCACTCTGGCATGTTTGTTCCTTTAAATCTCACAAAGTTTCACATATTGCTTTTTGTTTGTGTCCTCATCTTCCATATACAATTTATTTGCATATTAAGAGAGACCAGGTAGGGCCAGAGAGATAGCTCAGCAACCAAACACCTGCTTAGGCAAGCACAGGGACCAGGGTCAATCCCTGGCACCACATACTGCACTGGTCTCACCCCTCAGGCATGCTGAGCTGGCCATTGAGACCTAGGGTAGTGGTGTATACCTGTAATCCCAGCACTGGGGAGGCTGAAAGCTAGAGGATCACTACGTAAAAGCTGTACAATGAGACCCTGTATCAGATACATAAAAAATTAAGAGAGAGAGAGAGAGAGAGAGAGAGAGAGAGAGAGAGAGAGAGAGAGACCGGATGATGAACAATGGATGGAGTTTGAGATGTATTGTAAACAATTAGGGTTAGCATGGTGTACTTCAGTATATCTTACAGCCATGTGGAACTGTGCCACTCTTTCACCTGTGGCACTAATCTGAAAATGCCAAATGGAGGGGATTAATTAGCCTTTTCTGTAATTATGCTTCAAACAACAAGGAAAACTCAGTGGCACACAAAAATAAGCCTCCGCTATTGACATGCCTAAGGCATTAGCCAGAAGTTCTGCTGACTGGGGCTAAGCTCACATATACAACCTAAGATCTGCTGTTTCTTACCTGATCAGAGACATGGACTTCCCTGCAACCAGCCAGCTTGGGTAGGTACCGTCAGCCAAGTACAGAGGGCCTGAGTACAGTGGGAACCTGTGTACGTGTTTTCCACTTTGCTTGTGTTGGGTCTAACCAACATCCCACCGAACAAGGCAAATCTCAGGGTCAACCAGGAACCAGACTAGGAAGGCCACACCAAGTTGAGAAATCATAGTGTGACTGTTCAGAGTATATGAATAAAATACTGGCAAATTTATTGAATAAAATGTCCAATAAAATGACTCTTCATCACCTTTGTTACCTAGAAGGGGAGATTGAAAAACATGGGATGTGTTTAAATTGAACAAAATTACTGTCATTAACCCCCCTCATAATATTCCCCTTCACTGGAACACTCTTATCCCATCATTCATGGTGCTTTCAGAAGTATCAGACACCACCACTCCTGAGAGTGCTTTCAGTTCTGCTATGGTGGCCCTTCCCTCTGGACTGATTCCAAATCCATGCCCTTCAGATAACACTCACTTTAGGGAAAAGCAGGAAGTGGTGTGTCATCAGATAAAGTTGGCAAAGTGGGTGGTGACTCAAAGCAATGGGATGGTGTGTTTTCAATTTTTCATTTGTATTAATACACAATAGCTGCATATTCCATGATTTCACTCCATGTGGGGAGGTGGTCCATGCATATAAGACATCTAGATGCCTTTTTTAAAATCTCCTTTCCCTCCGTCTTCCTCTACTTCTTCTTCCCTTCCCCTGTGCAAAAATCTACTTATTTTTCCTATTGCCTGGCTTTTAGTTTGCTCTTTGTTTATACTTTTGCAAAAATATGCAATATTAAACTTATAAGTCTCAGTTATTTCACTTAATAGTTTGGTATTAGGTTGCAGCCCTTTTCACATAATGACTCAATTTGTCCTTCTTTATGGCAGAATAGTAGTCTATTGTATATTATTATAATATTTTATTTCTCTATTCATCTTTTGAGATATATATATGGATCACTTCCAGTATTTATCTGTTATTCTTAATTGCACTGCTATAAATAGGTATATGCATATGTATTCATAATAGCTGTATTTAACACTTTGAAAACACTTAAAATGGACAAGCTGGGTGTAATGAAATTTCTGTTTTTGGGGTTTTGAGGTCTCTTCCTAAGGAGTTCCTTCTTGGGTGTACTGGTTACATCCCCACCAACAGAGAAGTACTGCTTTTGCCCTACAACCTTGCCAGCATTTGTTTGTATCTGCTTTTTTGATGACACCCTTATTCATAGAATTAGATGGAATCTCAGTGTTAGTTTAAGTTGCGTTTCTCCAATGGCCAGAAACGTTGAATGTTTTCCATACGTACCGGCCATTTGTACTTCTTCTGAGATGTGTCATTTTATAAATCTGTCCTTCCTGGGGATGGTGCAGGGCACAGCACTCACTGCACGGTATCTTTTAACACACCTTAGAAAGACCCTCACAGAAGCAAACTGCAAGAGCTGCTTCAGAAAGTGTCCTGCACTATAGAATGAGTGATAGAATGAGTGATTCAGGTGAGGGGCGAATGTTCTAGGGACATGTGTGACTATGTGACTCTTACTATAGTAACTTTTTAAAAAGTATTCACCATAGCTTTGATTGCCTTTTGTATATCTTAATAGGAAAAAAAATCAGCTTAGATATCCTTTAGATTCCGGTAAATCAAATGTCTGATTTCAATTATTTTATTCCTTCAAACACTGCACCATTTTGTCATTTAGTATTTTCCTGCTCATTTACCCAAGTATTGCTAAAGTCAGAAAATAGTCATTTATTCGTCTTCTTTTCTTTCATTTTGTACATTATGGGGGTCATAAGATATGATTGTCTTACGGCCAGCCAGATAGCTAAGCGGACTAAAGTGCCTGATTAGAAAAGCTCAGTGAGTGGGGTTCCATCCCAGCGTGCCATGCTGGCCCCACACCCAAGGTGCTCTGAGACAGTGATTGAGCCTGGGCATTGTGGCATGCAGCTGTAATCCCAGAACTTGGGAGACTGAAAGCAGGAGGATAACTATGAGTCTCATCTATGCAATGAGACCCTATACTAAATACATTTTTTAAAAAAGGTATGACTATCTTCCTTTTTTACTTTTTACTTTCTAAATGTTTTTAGAACTGTTAATTTTTTTTCTTTTTCTTTTTTCTTTTTTGGAGGCTTGAATATGCCCTCAGGCCATTTCTGGTTTGGCTGGGGTATCTGTGGGGTATCTGGGTTCGAACCAGTGGAAATTGAGCCTCACCGCATTTTTAAGCAGGCACTTAAACACTTGAGCTAATGGGCAGGCCCCCAACTGTGAAATTTTTTGACAAAAATGTCTATCTTACTCATGCTTGAGGATATATTAGCACTTCCAAAAATTACTCAAGTACCACTACATTGTCCCCCTCTTACCCCCCTTTTTTCAGTACTGGGGTTTGAACTCAGTACCTTGTGCTTGTCAGGTAGGTGCATATTCTATTGAGCTATCTCCCTGGCCCCTTTACTTTTTTCTTAAATGCCCAAATACAAGAATAACCTATCTAAAGTACACCTCAAGATTATATTTCCTCACATCCTCTCTAACAAGTGCTGGGAAAGAAGGAAGGAAGGAAGCAAGGAAGAAAGAGAGGCAAGGAGGGAGGGAGGGAGGGAGGGAGGGAAGGATGGATACAAGGGAGGAAGGAGGAATGAAGGATGAGGGAAGAAGAAAGGAAAGAAGGATGGAATGGTTGAAAGGAGTGAGGATGGAATTAATGTAGGAAAGAAAAAGAAGGGAGGAAGGAAAGAAAGAAAGAGAGAGAGAGAGAAAGAGAGAGAGAGAGAGAGAGAGAGAGAGAGAGAGAGAGAGAGAGATGGAAGGATGGAAAGAAGGAAGAGAGGACTAAACACCTTAGGAAGCCTTGCCTTTAGCAGGCTCCTCTAGTCCTTGCATCATATTCACAGTCTTGCCTGCTCTGTACTCCAGTCAGTGCTCCTCACTTTGCTTTTACATTCTCCATTCCCACGTTTGGGCTTCTTTCTGGAATTTCTGGTCTCTACTTTTCATTCTTTCTATCCTGAAGGACACCTTTTACTTTCATACCATGATTCAACTTTTTAAGAAGTTTTCTTAGCATTAAATTGTTTTACTTCTTGTCTATTTTTAATATTCTGCCTCAATCAAAGCTTTTCCACAACATCTGAAACAGCAAGAACTCACATCTCCTGGCATGTTTGAGCTGGTATGCTGACTTCTCAGCATGACCTGGGAGTGAGGGAATGAGCTCACAAATGGCAAATTAATGTCCTAAAAGTCCAGCTCTGAACTTTTTCATAAGAAAAAAATAGCAAATGACTTACTTCCTAACAGTATTAATTAGGTGACAAATATTAATGGGATAAAAGTTGCCCTGGATCCTCTTGATCTCTGTGGAGAGAGGGACAAAAACAAGCTGGGTGGGCTAATATTATGATGGAACTTACTTTCCAAGAAAAGCTACTGACCTTCATTGTGATATTCTTTTTTACTGGACAGGAGAAAATTTGAGGAATATCTTCAGGAAATAGGAAATGAAATTCAGGTGACTGCTTAAAAATTATTATGCAGCGCATTTACATTACCAAGCTTTAATACCAAGTGTGATAACCACCTAAGAGTGCTGGTTTGTATTTATTTATTTATTATGCATTTAGTACAGGGTCTATAAGATCTCATTATGTAGATCCAACACGTAGTGATTCTCTTGTTTTCAGACTCCTAAGTGCTGGGATTACAGGGGTGCACCCCCACACCCAGTCTCAATCACTGTCTCAATGCACCACAGGGGCAGGGTCGGCATGGCATGCCAGGGATCTAACCCCCACCACTGTGCTCTGCCTAAGCAGGTGCTTTTGTCTGCTGAGCTATCAGGCAGCCCTCAGAGTGCTGGTTTTTAAAGATGGAAGCAGCTTGTCTTTTCTAGTAATTAGGGAATTGCATGTGTCATAATGTCTTTCTCATGCTTTTTTAGTGATTAGCTTTACATTCCACTAAAAATAATTTTTTCCCCTCAGTAGAATATTAGTTAACAAATGTCCTTTTGGGATTAAGATCACTGGCTTAATTATTATTCTTATCTGATCTTGAATATGTAATTTAATCACTTTAAGCTATAGGATTCTGGTCTTATTATAATATAATACTATTAAATTCCTTAAACTCATACTAATTTTATGAGGATTATAAAAAGATAAATATTAATAATAATACATTCACTTGGCTTCATACCTTACAAAAGACTTTCAGCTTCCTTGTCTTAATTGATGGAACTTTTATTGATTCAGGCAGTAATTTAGACATTTTTAGAGATTCTGAATACAACATTGAAGTCATTTACTATATTCAAAAGATGGGGAAAAACTCAACAATGTCTTATAGAAATATGTAACATAAACTAGTCAAGAAAACATGCATAAAATGAATGACAAAAATATAAGAAGATACTTAATCACTGAGATTTGAACCCAAATGAAATATTTGGAAAAATAACCCAAGCATCCAGGTGAACAAAAGGCAAATTATATTGCTGTGTACTTGACAACCTGAAAACAAGCTCGTTTAGTCATATGAGCAAGCCCTGAGTGCAAAGAAATATTAGGTAAAGATGCTGAATACAGGATGCAATGCAAGAACATGGGGGAAGTGGTCCATCACTGGGCTTAACAGTGGGTGCAAAAACTCTGGTAATATAACTTGAAGTACAGAATTAAAATGTATGCAGTATTCCTAGACATATTTACATCTTTGAATCTTCGTTTTCATCAATATAACCTAAAGCAGTGATGGAGACATGTGAAAATAGGGTATATGTTACATATTGTTATGGTTTGTGTCTAATTCTTCCCCCAAAGCCTCAGGCCACCATAGGGTGGACTTCTACAGGTTGTGATTGGGCTGGGGAGATAGCTCGGTTGCCTAAACACCTGCCAGCCAAGCGCAAGGATCCAGGTTTGATCCCTGGTACATGCTGTGTGCACCCTATAATCCTGGGAGCGCCATGCAGGCCACCACCACTGGCCACGGTGGTGCACGCCTGGAATCCCAGCACTGGGGAGGCTAAGAGAGGAAAATCACTAGAGTCTGAGCTGCATAAGGAGACCCTGTACCAAATAAATAAACATTGTGATTAATTCATGATGAAATGCTGGGATTACGGGTGCCATTGCTTCTGGGATTATGGATTGTGAGTGCTGCACGCACCCTGGGGCGGCTGGTCTGAACACAATAGAAGGAAGGTAAAGAGGCTCACTTCTGCCACTGCTGCCACTGCTCCTCACTTTTCCTGTTTTGCTGCTTTCTGCCACCATGAGTTGCTGCCATCTGTCATGTGCCAAACTGCCATGGAGTCAGCTGATTATAAACTGAATCCTGTGAGCTTAATATACCTTTCCTTCCTTACTTTTGGGTGTTGGATATTTTGTCCCAGCAATGAGTTGAAAAGGAACTGAGACAGATATTCACTGCAGTGTTACCTAAGAATGGTATTTAGGTAGAAGCATAAAAGTTCAGTATTATGAAGCATTATGATACCTCTTTCTGGTAAAATAACATACACAGGAAAAATTTCTATGTGCTTCATAAATCAGGTATTTGAAACTGATGTATTAGTTCATATTAGACATTTTCTGTAAGCACCTTTCACATACAGACTAATGAATAAATACCATACAGTCTTTTAGAAGATTTAAATGTTATTTCTGGCTATACTTAGTAAGAAAGAAAATGTGCGAAGGAAAAGTAAAGATCTTATTCTGAAGCATTAATGAGTCACTCGGCTCCTATTCAGCTATGCTGTGGACCCTGCAAAGTCTGGGCAAGATGTTTGGATCCGGACCTTCATGGTGTCCAGGCCAAACCATGGATTTGCATCTCATCACTTTATAGCTCCAGAGGGTGGGCTAAGAGGTGTGATCAACTCGCCGTGGGTCACGTGATCTGACGGGGCTGCTTCTGGGACTTCGGTGTTTTTGAATTCTATATTGCTATTGTACTATAAAAGGAACAGGAGCATCTGCCGTCTGTAGGGAGTGAGGAATTTCACATTCCCGAGAGCTCTGCCCCATGTCACTCTGCAGCAGCCTGGTGGCTGAACATGTTCGGAAGGTGAAGATATTCAGGAACAGGTGAACAAGGAGTGTCAGAACTGGTGTAACCCATTGTGAATTGTGACCCCCAGTGAGCTGTCTCCAGGGCAGGCTCCAGGGCGCCAAGCGCAGGCCTGTAGATCACAGAGATGCCTTCTCTCCTGCCCTAACTGCTAGGATCATGCTTAAGGTGGTACGGAATAGAATAGTTTTCCTTCTGCTTACAACTTACCTTTAACTCAGGCTTGCACATTTGTAATGGTTTGTAGAGAAGGTTCAACTTAATAGTCATTCTAACTTTGGTCATTTAACTGTATAAAATTAACTGTAACAAAAATTCTAGTAAAGAGATGAAATTACACAAAACATAATACTGCAGTTTGGTAAATTTTGCCCTAAGTTAATACTGTTTATCAGGTCAAGGAAATGATATTTCTGAACTCATGTTAAAAAAAATAAATAAACCCCTCCTATCTATCAGGATCTCACATTCCTTCTCCAAACAATGCCATCCTCCTCATGAGTAGTTTTGATCATGTTGAAATTTGCAAAAAAAGCAACATAGGACATATCTTTGATGAATAATCACATTATTTGAAAGCTATGAATTGATTTGCCTTCTCTCTCAGCATATGCATAACTAGTTATGACTAGAGTAAGAAAGATATGGTTTGGCAGCATATTATCTTGACTAAGCTTTTGAAAATTGCTTACAAATTGCTGGAATTAAAATTCAATTCTACAATGTCACTTTTTTATTGTAGAAAAGTGCCAGGACTTCATGTGAGCATAACGTCATATTCATCATGAAATTGTTGCTTGCGAGGAAAAGCTAAATCTTGCAACTAGCATAGAGTTAATAATAAAGATAGATAAAGCCCAGGATTTCATAAACTCCTTTTTCATTCCCTTATTTGTTAGACTGTAATATTTTGTGTTGCTTTGGAAGAAAAGACTAGGGCTCATGGCAGGAAATCTTATAAAGAATACTTTATTTCTTTTCTAAGGAAGACACTTATTAGACATAATTATTACAAAAGAACTGATGATCTGCCACAAACCAAATCAGCCAAACCATTATGAACAGCAGAGCGAGACAGACATAGGTGGTCTCTCATGGACAGAAAGAACTTCAACCAGTTTTAATATCTGAAAAATATTCTGAAAAGATCCTACTATAAGCATATCTGCACAATGTCTGTCTGCAGCTGAAGGTCTTTGAAAGGCATTAATAATGCACAGGTTTTGTGGTTCCCAAGAGTCAGGAATTGGAATGGCTCTGTTGGGTGGTTCTGGTTTGGGGGGTCTTGGGAGGACAAAGGCCAATAGTGGCTGGGGCTGAGGATCATCTCGAAGGCCTGTGAGCTCCTGTGTCTAAGGCAGAGGCCTAGGAGTTGGAACAGGCTGATCCTAAAAACCTTACATGACTAACAAGACTACAAGAAGATAAGCTTACTTGTGCACAAGATTGAGGAAAACCCAAAACAATCCAGAGAGCAAAAACAAAAAGTCTACTGAACATTTAAATCTCTGTCACCTTCAGATCCAACAGCCACTAAATGAAGTCCTACTCTTGGCCACAGTCAACATAAACTGGTATTATAGTCCATTACTGAGTTTCTATGATCTAAGATGCCATGGAAACATTCAATAACATCAAAAAGTTTATGAGATCTAGTGTAAGGCAAGAAGAAAGCAGAGTCTGAAGGGAATAAACAAACATGAGAAATACAGAAAACTATGATATTAATTTAACAATGATCAGATCTGGAATTCAAATCATTCTGATTCCTATCCTAAAGTTTCTAATGGAAAAAAAAATAGACAGCATGGAGGAAGGGGTGAATAGTGCTCTAGAGCCTAGGAAATGGGGCTGAGGATACAGTTCAGCGATAGGGCACCTGCTTAACTTTCACGAGGTTCAAATCTAAACTGACCTGGCGAGATAGCTCAGTAGAATAAGTGCTTGCCTGGCAAGTGCAGGGTCCTGTGTTCAATCCCTAGTACTGAAAAAAAAATCCAAACAACTATAACAGAAATCATAAATATCTTTAACAGGATCCTCAGCACACTGCCATGGCCAATCTAATGACTGGTGAGTTTCAAATCACTCTAGCAAAAACTTTCAAATTTGAAAGGAAACGAACAATACTAGATAGATAAAAAGAACATCTAAAACTGGAGGCCATTTTGCAAGATATAAAATATATGGTTGGAATTCCAGAAGAAGATAAAGAAAACTTAACAGGAGAGATATTTGAAGTCATAAAGTCCAGAAACCTTACAAAATAAATGAGAAACCTGAATCCAGGAAGATCAGTGAACACAGTAGAGGATAAATATGGAAGTAGTACTGATAAAATTCACACCTGGATTCCCATATTTGCAGTGCAGGAAATTAAATAGGAAATAAAATCTTTACAAAATCAATTAGAAATATTCTTTAGGAAATGTTATAATGGCCACATTCATTTCTTTATTCTTGTTGATTGCATAGTTATCTCTTTCATCAAGGTAGTAATGATTGATTGTATTACATGGTTATACCAAAGCAATATGGAGAATCAGTGGCAGTATAATTATAAGGCCTGGGAGAAAAGAATTAAAATACCGTGCCATAGGGGCCTGCACACCCAGAGCATGGTATAGTGTTATTTAAATTGGGCTTCGGCTAGCTGCACAGGTGTTTTTCAAACCTGAGCACCAATACCCACATATGCACTAACACGGAATGAAGGAGAATACAGTTTAAGGTTAGGTGAAGAGAAAAATGG
>NW_004524730.1:6599099-6600492 GCF_000260255.1 Octodon degus | reverse complement strand
TATAAAAGAAGTAATAAAGTTACTATTCTGAAAGTAAAATTAATCAATTAAAAAGACAGAAAAATGAATTGCCTCTATCATGAATGAAAACTGAGTCAGAATTAATTGCTTTATGCACATCAAAATAAAGACCAAGGAAGACTGAACCACTCCTTGCTTTCAGACTCAATTATTTCATTGAAATGGACAATTTCTTTGGAAGATATAAACTAACAAAACTCATTTTAGTTTCTATAGCCTATTTAGTCTTTCCTAATTTGTCTCAGAATTGTTTAGATTTATGATAGTGTTATACTGCAAAATCTTTATTAAATCATTTCCTAAGAATTTCATTTGCTCTGCTATTCTAAGTGACATTGTCAGTTGAGGTTTCCAAACCAGCACCCAGAAACACCATTGATTTTTATAGCTAAATTGCATCTTCTGACACTGATGAATTGAGTTTTTCACTTTGAGTGTTATCTTTTAAATGTTGTTTATATTTATCACATTTGTACTATCTCATCTACAAAAATGTTGGTTCATTGATTTCATTTTTCAAAGTTTAATTGTTTAATTTCTTGTTTTGGTTATTAAAATGGTTAGAATCTACATCTTATGTTTTATAGAGGTGTTACAAATAGAATGAGATTAGGAAGAAAAATAAATTGAGAAAGAATATTCATTTGTACAAGTGTAAATAATTGAAGATATCAAATGACTTCTAGTAAGAGAGACATTATAAGCAAACATCATTGACAGTGAAGAATATAAATTACCAGAGATTTTGAGAAGGTTAAATAAATGTAGTAAATGTATTATTTAGTAAGACAGTTTAATTGAAAATAAAAATAAATTCATTCTTTTACAACAATACACTGTCAATACTGATTAGGAAAGAGGTAAAAAAACTGAAATAGTCTGATAACATAAAGAAAAACAGAAACAGAAAAATTTATAAAGAAATCCTCCCAAACTTTCAAGAAAAATAAAATATGATTTCTGTTAGCTCAAAGGAGATCAAAGGAAATTTTCTGTTTTTGCTATAAAACTACTAGGTATTTTTAAACCAAACTTGGCTTCCCCAAAGACCAAAACTGTACACATGTATAGCTCATAAAGAATAAACCTAAACCACTAATTAATAATGCTGCTGTATTTGTCTGCTATGGTTGCCTTAAGAAAAGAGAACAAATCAAGTAACTAAAATAAAATATTTTCTGTTGACTCTTAGGACCAAGATGTTGACTGTTCCTCCTAGGGATTAAGGAACTGTACCTCTCATCTCCCTTCTGGTGATTGGCTAGAAGTCACTGGTGTTTCCTTGACTTACAAGAAAACTTGCTATGTCAGTTTCTGACTTCATTTCATATGACTCTTACCCAGTGTGTGTGTGTGTGTGTGTGTGTGTGTG
>NW_004524730.1:6575906-6598514 GCF_000260255.1 Octodon degus | reverse complement strand
ATATTTAATCTGATATAAAAATAACCAAACATAAAGTTTGTTCATTTTTTTTAATGTTTCCATCATCAGTCCTAGAACTCGTCAATTATTCTGTACTTCAAGGACATCCCGGGCAAGGCTAGTAACCTCAGTCCTTAGCATATATCAATAAAGAGGTAAACAGGTGTTACATGGGCAACTCAGGAATGAAAGCCTTACATACTCATTGTTCTTATTTAGAGAGCTTTTTGGTTCATACATAACATTCAATAAGTTTGGCTGGTTTAGATGAAATCTGGTACACTGCCACTAAAATGAGTGATACCATCTAATTCCTAATTTAAAGCTGGCTTTCAAGTTGGAACATCATCTAAAGGAATACATTTCCTAACATACAATTTTCTATTTACTTCACTGAGTTCTGATTCGATCCAAGAGTGGGTCTCAACCATAAGACTGAAGCCTTGTTTGTTCTATACTTAATAGTGCCATATTAGCACATTAGTTATAGGGCTTACCCTTTTGTCCCTTAGAGTGATAAGAAGCTAACTGCTTTTATAATGAGATTCTGAGTCAATATCATTGATCTTAATGTTTATAGTGTTCTTCTCCAAAACACATTACAGGCTATAGAAACAGACAGCTCTATCCAACATCAAAAGTTAATTAGCCCATAATGGTTGGCCCTGTAGGAAACTGGCCTCAAAGGTCTCTTTCTTGTGACTCTTAGGCCAGGACCCGTAGTGAAATAGTCTAGAGAGGTCTGAGGATGTACCAGTGGCTTGAGTTAAGCATATTACAATAGCTTCCTATTTGTGGCTCCCTCTGGGTCAGCACCAATAATCAACTAGGAAATTATTTGGATTGTCCAATTTTATTGTCTATTTTCATATTTTATTCTCCATATTTTACATGAGAGATTGAGAAATGTGTACATGTATAGACTTTATATAGCTTTCATTGTAATTTCATTATATTTACATTATGTGATACTTGTTTTATATATTTATTTCACATTTATACATGCTTAAGTGTATAATGTTATAAAATGTATGCATTTAACATATATAGGGAAATATAAGAAAATACATAAGGATACTACATACTTTTGTGCAAGTGTGTTTGCTTACCATGCTTAATATACAACACAGTAACATACTTTTTCATCCCAGCACAAACAGCTTTCTCTCCAAAAATATAAGGTCCCCAAATAATGAACAGAGCATCACTTATTTTGTTGTTTTCTTGGGTTTTTTTGTAACAGCTATTGTTGTGATATGCATCTTTGCTCATGGTGGTTATAACCTTTTGATTTAAAGCAGCATAGCAGTCAGTTTTTGGAGTAACACAGGCTTATAAAAATTCTGCTTGGTTTTGTAGATTGGATTCTTTCAGGGACATCCTGAGGAGGGGTATCGAATGCATAAGTACCCAATGCACAGTGAGTTACATGCTGGGTCTATTGAGAGTAACTGAGGCCTTGTAGTGAACAGATGGCCAGGCTATATTGGGGCAGCATATCAAAATACATTCCATATATACTACACATCTGGTAGTCAGCTGTGATGGGCCAGCAGGTTTTAAGAAAGAAAGTAAATCACACATCTAGGTGCACCTGTGGGCAGCTGACAGGCCAACAAATTTAAAAAGGAAAGAGCCAACTGGCTTGTGTCCTGGATGAGATAAGAAGGAAAAGATGCATTTCTCTTTTGAAATAACTTCCAGTTGTCCCAAGGCCTTTGGGCATCCATTCCAGTCCCTTCATCCTTCCATTGCAGACCCCCAGCAGTCAGCCTCCAGGCAGCTTTTAGAGCTTTGACCTTGGACTCCCACTGTGTGCTTGATCCCTCATTTTTCCATGGCTTCCACGTTCTAGGTAAGAGCTGCTACCAGAAGCCAAGATATATTGGGATTATTTACATTAAAACACACTCAAAATACATATTATGTGATGCAAACAACTAGACATAAACATAGGCAATTAGAGGATCGGTATCAACTTCTCAAAAGTGATCTGTGAAGTCTGTTTCTCCTTCCTCGTTACAGCTCCACTGTAATTGATTATTTGCACTGATTTTTGCTTCTGCTTGTGGTTGATTAATTTATTTAGTTAATTTTGTCAGTTAAGCACCTTTTTAACTATCAGACATCTTCTATTGAGCTTATTCTAATAGCTCCTTTGGGAGGTGAAATGCCTCTGAGCAGGTAAAGTCATTCTTTCTTTAGCATCACAGCAGGCGCCTCTTTAGTTCTTTGAGTGGCGTGCCTTGGCAGAAGAGATGGAGTTCTGCTCTCCCCTAGCAACATACTCCCAGAAAGGGATCCTTTCATGTTATTAGAGTGCACCAAAAGGTGCGGAACACAGCCATTGGAAATGCTCAGAATTGTAGATAATGGCCCTAATCAATCATTCAAGACTACTTAATTCATGCAGTTCCAGGAAGGGCTGTGTGAAGTAACTGATGTGAAATATGGTGCCATATGTAATATATATGCTGAAAATTCATTCTGGGATTTTTAGTATCATTTTTATTAGTTTGAAAAATCACATTGTGTACCCCCAAATGCCATAACTGTACATTATGAGTGGATCACTAGTTATGAAAATAAACAAAGCTATTCATCGTACCAGTTATATTCATTTCCTAGAGATAGTTCTATGACAAACTACCACAGATGGAGTCGTTTATGAAGCAAAAATCTATTTTCATACATGTATGCAGGTTAGGTGTCCCAAACCAAATGTCAGCTCCTTGGGTTTTTCCTGAGGCCCCTCCCACTTGTTGGTGGCTGTTCACCATCTCTTTGTGTCCTCCCTTGCTCTGCCACTGAACCATATATTCTTAAGTGTCTGTATTTGTTCAAATTTCCCATTCTCACAACTACGTGCATCACACTAGCTTAGTGCTCACCCCATGATCAAACCTTAACTCAATCACCTTTTCAACAATTTACTACCTACATGTTGGCAATAGTGCATCAACATATAAAATGTGCAAGGACACAACTCATAATGAGACTGATAACAATATTACTTGTAATGATCAAAGTAATGAAGACAATGTGGCAGAGACAGTATATAAAATTTGTGTCCAAAGACTCATACATTCCTGAGTTGGGCTTTATTGAGGTGGTGGGTTCTAGAGCATGTGCAGATGATTAAGGTTTCATCATAACTAGTTAGTCCACCCACTGGCTTGCCATAGCGGTAGGAATGGGTAATGGAAGTGCCCACTCTGCCTGTGGGTGTCACCAATCAATGGATCTGTAGGCTGAATGGAATGAAAGGAAGAAGGCTCCATGCTGCTGCTTGCTGCTTTTTCTTTGCTTGCCTGTCATGGAGTGTTTGTGCCCTTTCATCCCCTTCTCCCATGCAGGCCTGCCTTGAAACTAACCAACTATTCATTGAAACTTCTGCAAACTGTGAATGATAAACACGAAGCCTTTATATTCAAGAGGATGCCACTTGAAGCTATAGTCATAAATGAAATAACCCAGAAAAACATGTGTAAATATGTTATACTTTCCCTAGTAAAAGAAATCAAAAGAAGAAATACAAATAGAAAAGGTATAATACAAGTAAAAGGAAAGCAAGAACTCGAGGACTAACTAATTAAGAGAGGGAAAGGAGAAGAGCTAGGAAACATGACAGTGACAAGCCATACAGTTAAATGTAGAAGATGGGCAAGGCAATGATCCTGAGAATCTCCAGAAATTTTTGAATCTAGCAGTTAATTGGAAAGATTCTCACCCTGACTAACTATATATACTGATACCTGTGAACTAAGCAACTGCACTGAAAATGGCAATTTGTAATAGTAGTTTCATGCTTGGAGTGCCTGTCATTCTGTTCTTCTGAATACGGGCTGCTTGTCATGACATTCCAGTTGCTGCTGTGCTATCTCTCTGGTAGATGATTGTTCAAAAAGAAGGGAGTGGTGAATGAAGGCAGGAGACAGGAAAAGGAATATTGTGGGACTGTCCTACTTCAAGGTTGTATATGGTTAGATTTTTAGACTTATGTGTAAACATAAGAATTATATAACTATTTATGCCTATTTTTAAAATATATTCTAATTTTTAAATGTTTTTTCATCATATTCTGTAGGGACATATCAATACTTGACGAAAAATACCTGTTCCATGTTCTGCCTAAGATGTTTGATATTCAGACAGATAGTGAGGTTAAGCTTAACAACCTAGGTTGTATGGTAATAACAATAAGCTTGTCTTCTGGATGGTTAGCAACCTAAGTTTGCAGGCCAAAATTAGAGAAAAAGGAGGGCTATAAGGACAATCAACATATTGGCCTTAGCCTTACAAGGTCAATTAAGACTCAAGACATATGAGAACTTGGACTGTAAAGTCATGTAGCTCGGTAGTGTCCCAAATTTTCTGATCCAGGAGATTATAAGGCAAAAGAGGAAAGCGATTGATGATGTAGAGTGTGACTAAGGAGAGTCACATGGAGAGAAAACATTCTCTCGGGCTTTCACAGAGAGCACATTAGCCAAGCAATGGCCATGACTCATCCACATGGCTGAAACTGACCAAGGATCTACAATCTGAGATACAGGATCTCAGGATAAATCCTGAGGGGATTTCACTGACTTTATCAGACCCAAAAGCTTCAACTCTTGTTGCATAGGTCTTGCTTCATCTTGGTCTTAACCATCCAGCGGAAAAGTATAAAAATGAAGTATAAGAAGTAAAGCCATGCTGTTATGTTGAGCTGTGGGGGACTCAGTTCAACAATTTCTGACATTGCCAGTGAAGCGAAAACCCCAATACTATTATGTACACTGGACTCTTTTAAAATATTTTGCTGAGTTAACACACCTATAAGATTCAAGTAATGGAACTAAACAAAAAAGGGCATACAGATGAATGTCCATTTTGTATTTGTGTAATCAAAATGATTAGGATAGATATATAGCTACATTCTCTTAATGGATAGAGGGATTCCTTCTAATAGTGTTTGTAAATAGGATATCATGTCTGCATCTTGTGCAGCAATTAACCACTAGGAAGAATGTATACAATGTGTTAATTATTGAAACTGTCCTACCAATTTGGTTTGAAACTGTCACATTGCTATTTGTTTCTCAGTAAAATTATGGGGGAAAAAACTGTGAGTCAAAGTAAACCTTTTATCCTTTAATTCTTGGGTGCGAGGTGTTTTGTCTTAGAAATGAGAAATAAGAAAGACAGGAGATAATCTAAATATGCAATATAGGGCCAGCCAAATAGCTCAGCAGATTAAAGCACCTGCAAGCAGGTAGAGGTCATGGTGGTTTGAGCCCCAGGCCTGCCGTGCCGGCCCCACCCCGGGGTGCACTGAGACAGTGATTGAGACTGGGAGTGATGATGCGCAACTGTAACCCCAGCTCTTGGGAGGCTGTAAACAGGCGGATCACTACGATTCCAATCTAGTAGTAAGACCCTGAACACCCTGTACACCCTTCCCTAAAATACAATAAAATAAATAGGCAATACAATTGAAATAATTTGATATCTGAACCCTCAAATTAAAAATCATACTTCTATAATATATTAAATGACACATTTTTATGATAACTAAACTTCAATGACTGCTTAATATTGTATCACGTATAGCTACTAGCTAGAATTTAAATACAATTATTATCATAGAAAAATGCTCTGGCCAACACTTTCTTAAGTGAAAATTGGCAATAGGCAACCTTTTTTCTATGTAAACCAAACATAGAGCATAGTCCTTAACTAGAAATAGTAATTATTCAGCATAATTGTTTTTATTTCTTTTCAAGTTTGTACATCTTGCAGATTTTTAATAATGAGTTTGTATAGTTTTTACAAGGGGGAAATCATGTAAGACCTTTAAACCATTAACATAAAGTTTATTAATTAAGCTGAAATGAAAATTTTTGAAAACCACTTACTTTCAGAATTCTGCAGGGTCAGCCAGGTCTTAGCTCTGCCTGGAAAGAACTTAGCCAACCATTGTGCTTTCTGCCTGAAATATAACTTATTCCTTTCTCTCTACTTTTATAACCATATTCTTTGCCAAAAAAAAAAAAAAAAAAAAATGAAGGCTAACACCTGTACTTCAGGAATTCCAAAATCTGACTCCACAAAAGCAATGAAATGCGGGAAACAAATTTTCTGGAAATGAAAACAATCAGAATCTGATATTCTGGAAATGAATAAAAAGCTTGCAGCCATGCGAACAGCCCTGGCTCTCTAGAAAAGGTTGAAGGTCATTTCATGTGCATTTCTTCCAGCCACAGTCCAGTTCATCAGTAGCTATGAAGATAACCACCTGCCTTCTCTCTGCTGCAAAGAAGGAAAAGGGCCACATTTACAAATGGGATTAGTGGAATATTTATTCTGAAGGTCAGTGGCTCCCTGTCAGCCCAGCTGCAATGGAATATTATTATTTTCCCTAATATAGTAACAGCCTGGTCCTGAAGCTACTTCTCAAAGCAGATGCAGTTATGTGTGGCTGTTATCCTGTTCATGGTACCTGAGGACTGATGACATGTCAAGGAACTATAAACTAAAGCAAAATGTTGGGAGAAAAATCTAAGGGATGATATTGTTTACAGGGCTTTGAAAACACCAAACATATTCAAGAAAAGTAGATAGAAAGTCACAATGACACTTAAGACTAACTTAAAGATCCCCAGCTCTCATTTTTTTGCTGTTGCTGATGCTGTTTTGGAAGAGGACATGCTGGCTAAGGTAGAGGTCCACACTGCCTGGAGGATGTTGGAAGCACACCGCAACACAAGCTGTGGCCCATGGAAAATGAAGAGGCATGGAAATTTGACATTAGCATTTAGCAAAATCTGTCTGTCCAGCTAACTAGAGACCATTAAGCTGATGGATGAGAGTCTTCACAGCCGCAAATAAGAAAATTTATACTAAAAAGATGTAGTTTATTTGAGTCACAGAAGAAATAGTAATTACAATAAGCAATAGTAGTCACACATTCCAAGGAACAAAAATCATCATCTGCAGTCATTCCATTATGATATTTGAAATCCAGTTTTCAATAAAAAATTGCAAATTATCCCAAAAGATAAGAAATATGCTTAGAAAAATCTCAAATTCTGGAATTCCTAGAGAAAATTTTAAACCAGTTATTTAAATATGTTCAAAAAACTAGAAATGATCTATAAAGGATTACGTGTAATAGCATATGATACAGAAAATCAGTGAACTGAGAAAATAAAAGTAGCTAACGAAAACATCATGGATTTGAAATTTCACTTTTTAAGGCCCAGTAATATATTTCAAAAAATAAAAGAAAAAAATCCTTGAATTTGGATAAATTATACAACCTGGCAAACAGAAAAATAAGCAATAAAAAATAAAAATAGCCTGAAAGAACTGTGAGACAGAGCTCAAAGATTGTTGACATACTGAGTCACACAGAAGGAGAAAATAGAAGGAAAATAGATCCTATTTGCAGGAATAATGGCTTAAATTTTTCAAATTAAATGAAAACTATAAATTGTGCATATGCAAGAATGAAATGAGCTCCAGCCAAGAAAATTTTAGAGGCTCTCACCGAATCACATTATTACTTGAAAATAAAGACAAAGGATTTTGAAAAATAGCAAGAGGGAAATCAACTCAAAAGGGACAAAATTCTCCTAAGATGGATAATATAGTTTACATTGTAGACCAAGGAAAGAAGGGATCCAAGCATGGGGATAAACCTTGCAATCCCAGCTACTCGGGAGACTGAGGCAGGAAAATTCAAACCTAAGGCCAGGATGGGCAGAATAGCAAAATAACAAGATTCCATCTACCAGGGGCCAGGGGAGTAGGGAAGGGAAGGAAAAGAAAGGAACAAAGGGAAAAAAAATGGAAATGCAAAGGCCATAAGATGACAAAATATTTAGTAATTATTTACTGAAAGAAAAAAAATTATTTAGTGACTGAAGACTCCCTATGTAACAGACTACAATTTTAAAAATGGAACAGAAATTAAGAGGTCTTGAGAGAAAAAGTAAGAGAGCTTGATTCAGCAAGCTGTGCACTATAATAAATGCTAAAGAGAGCCACTGGGCTAGAAAGGAGACCTGCAGTGCACCATTCACACAAAAAAGAGGAAATCTCTGGAAAGATAGTTACAGAGGTAAACATAAATTGCAATAAAGGTATCTCTTCCCTGCAATTTTTATCTGATTTAAAAACACAATTGGGATCCAGAGAGAGAGCTCAGTGGTCTAAAGTGACTGCTTAGACAATCTTAAGCAAGCAGGGACCACAGTTCTATCCCTGGCATCACATGCCTCGCTAGCTCTGCCCAGGGTGTGCTGAAGCAGACGTAAAAAAAGTTGGATAAATACAACAATTTTTATTTTTAGATTATGAGCAATTTTTTGTACATAAAATGTAGTCTATATCAATAATTGTATACAGTTTGGGGAACAGAGATATATGAGAGCAATTTGCTAGCACGTTGTTGAACTTAAATGCGTATTTACACAAATTAGATTATTGTAAGATAATATTGTGACTATAACTCCCATGGTACCCATGAACCAAACTGTGTGGACTGTGTAGGCCATAAAGAAAAAAAAAGAAAAAGAAAGAAAGAATTATAATAATCTTCAACAGAATGCATTTGTGGAGGAATTAAGGACACAATGGTCATAGCACATAGAGAAAATGAACAGCAAAAGTTATAGAAATCTTTCCTGACCAATACTCACTCAAATTGCATGTGAAAGCACGAAACTTTTCAATTAAAATAGAGAGCAGAGTAGATTTTTAAAATGATCATGTATTCTGTCTTGGAGACAGACTTTCAATCCAATTATATAAATAGATTGACAACATTATGCATAAAATTACATGTAAAAACTTCTTCATAACAGTATTTAAAGGCAAGCTGAAATGACTATTCTGTAAGATGAAATATATTTTAAAACATCAAATGAGAAAGAAAGACATTATGCACATTATAACACTTTTAATAGATCAAGAAGATGCAGGAATTTGGGGGCCAGCGAGATAGGTCAGCAGACTGAAGCACCTGCTTAGGCAAGTTTAGGCATGTTCAGGGGCCGCGGTTTGATTCATAGCACACATGCCGTGCCACCAGCACCCCCAGGGCAGGCTGAGCAGGCCAAGGAGTCTGAGTATATTGGCGTATGCCTGTAATCCCAGCACTGGTGAGACTGAAAACAGGAGGATCGCTATGATACCAAGCTGTGTAGTGAGACCCTGTAACAACCAAATACCTAAACAACAAAGACATAGGAATTTTAACATATATGATCTGATCAACAGATTGCTAAAACACATAAAATAAAAACTGGTAGAATTAAAGGGAAAATATAAACTGCATATAAAATACTCTTTGAGATAGATTATATATTAGTTCACAAAAAAACCTCATTGGGCATAAAACTATTGGCCATAGAAGGATAAAATTAGAAATTCTTAACACAGAGAACATTGAAATAGTCAGAAGGATGTAAAAAATGAACACATTCCTAAATAACTCACACATGAAGTAACAAATCTCAAGAAAATTTAGAAAATACTTTAAAACCAGTGTAAGCACAAAAATAAGATATCAAAAGCATATGGTATACACCAAAACCAGTGCTCGGAGGACAGCTTATAGATACAGATGCCTAGACTAAATAAAAATAAAATGAACTCCATTAGATGAGCTAATGTATATATGAAGAAACAAGAAAGAAGTTCAAATCAGATTGAAAATAAGACAGTAAGGGCCGGCCAAATAGCTCAATGGATTAAAGCACCTGCAAGCAGGTGCAGGTGCTGGGGTTTGATCCCCGAGCCTGCTGTGCCAGCCCTTCCCCCGGGGAATGCTGAGATGGCAATTGGGCCTGGGCATAGTGGCATGTACCTGTAATCCCAGCTCTTAGGAGGCTGTAAACAGGCAGATCACTATGAATCTGATCTCCTACTGAGAACCTGAACACCCTGTAGATTCTTCTTTAAAATACAAACAAAAAGAAAGAAAAAAGAAAAGACAGTAATGAACAGAGCAGAAATAAGTGGAGAATAAAAAAATAGCCAAGAAAATCACCAGAACTTAGACATTTCTTCACTGAAAGACATTTCTTGGGGTCCAAATAATTTTAATGATCCATTCCTCTTACAAACTCTGATGGACTCAATTTTCTTTATTATTCTTTAATTAAGGTAAGTCTAGTAGAGTCTTCCAGAAACTATGACAACATTGTAGCTGGAGAATAACCATCAGAACATTGTGCACGTCTCAAATTTACCAGAATACATGAGAATTTTTCAACTGCTATTTGCAGATGAGATACGAAAAATCACAGAAGACAAATAAATGTCAGCTTAATTTTAATTTTTAGGATACTCTTCTTATGCCTGCCATCCTTACTTTGCAAAATATTCAGACAAATAACTGAGTAATTACAAAAATAGTAGGATAGACTGGGTTACTGACTGAAATATTTTCATAGAGGTGATTTGGAAACATACCTTCTAAGAGATATTATTAAATCAATTAAAAGTATTTGTAGATCTAATAGGTAGATTAAGTATATACCTTGAGAAAATAAAAATAACTTATATTGGCTAAGCTACAAGAATAGATCATTAAAAAGCTTCAAGACAATTTATTTTATTTTCATAATTAGTAATTTATTTGATTTTAGGTTGATGAGTTCATTCTATATAGTATCACCCAAAGATTTGCACTAAATAATGGAAACTAATATTTTATAATTACATATGAGAAATCGCTTTGTTTTCTTTTTTCCTTTTTTGTATTTCAGGGAAGGGTCTACAGGGTATTGAGGGTCTTAGATCAGACTTTTAGTGATCCTCCTGTTTACACCCTCCCAAGAGCTGGAATTACAGGTGTGTACCATGAAGCCTAGTCTCAATCACTGTCTCAGCACCCCCTGGGAGGCAGGGCCAGCACAGCCAGCCTGGGGATCAAACCCCTGACTCCTGCATCTGAGTAAGCTGGCACTTTAATCCACTGAGCTATTTTGCTGGCCCAATTTTCAATGATTAGCTTAATCAAATTTTCATACAGGTTGAAAAATAATTTGAATATCCACCCAGGTTAAATAAATTTTAAAGTTTTGCTTTTAGTTTTCAGCACACTCAGGTTATCGTTTTTACATTTAGTTTTTAGCTCTCAGTGAAAGTGCACTAGATGAGTGAAAAAAAGCAGAATGAAAGCAGATGCAGTGTTTGCAGAAAGAAGAAGACAATTTATTTTATTTGTATAATTAGTAATTTATTTGATTTTAGGTTGATGAGTTCATCTTATATGGTGAATTAAAGCAGTTGGATAAACCTGAAATATATTTACTTTTGCTTCTTGATCCACTACGACATTACAAGTAAAATCTCATATATGCAAATATGAATCTGTCAAGATTTAGACATGTTATACTTCATAGGTGAATGGATCAAAATTCTGATACATTTTCCCAGAATTCCATCTGTTCCAAAAAGGTCTACATAACAATACTTTTAAACATCACATATATTTTTTGCACTGTTCTCATTGTTTCCTGTCAATCTTTTGAGATAATTAACAAAGTTATAATTAGCCCACAACATAAGAAATGGGACAGTGAACAACAATTTTAATAAAAATGAATATTTATCATAGGTATTAAGTGAAATTATCACCGACTCATATGGCAGAATCCTTAGCACTCCACTTACTGTTTGTGGGAGAATCACTTTAACTAATACTGAGTTTCATTTGTAAAAGGAGCATAAAATTGGGTCTTTCTCATAGATTTTCTGCTACATAACTAAATAATTTAATACATTGATATCATTTTAGTATTCTTAATATATTTGATTCATTGATACATAAATGAACAGGTCAACAAAGAAATGAATCCTTAAGCCAAATTGTACAATGATGCTGAGTGAAGAAGTTAATTATTTAATAAAATTGAAGCTGTTGAGATTTAAGCACAATCTTTCTTTCTCATATAAGAGAAACCATAATATGTTTGAGCCTGTGTGTCTTATTTATTTCACTTAGCATTATGGTTTCCACTTTTCTACAAATGACTCAAGTTTAAATTTCTTTATGGCAAGGAATAGCACTCCATTATGTGTAAATACTACAATTTAATTATCTATTCATTTGTTGATAAACATCTGGGCTTCTTTCAAGATTTAACTCTCATGAATTGTGATGCTCTCAACATGGGTAGGTATACATCAGTGCAACATGATGCCTTTGACCACTTGGGGAAGGTAACTAGAAGTTGAACAACTGTAGTGAATAGAATGTCAGAAGTAAAAAGATAAATCATTCTCAAAGGGGGAAGGGATGAAGAGATGGACAGAGAATCGATAGATGGAAGACATAAAAAGATTTTTAAGGCTCAGGAGATAGCTCAGCGGTCTAAGGCCTGCGAGGCAAGTACAAGGACCCAGGTTAGGCCTGCCTACTGCATGCCATGCCAGCCATGAAGCCAGGCATGGTGGCCTATGTGTGTAATCCCAGTGCCAGGGAGAATAAGACAGGAGGCCCACTATGAGTTCAAGCTGTGTAGTGAGATCCTGTACCAAATAAATAAATAAACAAACAGAACAAACTAACAAACAAAATTTTAATAAAAATGTTTTTTAAAGTAATTGAAGCATGTTATTTACCTGTATCAATTCCACAGAATGAATGTAAACATCAGATGCTACCTATATGCCCTAATAAAGATAAAGAAGGTTTAAAGAGAAACAAAAGTTTATTTAAAATATTTTTATTTTGACTAATGACATAAAGTTATATGTCATATTTTTCAGTAGTGAATATTTAAATTTTTTATTAATAACAAATTCATGATGCACTGTGATGAATTATTACTTATAACAAATTACACAGTATGTAGAAAATAGGTAGATACTTTCTCTTAAATTAGTCTTAGTTTTCTAATGTGGTCAAAATATGTTTTCTCCAAAATCAGAGCTGACATTTGTTCTGCCATGGAAATCAGTGCTAGTGCTTGTCCAGCATGTATGGGACTGTGGGTCGCAGCAGCAGCCATGCACATCGAGAAAAGGAATCCAGCATCACATTTGTGATTCGTCAGTGTATTTGGACTTTTTCTAATGTACAAACATCTATGAATAGTTTCTGTCATGGTAAACTTGTGAAACGGACACAAGTCATAATATTAAGTTGTCAGAATTTAATAAAAAGGACGTGTGATTGAAAAACATGTAAATGTCTAGGTTTTTAAAAACATCATTGCTGTAAGGTCATACTGCCACGAGGCTCCCTAAAACTGCTTCCCCTTGCATTGAACACACCCACCATTCATGTTCTTGTTACCTTTTTGAAGCAGCACTGGAAATCCACTCTCATGTGTTTAGTTGTGTATTGATGGCAGTGTGCTGAATTTATTCATAACACCTACGTATCATGGTCTTTTTTTCCTGTATTTTAGGGAAGGGTCTACAGAGTACTCAGGGTCTCACTACTAGATCAGACTTGTAGTGATTCTCTTGTTTACAGCCTACCAAGAGCTGGGGTTACGGTTGTGCACCACCACACCCAGTCTCAATTGCCATCTCAGCGCGCCCCAGGGGACGAGCTAGCATGGCAGGCCCGGGGATCAAACCCACAGTCCCTGCTCCTGCTTGCAAGGAGCTGCTGAGCTATTTGGCTGGTCCTTTCATGGTCATTTTGACTTTAATTTTTTATGATACTGGGGATCGAACTCAGGACCCTACATTTGCCAGGCAAGTGCTTATGTCATTGATCTTCTCCCCAGCTCATTTTTTTTTTCATTTTGGCTTTGAAGAAAAGCCACAATATCTACAGTACTAGATCCCCATGAGAACTACTATAAAGTTTTCAGCAATCTGCCTTTCTGTTCACTGATACTCCTCAACAGTATTCAGTATATTTTTTATCATGCCTCATAAAGACACCCATGAGAAGGGTCATCCAGAACTGCTACAGAAAGCAGAAAGAACTATGAGAATAGTGTGTTCAAGCCATGAAAGGTGGATTTTTAGGAGAATTAGTGGCAATGAGTCTTTTATTCAGATTTTTAAAAAATATAGGCACTAGTAGTATTTCAATCAGCTTTTCTTTGTATAGGTCTAAGTAGAGAGGAGCCAGATGTTAAACCCAAATTATACAATTCAGATTTAAAGACAAACCAGCAGATGTCCCTAGATCCAGGACAACAGTTAAATGAATGTCTTAGGATATGGACATGAAACTTAAGATATCAAGGAACAGAAGCACAGTCTAGAATTGGAAGAGTGTGGTTTCTGGGCCTCAGCTCCTCCTCTCTCCTTCCTCTGTTCCTCTTTCATATGGGGAAATATCTCACATCTCGTTGATAGTGTACTAGCCCAGGATGCTGGTTGATATTTTCCTAGCAGCCTCATCAGAATGATTAGATGCCTGAGATTCCAGGATACAGAACTGGATTTGACAGAATTTGTCATTATAATGAAAACTCTCCCACTTTTTTTGGAACTGGGGGTTGAACTGAGACCCTTGCACTTGCCAGGGAAGCTCTTATTCTACTGAGCCATCTCCCCGCTCCTGAAACTCCCCTTTAATGTTACAACTGCAAATGGAAAACCCAAGGAAAAGTTTTTAGTATTCACAAGGATATTCTACATTGGATGCCATTTTGAAAAGTTTACCTAAATATTGCTTCTCAGTTACAAAATTTTGTAAGCTACACCCTCCTGTCATATATAAGAGCTAAGGAAGTAATTGAACTACAGAGTATTTTATCTTCTTGGTAATATTTTCTTGCTAAATAGTCTTAGTGTAACAATCATGAATTATAAGATGCTGCACTGAAAATGTCACTCTCCTCAAGCTGGGTGAAAAAGAAAGTCCTGCTCTCCACTTCTAAGAGGCTACTGTTTGAAAGAGTAGGGACACATTTTTCCATCTGGCTTTAACATTAGCCTTATTAGAGCATCAAGAGGAACAGATGGATGCTTGGATTTACAGATTCAAAGGACCAGCTGATGTGTTGGCTCAGAATATTCCATCAAGCATAAGGTGTGAAGAGCTAGAAGTCACGGTGGTGATATTACTGACCTCATTGCTGCCTCCTTCATCTGACAGTGCAAAGAAAACAGTGAAGAACTTTCCTTCTCCATCCAAGGTCAGCAAGCTTCCCAAAGGCTGGGTTAATTGCTCTGCTTTCTCTCTGATGCTTTGAATGGAATAAAAGTGAGACATTAATCAGTGCAAAAAACACAGAAAACAGCGTCTACGGAAAAGGGATATAACGTTAACAATGGATGGGTAGAGAGTATACATCCATTGACTCCTTTGATTGGGTATTAATTTAAACATTTATTCACCTCACAAATGGTTATTAAATGTATAAACTTGAAGCTTTTTCTTGAACCCTCTATACTGACCTCCTTCTGTTGTATGTTGGATGCTTTAGTAGTGCTGAATTAATTTAAGTTCTTAGACACCACTGTGCTCTTTTCTATTTCCAAAGAGTTGTGGCATAGTTTGGGATACTCATTCCCTTATCTAGTATTTCTTAAGATCTTGTTCCAAGTTTATACCCATGACACTGCCTAAGAATACATTACCAGCCAGGCATGGTGGGGCACACCTTGAATCCCAGGACTGTGGAGGCTGAGGATGATTCTTGTGAGTTTCCGACTAGCCTGGGCTACAGGTGACCTTAAGATCAGCCTGAGTTGCATACTGAGACACTGTCTCAACAACAACAACAACAACAACAAAAGGATAAAAAATGGAACACTTTAAGTCAGTGTGTCTTTTCCTATGGTTGTTTAAACAGTCTAGACCCTGCCAAATAGCTAAGCGGATTAAAGCACTTGCAAGCAGATGTAGGGACTTGGGGTTTGATCCCCAGGCCTGCCATGCAGGTCCCTCCCAAGGGGCACGCTGAGAGGGCAATTGAGACTGGGCTTGGCACATGCCCATAATCCCAGCATTTGGCAGGCTGTAAACAGGAGAATCACTACAAGTCCAATCTAGTAGTGAGACCCTGAACACCATGTAGACCTTTCCCTAAAATACAAAAAAACAAAAACAAAAAAATCTGCAATTTACCAGATGCAACTATGACAGAAAACTTAGTAGGAAACTGGTGGAATCTCTGTTTGTCAACTAAACTCTTATGTAAGTATTTAAAGAAAAGAACAGAGAAAGATCTGTGGTGAAAAACTGAGCCCCATGGAAAATAGACTTTAAAAATCACTTATAAATTCAAATTAGTATTCTGGATGACTTTCAAGAAAGAAAAAGGAGAGAGAGAGAGAGAGAGAGAGAGAGAGAGAGAGAGAGAGAGAGAGAGAGAAAGTGGAGTGGAGGGGAAGGAGAATAGTCAGAGACAGAAACAGAGACAGAGAAGTCAAATTTCTAACAGATTCTGAAGCACACACTTTCAGGCAAGGAGCAGCTGAGTTAAGACAAATGAGCCAAGACCTAAGCGTGGCATAAGGGGAGGAAGGCAGAGCCAGTTTGAAGCATTTGAGCTAATAAAGTCTCTAACTACCTACATCACGGGCAGGTGATTCACAGCCACTCTACCTTTCAAGCCCATTAATGCCCCGTTTAAAATATCCAGGAGATGGATTACTACACTAACTACCTTGCACACTGGATTTACAGGGAGGATTTAGTGAAATACTCTGTGCTCCAATAAATCACACTATGAATATTGATTGTGGTGCCCTCCACTTATCTAAAAGTTTTATGTGGATTATAAAAAATCTGTGACTATTTTAGTGGAAGGGTTTGGAGGGGAAGGATCTTGTCTAGAAAACAAATCTATGGACATGCTCTAAAATATGTGAGGCCAGTGTTTATACAGTGAGGGATGACTGTACAACACAGCACTGCCAACTGGGACCAACTTATTAGATGCAATAGAAATGTGAAACTACCTTAAATCAATAGTTTGCCAGACAGCAGAAGGCTAGGCGTAATACGTCATAATCTTAATGAAATGGATTATTCCAAAACTATTAAACAAGCAGTTGGTGTCAGGAAAATTGTTCAGTTTTTCAAAGCTAAACAAAACCATCTATTTCAGGGGAAAGAAATCAATAGACACCCACGGGCTGCCACATAGCTTGAATATATAGATAGATCTATAGTTAAAGTTGCCCATTGCCATCTAGAGGGGTTGTACTGTCTTCAGTGTTACTTAACTATTGAAAAATATGGAGTCTTTTGAAGAAGAGAATAGAAAGAAATATTCTCTCTCTCCCTTGTCTCCATTTTTCTCCCCCATGTATTTTCTCCTCTTCCTCTTTGCTGCCATTTATCAAGTATCTAGTATGTGATAAGGAAGAACAGATTTTACCCGGGGCAATTTGGGAAGGTGGTTTTAGCTATAATACTTAAGACAATGCTAAGCAAGGCATATTATTACCCAAACCATTCTAAAATATGTGTTACAGTTAATGGTCCCTGGGTTTCTATTTAACAATGGAGCGATGTTGGACATTTTTACCCTCTGCAATCATATGAACAAATTCCTCTTTTTAAAATTAATTTTATTGAGAGCAAAACAGGAATAAGACAGTTTCAGAACAGGTTAGTAGGACACTTACAGTAATTAATGCACTGCATATTGTTGTCTTCGTAGTAGTTATTCAGAGTACAAGTTGCAGACATGATATCTTGTCTACACACATTTATTTATTTATGGCAGAACCAGGAATTGAACTCAGGCCCTTACACTTGCCAGGGAAGCGCTTCTTCTACTGAGCCATCTCCCAGGCCCCTCTAAACACTTTTAATATAAATCTTTCTTCTCGTTGCACTAACAGAAAGTAGCTGTATATCTGTCCTATTTTGTATATTTTCACTACAAAATGGACCTCCATTTATATCCCCCTTTTCTGTTTAGTTTTGTCAGAGATGGGTGACATGCAAATAAAAACAACACTGAGATGCCATCTCACCCCAGAAAGAATGGCTATAATAAAGAAATCAATCAACAACAAATGTTGGAGAGGCTGCGGGGAAAAAGGAACCCTTCTCCACTGCTGGTGGGAGTGTAGACTGGTACAACCATGGTGGAAATCAGTGGAGAGACTCCTTAGAAAACTAGGACTGGAAATCCTACTCAAACCAGCTATCCCCCTACTGGGAATTGTCCCAAAAGAACTAAAAGTCTCCTATGATAGTGATATATGTGCACCTATGTTTATAGCAGCACAATTTGTGATGGCCAAATCTTGGAAGCAACCAAAATGCCTGTCACCTGAGGAATGGATGAAAAAGATGTGGTGTTTTTATACAATGGAGAATTACTCAGCTCCAAAGAATGACAAACCCAATTCTCTTATTAAATCTTTTTTTATAACTTTGTGTATCTTATTGCTTCTGTATCTCTGGAGAACATTGACAAATACAATGGAATTTCATGGCCCTCATATAATCGACCCGATGTTAAACATTTAGAAAGTGAAAAATAGAGCATGACACTCCAATTGTGAATGGGAGCCTTCATGTTTCTCGTTTGTTTTGGTTTCTCATGGAGATACACTCTACTGGTGCTGTTTGCAGGTGCCTTTTTTATGGAACACAGTATTCTGTTTCAGTCTAGGAACACAGTTTCCAAATAGAAATTCCCTAATGCTGTCACCAAAATGATCACGAGTCTAGAAGGCAACAACCTCTATACCTCCAGGCAACCTGGAACTACAAATGAGATTTTAATGGAGAAATTCTGGAGACGTTGCTTTGTTTTCCTTTTGGGTTTCCTTATGGTGTTTAAGTGAAATGTTCCAATGATACATATATCTTAAGCTGCTTGTTTCAATCCATGCATTCTGAAATTTGCTTTTCATGTCTTGCATCTCTACCTAAGTGAATAAAAATGAAATTTCAGTTTCTGTCCCTTAACGCTGTGATTTTTCCTTCTCCTCCAACACATTCACTTATTCTCATCCTGTGTGACTTCTATTAGAAACTTTGATACACCGATATCAAATTGTCCCTCAGATAATGTTTGACTATGCTATATGATAACTATTACAAAGAAAATTGTGAATTTGTAAGGCAGGACATTAGAGTTACATGTTCGGTTGTCACAGATCCCCTGAGCAAGTGCTATTTAAGGTGATCCTTGGATACTGAAAGACCATGAATTAGATGTACAAGATAAGCTTATTGTTCATTTAGAGAACAGCATGGGCAAAGTTCCTGAGGCAACAGGACAGAAAGATCGAGAATAGCCAAACAGGAAAGAGACCTATAAGACCCATACAGGGAACATTTGAGAGAGAAACTGAAAGAGCAGGCAAAAATAGGAGTTTAATTAACACCTGGAGAGGTGACAACAGGGATGTGTAATAGTTCCCAGCAAAGGACCTGGGAGAGTGGAATGAAGCTGTGTGAAAGAAATGTGAGGAAAGATGGCAAGAAGATAAATTTCTATGACAGAAACACATGTGCAGAAAGAATATTGGCCTTCAGGCTCAAACAATGAAGCATTCCCTAATCACATGCCATAATATTTGGAAGCTTGCATGGAGATGCAATGCAAGGAAATCCACACAACTTCTAAATATTTGGAATCAATGCCGTCTGTCCTGCTACCCATTGATGGATGGCACAATGAACTCACGTAAGTGCACACCAAATATCGTAGAGTGTAGACTCCAAATAAATTTATCTTCTGTGACTTAAGACACATTTTTCATTAAGTAATGAATTACAAAGTGCAATTTGCTTCTGTTTCTAGTTCGAGTAGGAGGAGTTCCTGAAATCGTTTATGTATTTCAGCTATTTTTCATGTCTGGAGCTTTTAAATAATTCATTATTTTCCCCTCTAATGTCCTTTATTCTTAGTGTGTGCTACGCTAAGCTGAGTTATGCAATGCAATACAATGTATACTAAAAACAAGGCAGGATTTTCACTAAACATTGTCTTTTGAAGAATTCACCCTTGAGTATGAACATGCATGCAGAATTTGTCAGTCAGAAAGGACATCAATTTGATGACATGGGCAAAGTCATTCCATGGTGACTTGCATAAAGGATCTAATACTGGGGGGATCTTAATATTTCAGTTGTGCAGGCTCAAAGAGTCTCCCCTTCCTGTGCATTCCTGTTTCCTTTGTGAAGGGGTCCTGGCAGTTGGTTAAAATATCAGGAGGCTAAACCTTTCAGTGGCACCACGTAGGTTGTCCCCAAGGGCTTCCCCTTTCATATCTAATAATGTGTCATAAGCTAAAAGATTCCTAAGTATGCAATGGATATCAAAGATAATAGCTGGAAAGTTGTACATTTTGATCATATGTTTGGTGAGATGATAATGAGAAGGTCCTTTCATTTTCCAAGGCCACTAAATGAAACTGGAAGGAGCAGGCACCTGGGTTTTCAAGGGGTTTTGGAACTCCTTTGCCTGCTCCCCTGTCTGAAGGGCCCATGCACCAGCTCTGCATCTAAGCGTCATGCTACAGGGTTCTGAGCACAGCTGGTAGGAGAGGAAGAACAAAATTATGAACATTTGACATTCAGTGTACTTTGTAATTTTCAACTCTGTGCCCAGACGAATTTTCTCCATTGACCATAAATTAGGAAGACATTTTGCCACTTCCACAAATTGCCACAGTTAAGTTCTTGTAGGCCAGGTTGGCTTCACTACAAAATGAAATGAGTAGTGATTCATGTTTTCTTCTTATTTTTTTCTTTTCTTTCTTTGGTGAGCAGGCCTTTCATCAGAATCCTTATCATCAGAACAATATTTTAAAATACCATGAAAATTTATTATGAGCAGAAACACTGCCTTCTGGTCCCTCTGGCTTGCTGCAAAGAAATGTAGAAAACGTGGAGGCAGATGTATGGCACCCGGATAATGGGAGCGCTCCTGCCACTGCAGACACAGCCTCCCGAGTCTGTGCCACTGTCTCTGTCTTGCACATCCCCATGTGTCCATATAACTCCAGCTCACCTGTTCTAAACAGAGAAGTAACATTTTGCCTGTGCTTTTTAATTTTGTGTTTATTAGAACGTGTTGCATATGTGATGGCTGCATTCGTCATACGACTCGGTAATGGTACACTGTAGGTCTTAGTTCTTTCCTGTCCTCTTCGTTGCTCTTTCCTCCTCACTCCCTCAAGCTTTATTTTCCCCCAAGCTTTTGATCCCCCTTCTTAACCTCACAATTTAAGTGTCCCACTGCACAATTTATTCACCATAAATACTACTGTGTTCTTACCTCAGTTGTGACTTGTGTGAATGTATGTAACTTGGATTAAGTTGTTTGCCTAAGAACACTTTATAGACCTGTGTAGCTAAATTCTAATCCAGAAAAAAAAATTCTAATCCAGAAACATCTAGCCCTAGTACTAGGCTTCTAGTCTACTCTGCTCCTTACCTTTTCTTAAGATTTCTTTTTCCCTTATTCACTTGATGAACATGAATAGATCGCACAGATGTGTTACCGTCCAGAGCTTGGATGGAGGCAGAGATTCATTCCATCAGACCACTTGCTAGCATGATCATTTGATTTGCAGAGAGAGAGACTCATAGCTTTGTAGCTTTCACTAATCTACTAAGGGGCCTTTGAACTATGAATACTTTATTGGGAAAATGAAGGAAAAATAAACAACACCTTACATGTGAAAATTTTTCCTTTTTTTTTTTCTTGCCTTATTTATTTTTGTGCTACTGGGGATTGAATGTGGGACCTTGCACTTGGCAGGCAGGTGCTTATGCCACGGAGCTACCTCCCAGGCCCCCAATCTTTTCCTTATATGTTTGTGAGAGTTCCTTAAGACACTAATGACAGTTGAAAGTGTCAGCACCTCTGTGTTAATTTGTGGCAGCAATAAAGACTATCATAGCTACATCATTACTAAGATATAAGAGGTGTCCAAACTACAACGAAAGTTAGTAAATCCGAGTTTAGTAAAATGATGAGATCACTTACATTCCATTCTTTACCTTCTTAATATTCATATTGGTGTGCTCCTTCATTCATCAAATACTTGTAAGTCAGATGGCATTTGACAGTTACTATTTCAGTGCAACCATTATCACTCTAAATTTTGGTTAAAGTTTTACTGCTTTTTTATTTATTTTATTTTACTTTATTTTATTTTATTTCATTGGAGGTAGGGTTTCAATAAGCAGCTCAGGCTGGCTTTGAATTCACGTTTTAGCCCAGGCTGGCCTCAAGCTCACAGCCTCAGCCTTCTGAGTGTTGGGGTTGCAGGTACGTGTGACCATGACCCACAAATTATTAATTCTTTAAAAAAGATTTTTGAGGGATGGGGAGATAGCTCAGTAGAATAAGTGCTTGCCTGCAAGCACAGGACCCTAAGTTCAATCCCTGATATCAGACACACACACACACACACAAAAGATTTTTTCCCACCATGTAGAAAGAAGTCTATTGATCAGCTCCTTAGAATCAAACTTTCTCCTTCCTTTTATATATATGCATGTGTATGGATATATGTACTATTTTTTTCTGTTTTCTTGCTTTCATTTGTTTTCATGCCATAGAAGACATAAACCAGGCCTTAACCTGGCTTCCATTATGCTAGATCTGTCTGGTAAATAATAAAATCTTAATGGTGTGAGCTGAAAGAATTTAAAAGTTATCCAATGCAAGTTACCAGAGTAATTAACCAAATCAGAACATGTGTATA
>NW_004524730.1:6573661-6575604 GCF_000260255.1 Octodon degus | reverse complement strand
AAAAAAAAGTGAAAGGAGAAGAAAAGATGTATGAATTGACAAGTGACTGCAGATTAAAAAAAAATCACTCACTACAATGGACCAGAATGAAATTAATTTTCCAAAGTATTGTATTCTGGCCAAACACAGTGGAATGTGTGGATACCCTCAACCCTTTTGGCGAGTAATCAGAGGTACTGCAAGTCTGAACTAATCCTGGGCAACAGCAGTTTAGTAGTACCCTAACTCAAAAGGAATATATATAAAATAGGAGATGGATGTAGTCCTGTGTGAAACCCATCAGTTCAATTCTTAGACCAAAAGTCAGACAAAAGTAACTATTCCAACCTTCACCACACCCGTCTCTTCCACAACTGCTCATACCGATGAAGGACGCTACCCTGACGGCAGTCAAGGCCCTTGACAGCTACAGGTCTACTACATGTTAGTGATGCAAAACAATTATATTCATTTCTGGAAATTGATAAATGAAAATAATTTATCTTGAGCATTTTCAGTGCTGTTATCCCTCTGGCTCCCATGCCATTCTCTGTCTACTTCCAGGAATACACCTTCTCATAACTCTTATGTTATTTGTTCATTTATTTATATTTTATGGTTTTCATGTAAGAGATATTGTATCATTTTCAGCTTTCCTAGTTTCATTTATTTCACGTAACAGCATGGCCATCTGTTCCCTCCGCTATCCTGGGAGTGAGACTATTTTCCTCTTCTTCATGACTGAGTATCATCCATGTATATTACCCATCTGACGATTTGAACTGCACCGAAATCTTAGTCACTGCACATTATGCCTCCACAAGCATGCATCTGTGCCTATCACTAGGCCATGCTCTCTTGATTGTTCAAGAGTATATTCAGGTGAAGCATAGCTGGATCAAGCAATACCTTTAGTTTTAGTAATTTTTTTTTCTAAAATATAAAAAAATCAACGAAATGATACAGAAGTTCAAAACAAGATGACAGGAAATTAACAATGGTTAATATATTAAATATTGTTATCTTCAAAGCAGTTGCTCAGATTATCAGACATAGGCATGCAAGATGGATCAAATAATAGAAACATTGACGGTTCCTTTCAGTGAACAAATAGTTTCAGGTTTTAGAGCAGTCTCCATAGTGATTGCCACAGCAGTCCTGATGGTGTATATTTCCTCCACAAATGTAGGAGCATCCTTGCTCTCCCACATCCTAGCCACAATTCTTTTTTGTTTATGATAGCTATTCTGTTGGCTGGGATAATATGGAATCATGATATAGTTTGGGTTTGTAGCTCTCTAAAGGCTGACAATGCTGAACATGATTTTAATGGGCCCTTTGTACCTATTCTTCTTTTCTCTGGAGGGGAAACCAGAGATTCAACTTAGACCCTTGCACTTGCCAGGGAAGCACTTATGCTGAGCCATCTTCCCATGAGCCATCTCCCTAGCCCCCTTATTCTTTAGTGATGTTTTGAGAAATCCTCTGAATTTCAGTATCTGTTTTAATTTTATTCTTGATTTCTATTCTATTTCTTTTTAGCACCTTTGATCTCACTAATCATTTTAACTATCCAGTTTTTGTCTGGAATTTCATCCAGTGTCAGTGGGATTAAGTTTTGGTAAGTTATTAGTGAGGAATTATGCTGTCCAGTATTTTCCATTATAGTTGTGATTCTCTGTCAAGAATTGCAGAATTGATGGGAAGATGATCCCCTCCACTGCTGTGTGAAGGTGTTTGGGGCACTGGATTTCCCTTTGTTCTGTGCCAAGTGTGCAGGTCTAGTTCTGCACAAGTGCTTCCCTTTAGTCTGCTCTGAGTGTGAGGTTCAGGTTCTAGCACTATCTTGAGAGAAGACAGTGATGTCCAGTACCACAAACATGGTAAATCTAAATACATGCAATGCTAGCTAATTAATACCTCAGCTAGTTCACTCTCCCAGAAAGAGAGAGAAAAAATATCAT
>NW_004524730.1:6551961-6573393 GCF_000260255.1 Octodon degus | reverse complement strand
AAAGTAAGATGTCACTGCAAAGCCAGCACTGATGCGGGGATGCGTGATGATATAATAAAATGATGCAGGGGCAAATGCATTGAGCTAATTTATGCAGTTATTATCATATATGTACATAACTAGACTGAGCCTAATAAGATGAACCAAAATAGAAACAAATGAAAAGAATGGAAAAGGAAAGGAAAATGGAGAAAAAAAGAGAAGAGGAAATAGGAGGGGAGGGGAGAAATCACCCTGTCCTGTTGGTTCGGATGAATATCTCGGGGCGTCTGGACAGCATTGCTGTATCTGGAGTGCCATATTCAAGAACCTCTAGTGTTTCAGCACTACGGCTGACTGGACAGCGCCCTGCAGACGTCTCTTATCTCCACTCCTGCCCCAGCCTCTGCAGCTATCTCCAGTCTCTCTCTCTCTCTCTCTCTCTCTCTCTCTCTCTCTCTCTCTCTCTCCTCTTTCTCTCTCTCTCTAGCTGATATCCTCGGTTACCTGATACCATGGACATCTGAGGTAGGAAAGGACACAGCACCAGCTTCCATGAAGCCGTTGTCTTCTCTGCTTCTCTGGGTTGCAGTTTCTTTGGGCTCATGGTACCTGCCATTTCTTGTGCCATAGAGACACCAGCCCAAGTTAGGACTTACTGGCCCGTCCCGCTCTGCTCCCATGATTGCTACCTCTAGTTCCACCGAGCCCAGTGAGCCTCTAACTCTTGTTCCATTCTGCCTCTTACCACCTCCAGCACTAGATGTTTCTAGCATGAAGTCAAGGCCCCTAGTCATTTCTCTGCCTCACTATCCTTGTAATGCCTAGGTTCTGGGTGGTTTTTGTGGGTAAATGCTTAAGATTCCAGGCCTCATGTCGTAAAGGTAGAACCATTCATCCTGGCCAACACTGAGAGCAGTGGTGTCTATATTGAATGCCAAGAAAACACTGATTATGTTCTTCTCCTAAAGGACTTTGTACTTTTACACCCTTCTAAACCTGTGTGCTTGACACCAGACTCCAGTGTTGGTTCACTACTAGTCTAATCATGTCTGTCTCTGGATTTTCCCTCTTCTTTTTCCTGAAAGCTTTCTTTCAGAAAATGTTTTCCCTGCCACATGAGTATTGAATTGGGTGGCAGTCTCAGGGCACTGTGTGAGCACTCATGTCTTCTGCCTGCCACATAAATCTCCATGAAGGTAACTTTTAAACACTTACGATGTTTTATGAAAATTTACATTTTTGACATTTTAAGTTCTAATAAACATATCATTTAAATGGTATAATACCAATTTTTAAAAAATGTAGATTCTAATGGTGATTAATTCTAGAAGACAGAGATAAAGATTCATGCTATATTATTCTTTGTTATTTTCTGTGTATTTTTCAACTTAGAGTCATAATGTACATGGTGAACTGTCTGAGGTAATCGCCTACCATTGTCCAGTACTCTTCCAAATGCATTAATATGCCAGCACTGGAGTCGATCAGAGGAAAGTGTAATGTTTGTGTTATGGGAGCACTTTCTGCAGTGCGTGTAGCATTGATTCATTCTGGAATTTATGCCTCAGCATTATAAATCAGTGTGTTCTTTTGTATCTCCTATAGAACAGGAGGCCTTAGGGATAAAGAATTTGTCTCATTTCTTCTCTTTCTGACACAGTATAAATGCTTAATAGTTCTTTGAAAGGGAATAAACTGTCTCAACTCTACCTCTAGCCAGCTGTGAGGTCCTTGCCTGATGGCCTCACTTTAGCTCTCCGCCTATAACATTAGATTGTTCTTGCTGATAAGAACATTTTCTTTTCTTATATATTTACTGTCCTTATAAGTGATGCAGTGTAATCTGCATTGCCCTGTGAATTATATCTCCAGATTTTAGAAATCCTCAGAGACTTGGACTCAAGATAGGCATCTGGACTTCTTCCAGATAGAAGAAGGAATTTGAAATCTCATTACATGCTTCATTTAATTGCTTGCCAATTCATAGGTTGAGCTTCTCATGGTACTAATGGGACCCTCAAGAAAGCTTAGAGAGTGGCACAAAACGTGGTGATCTTTTAATGTGGCTGGGAGTAGTGAGTGTTAGATATAATTTAATCTATGGGAACTAACAGCTTTTGAAATAATGGAATCTCTTAACAATCAACTGGAAAGCTACTCAGTTTAATTGGACACATGTTCCAACCCAGACAGAATGTTGCCTATTTCATGTGCTTTTGATTTAAAGTCTAGAATGAATGGTTCACAATTTAATAACACCAGTGAGTTACACAGAATTACAGCTTAATTTAGCAATCAGTTTTTGAATTCTTATATACATGTAAATTTTAAAAAATGAATATAGTTCCTGTATACATCTTTTTGCATTTTTATATCTTAATCTTTTATATATTTACATATGCAAATATAGATTCATTAAATTAATTTTTAAGAGTCAGGAACATGAATGAAACTTGTAATGCTTTGCAATATGACAACAAAACAAGATGGGGTGTAAGTAGGAGGAGTAATAGCACTCTCTTTAGGAATCATTCACTTGAGAAAGACTTTCATTAGACTATGCATGCAGTGTCCTGGTTCTTCGATCAAGTGGTTCTGCACATTGAAAATATTTTAACCCTGAGTTTATTGTTCTGTCAGGAAATGCTGCCCTCAAGTACAGGGAGGTATAGTCACTGTCCTTACCCTGTCTGCCTCCTCCTGGCTGAAGAATTGCATCAGCCAAATTTTGCTCCTGGGGCTTAGCACTAAGCATGCAACTCAGGGAGTAGAGGCTCCAGGAAGTTAAAAGGATGAGAATACATGATGATTTAATGTATTTGTTTTACTTTTTGCTTCTTCTCTTCTGAAAAGCTTTTATTAAGTTCTATTTAAGTGCCTAAGACCGTCTTATAAGAAGCATTATATGTTAGTAGCTATAGCATTTAGAGTGGTATCTTGACAGAAATTGCAATAGAGGAGTGTTGTACACCATACCTGCTGTGTCACAGTGTAAGGGTCAGGAGTGGATAGCAAGCCACTGCTCTGTTGAAGCACGCACCTCCCAATGACCCTAACTTCAGTGTTGGTAAAGAATCAAAAAGTAGTTTAAGATAAAGGAAAACAATCTTACTATGAGGAAGGAGGAAGATAAAGATGGCTGACAGATAATCTGGACAAGTAGGGAGAACTCAAAAATGAATACCTGGTGAATTTCTTGTCTGCATCTCCATTTATTGAGGTCTTTTTCCCATATAGGCTCTTGGAATCTGACTGGCTCCTGGGCTTGTCTGTCCACCTTACCTTGGATTTCTTCTGGCCAAGTGATCTTTCCCTTTCCTTTGGTGGAAGGTAAGAATATGGATGCAGGCTGTGGGAACAGGGTGCTTAGGCTGAAGGATGTGATAAAGGGAAAGTTGGCCATTCTCATGCTCACCACCCTGCCTTAAGCTTCCAGGTCCTGAGATCTTAGTCTTTGTCTTCCTCATGGCTTCAGTTTAGCTATGCTTGTCTTTTCAGTTCCTCCGAGTTTGACTGCCTTTGCCCTCCTAGTTGCCAGAGTCCGTCTGAAGAAGTCAGAACTGCCTTACTTATTTTAAATAAAGATCAATGAGGCCTTAATCCTCTCTTTTCTTATTCACATAGAAGAAAGAAACTCCAAACCTGCTTGATGTCCCGTATGAGTTCCTGTTCTCCAAAACTGAAGGATAAATTTTAGGTACATTGGAGAGTTTAACAGAAGAATAAATTTATTGGAGAAGAAGCTTCCATCAGAGAGAGAGAGAGAGAGAGAGAGAGAGAGAGAGAGAGAGAGAGAGAGAGCGCTTGACTTTTCTAAATTTTTTTTCTTTTTAAAAAATCTTTTTGGTACAGGAATCCAAGTCAGGACCTTATGCTTGCCAGGCATGTGCTTATGCTGCCGAGCCATTCTTTCAGGCCCTCTAGAGCAAAGGTGAGGTAGGTCCAGTGTAGGGAAAAATAGGAAATTACAAGGGCATGAAGTTGAACAAAAATAGAGGTCAAGCAACTAACAAGATTATGAGAAAAACTGCTCAGATAAAATTAATTAAACATGATCAAATGAGTAAGCCAGTCACATAAAAGGAGGCATGCATACAGAACAGGGACTTTTCTTGTGGGGGTTGGTTCAGGGGCTCTTCTTGGCTTCTTCGTACCTAGTTAGAATATCAACCCCTGATGTCTATCCTTAGGAAATATGTGGTTACATTTATTACATCTTTTATCTTCAGGTCAGATCTCACAGAGGTGCCCATTTCCCCCTCATCTGCAAGTTATGTCTTCTCTGCACTGGCTCCTTTGAAGGCCTATCCTATCTGCCTTCCTATCATATTTTTATCTAAGTTAATTACCTATAACATTACGTACACAGCTCCCTCTCCCTACAAAATGTGAGATTGTGCAACAACAATCTTTTGAATATTTTCTACTCGTATCCCAATGTGCTAAACAGCCTAAGGGGGTTATTTATGGCAAGTATTATAAGTCAAGCATTCCTCTGTTTAAAAATAGCACTTCTTTCCTTGAGAGTGTAAAATTAAGTGAAATAAATTAACTACAAAATCTTAACTATCACATGGTCACTTTTTTATGAGAAACACAGAGTAAAAATAAAGAACAAAATAAACAATAAATGATAAGCAGGGAGATAATTTGTTCACAAAGGGGAAAGAGATCACATTGTGGTGGGAGGCAGTGATGTAGTGGAGATGCTTCATGGCAGGCACTGCAACTTTCTGTCCCCTTCAGTCAAAGAATCAATTCTAAGAAATAACAGAGGACCAAAGTAGGACAATTTATTGGAGGAAAGGAATGGCGAATAACAAGAGGTCCTGAGAGACAGGGTGGGTCCCAGTTGGGTTGCCAATTAGCCTGCTTCTCCAAGGAAGATTTGCAGAGCAAAATCTTGAGTTGGGTTCAATGTGAGACAAAATGTACAACAAACCAATATCATGACACATAGAGTTTCTTAGGTAATATTGATCCAATCGTGACAGGGGCATATGGATAACTTGATTAATTTTGGTCGATAATCTATAGTCTTATCTTGTCTTTGGTCTTACTGGGTGGAGAGGTTGCCCTACCCTTAATGAGATAAAGGCTTATGAAGACAGGAAATCTCAAGAGATGGTAATTATCTCAAAAGCTCTGAACTTACTGCTTAACTTTCCATTTACCCCTTAGGGAAGGATGTAAATATGGGCATTGTGATTTGAGTATTCTTTCGATGCACCTCCATCCACAGTTTTGCTGTGTTCTCATCTTCTTCATGGACTGCCTCAAGGACCTAGCCTTGACTGCCTGCCTATAACACCTTTACCTGACTTAGCTGTCTATACTATTAGAAAGAAGGGAAAGGATAAGGAATGAATAGAAAGGAATTGGAATGTGTTGTGTACATGTACCAACTCCACACAAGGATGATAAACATTGTGTAATATATATATATATATATATATATATATATATATATATATATATGAAAAAGGAAAAGAAAACACATGAGAAGCACAAGGAAATAGCAGCTCTGAGGATCCATAGCACTGCAAATGCAAAAAAGGAAACTTTACTTTGAGATTAACATTATTTGTATTATAAGAATTTTCTTACATTCAAGTTTTTGATCAAAATTCATTCTAAGTTTTGGCCTGCTGTATTCTTTTAGTATTTACTTTCACGCCTCTTTGTGCATAGTCTGGGAGCTATACAGTGACGTTGTCGGAGATGACAATTAGAGGGATGGAAGGCCACAAAGTGTTAAGTACAAAAAAAATTTATATCTCAGGACTGAGGTAGCCTGTTTGTTTTAGGTGCTGAGGTCTAGTCCTGCCTACACACATCTGATGGACTTCCTAGCTTCCATGGCTCCCAACATATCCACATTTTCTGTTTTGTTTTGTCAGTCCTGAGATAAGCATCCTGTCTAGTTAAAGTAAGTTATTAACCACTAGGAAACCTTGTCTCACATGTTACTAACTTTGCAAAAGTATAAATAAAAAAAAAGTTTTGTTGTGAAAAAATTTAAATATGTATACACAAGATAGGGTAGATATACAGTTACTTTCTCTTAGTAACTGAGAAAGTTTGTGCTAATATTGTTTAGACACCATATCATGTATACATCTTGTCCTCTACTACAAAGACAATATATGAAATTAATTATTGCAACTGTCCTACTAACCTATTTTAGAACTGTTTTATTTCTATTTTATCTTTTTTCTCATTAAAATGAATAAAAACAAATTTATACTAACAAGTAAATGTGAGAAGATAGCTTCAACTGAAAATTACACTATAAAGGAAGAGATTCTGAGGCTCTCCTCAAAAAGGGGGGTAAAAGATGTATAATAGCTATGTGAAGCACAGCCTTAATACAATAATATTCCAGAATTGGAAGGTTTTAAGACCTTAGAATTTGTTGAGAATCCTCTCACTTAAAAGTGAAGACTAATTCATATTTCTTTGGGATTTCCCTGGCTTTGGTGACTTTTATCTAATGTTTAATTGAGATTAAACAATGTAGCAAGCTCTCAGCGTTTGGTTAGCCATTTCATGCCAAGCACTGTCCAAGTTGTGCATTCCTAACCAAAATAAATATTGCTATCATTTTATCAGTGTAACTGTCAGTGTCATATATATTATGTATCCTTTAGCCAATAAAAATAACACAAAGTACAAGGAGAAAGGATGAGGGATGCTATATACTTATAGCAAGTCAGTTTAAAGTGCTCTCGTTCTACAATTGAATCAGAAACCCATTGTAGTAGGCCCTGTGTATGGTACATCCATGGAAAATAGACAGAGAAAAGTGTGTGTGTGTGTGTGTGTGTGTCTGTGTCTGTGTGTACGCACAGGCATACGACACATAGAGAAAGAGAACAGAGAATAGCAAAATAAATTCTGACTGCAATTAAAACATTATGTCCTCTCTGTCTATAAAATCACTGGATTGATAAGCCCATCACCTGAACTCCAGCGCTCTTCTTCCAAAGACAGAGTTGATTTAATAGCTATTATCGCTTGTTTGGTTGTCTTGTGTCTTCCCTTTTGCCTGCACAGTGAGATTGGTTTTTGTACATGGAACCAGAGCATCATTGCACTTGAACATTGCTCGTTGTAAGAGTAACAGAGATATTTGTGACTGTGATTGAAATGTTCCTGGTCTATCATAAAGAAGACAAAGAGTGCAGGAGAAAGTCAAAATTAATTCTGAAGCAGTTTATTTCCCAAAACATTTCCTGGTGTTTGGGAAAGCATCCTTTCCTCTCAGACATTTTGCTGTGACACCCAGCCCATCCTGTGCCTGTGTCCGTGGCTCTCTGGCAGGACAAGCAAACAGGTTCAGTCCATCCTATGGTCTCACTCCCAGGGAAGCTGTGGACACCCACATGTGGAGAGCGATGGAGCTGCCACTTCTAAATAACTGGCTTTGTTTTATCTCTGTAGCTAAGCTTATTTCCATTTTCTCACCACAGATCTCTAAACAAGGCTCTCTAAGCCTGTGCTCCAGGCCTGGATTCTGGAATGCAAACTCCTGTGGGTCCATCAGCATAATAAAGTTTGGTTCCTTCCATTTCTCCAAGTACTTCTCGGGTAATTTGCCTCCAGTGAACTAAAATTGCTGTAATCCGGGTAGCTCAGGATTCCACAGAATCTTCTTATGCTGCAGAACTGCACTAGAGCTAGATGCAAACGCATTCTGAAAAACAGCCTGAAAACAAGGCAGAACTGTAGGGAAGGCTGTGAAATGCCTCTATTTTCAAAGTTAAGCTCCATCTATCTTGTATTATTTAAGCCAAGATCTGACCAAATCATTTTTTATCGCTCTTTTTAGTCCTTAGTTCATCATATTTGTGCCATTTATTTATTTATTTATTTACTTACAGGTTTTTACTTCTTTCACTCGGCATGGGTGAGAGACTTTAAATCAGCAGATACGCCAGTATTCTTTCTGTCTTCTGATACGTATTGGAAGATATATATCTTATAGGATTTTTGTCATTAAAGTTTGTGAATTAATCAATTTCCTTTCATTAAGACAAAATACCTGATGAAACTTAAAAGAGAGGTGTGTTCTGACTTTCAGTGTTAGGAGGTTCCGTCCACGGTTGGCTTCTTCAAGGCAGAAACAACATGGCAGACGGGCCGAGCAAAGGGCAGGAGCTCACCCTACAGACACCAGGAAGTAACCTGACCCAAAGACAGACAGGTTGGGGATGGGACTGCACCCTTGCAGGTCACATCTCCTGCCTCCTCCCGCCAGGGCACAGTTTCCAACAGCACACTCAGTTGTGAACTTATCAATGGAGTAATTCATTGATGCATCCAGTAGACCCATGATCTGACCACCTTTCAAAGGCTCCACTCTGAATATATGAAACTTTGGGGAACATTTTAGGTACAAACCATTATATCTCAAACTATTGAGACTTAAGATGCTGTATATTTAGCGTAAATTGCCGCGTATTGTTCCTCATGTTTAATGAATTTAGATGGCCTCAGAGAGTCAAACACTGCATGCTTTCTCTTTTGTATGAACTGTGAAAGAAGATTTAAGTAGGAAACTATTGGAAAGTAGAAATTATGTCATTAGTGAAGAAAAAAGAGATGAGAGAAGGGGAGGAGAAGCAGAAAAGGGATAGAAGAGGCGTGAAAAGAATTAAAATATGTTGTGTGCATGTATAAAACAATTAGCCAAAAAAAAAGAGCAAAGCTCATTACTCCCTGTAACTAATATGCACTAGTAAAACTTAAATAACAAAAACAAAAGGAAACAAAACTATGAGGTGTAAATTTTCTGTGGCTCCAACTGTACGATTCCCCTTTCTTCACCTTGGCTCTCTCACATAGCTATAAACAGCTTGGAAGCATCAGCAAGCCAGGAGGTTGAGCCTGAAAGAAAAGAAAAAGCTACCTCACACAGGGCAGGTCAGAGCAATTACACCCCCATAGGCCAGAGACACAAAGAGGGACAGGCAAAGCCTGTGGAAATAAGCTATTTGCCAAAATACAGAATCCTGGACTAAATGAAAATTTATTTTAAGCCATTAGGTTATGGAATGATTTGTTAAATAGCAACGATTGGCTCTTAAGACAACCAGAACACAGAATTTGGAGCTGATGTGATACATGGACTGGCAGCCATAAGAGTGTTAGAAAGAAGGTGGAAGGTGAGGAAAGAGAAGAGTCTGGAGAAAATTCAAGACAACATTCAGAGTAGGCTGAGGGGAAAGCTTCACTTTCACGTGGTATCAAAGTTACTGGAGAAACAACTGCCAACCGGGAAGTTACATAAATATATGCAATGACTTTTCAATTTAGTTAAAGAAGTCTCTACTGTATATTGTGGATATCAGCTTATTGGTCTTAAACACATATTGCTTCCATAAGTAGGACACACAAAGATAATAGTTGTTTGGTGAAAAAATTAAAGATATTTCTATGATAAATTAACCAAAAGATAGAAGACTCTTAAAGTCAAAGAAAACCTAAAGCCAAAGCTGATTTTTGAAGAGTTCACGATGACTTAAAATAATGTCTGGTGCATTCTCTCAGCAGGAAGAAGGATCTCACTCTGGCTAAGTTCTAGAGAGATAAACATGCTATTCAGAGTATTTAGGGTGTGGTTTTGGTTAAAGATCTAAAAGGAATCAAATCAAAGAAGGCTGAAACAATCTATGAGGCTCATATTTTATTTGTATCAATGAGATTTTACTCAGCTTCTGCTTGGGTTTGAACCTAAAGTCCCACCCAATAAAAAATGGACATGTTGTTTTCCTGCTGTAGATATATCAATGCCTCAGTTCGGGTGACATGGGGCAAAGTATCATTTTTAGGCATCCCTGAACCCACAGCAATTGCAGCCTACAAAACCACTACACCATCATTTTGGTAGCTGACAAGAATTTTATTACATTTTTCTTGCATATAAAGCATAAACCTGTAAAAATTCCTCATGCCAGAAATTGGTGGTCATGGAAAGGTGAACACTAGTGATCGTTTCCTTATCACCAATAAGAAATGTGTATCAAAATATAAGCAGTAAATAAACACTAAACATCCAACAACAAAAAATGAAAAGCACTGTAATATTAAGGCCCTTGCATTTCCTACCCAGTGCATACAGGGAGTATAATAAGCATGTGGTTGTACCCACAATGGATTAGCCCAGGTCTGGTTACCATTAGTAGCATCGTAGTTTGTACCTAAATGTCCCTTGAAAAATTCATCTGTTTATAGGTGGAGTGTTGGAGAGCTGATTGGTCACAAGATTGTGATACTCTTCAGTGTGGATTAGTTCACTGATGTGCGTACAGCTAAAGGTGATGTTGGAAGGTGCAGCCAGGGCAGTGATGGTGGGTTGCTGGGGTGAGTTGCTGGGGCGAGTTGCTGGGGCTATGGCCCAGCAGAGGATCTCTGTCTCTCCCTCTTTTTTTCTGTAAACAAATTTCTCTCTCTCTCTCTCTCTCTCTCTCTCTCTCTCTCACTTTCTCTGTCTCTGTCTCTCTCTCCCCTTCTCTCTCTGTTTTTCTCCCCTTCTCTCCTGTCTCACTTTCTCTGTCTCTGTCTCTGTCTCTGTCTCTGTCTCTGTCTGTCTGTCTGTCTGTCGGTCTGTCTGTCTCTCTCCCTCTCTCTCCCTCTGTTTCTCTGCCCCTCTTTCTGTCTGTCTCACATGCTCTGTCTTTGTCTCTCCCTCTCCCACCCTCACCCTGTCTCTCCCTTTCTCTCTCTGTCTTTCTCTCCCCACCCCTTCTCCCTCTTTCTCTCCCTCTCTCTGTCTCTGTCTCTCCTTTTCTCTGTCTCTCCATCTCTGTATCTTGCTGTCTCTCTCTCCTCTGTCCCTCTCTCTCTCCCTCCCTCTGTCTATCTGTCTCTCCATCTCTCTTGGTCTCTCTGTGTCTCTTTCTCCCTTTCTTCCTCTCTCTCTTTCTGTTTTTGTGTGTCTGTGTGTCTCTCTCTCTCTCTCTCTCTCTTACTCCCTCCCTCTCTGCTTCCTGCCACCAAGCCATGAGTGCTTTCTCCTCAGTGATGCCTCTCTGAGAAGCCACTGTGCTTGGGAGCTACCCTCCTATGAACTGAAACCTCTACAAATTACAAGTCAAAATAAACCTGTCCTCTAGGCATTGCGGGTGCCAGATACTGTGCCTCAGAGATGAGGAAAGATAACTGAGATAAGCAGTGAGAGAAAATATGAACCGCTCAAAAAATGAATGGAACCACCAGATGGCTGAGTGACTTCATTGCAGCTAGGGGACAGTATGTTTTATGTAATAATATTCTGCTCTATTAAATTTAATGAATCTCGCCTTGATATAGAGCCAGGCACTTGCTCTTGAGAGAGCTTCAGTCCACGTGGCCTCACAGGGAAGTGTTTATCTTGAAGAGGCATCTCAGGTAGCCAAACACCAAGGCCATGACTCTCACTCAGTAGTGCGTCAGATGTTTGCCTCAATCGAGTTATTTTATCCTCTTTCTCAGAGAATCTGAGTCACTTAAATGCCATTAATGTGGGAGTTAGACCTACCTTTTGGAAAACAAGTCAGTATGCTTCCTTACTCTTAAAATTTCCAGTACTTTATTTCATTTATAATAGATTCACTGCATGTCTATCTTCTTTATGACTCACAGCCTTAGTAACTTAATAGATGGGAGAAAGGGTCTCTGTTCCCAAGGGTACAAAATCCAGTATAAAAGGAATGACAGTGTTCATACAATGTGTTGTGGAAGCCAAAGTGTCCACAGCCATACAACCCTACAGCTTCTTGGAAAGACAGCCAAGAACAAACACTACTACTTGGGCTTTTCCAAGGACATGGATCTCAAAGAACATGTAGTAGCTGTCCTCTTTCCATACCATTGTGTGGTGGATTGAGAACTGGTGGTAAAAGTGTAACACCCAGCAGAAGTGAACCAGTGTGGTGCTGGTGTGGGAGGCCACCTAGGGATCCTTGCAGGTAGTGTAAGAGGAAGAAATGGAGAGGAAGAAAAGCTGTTGGGAGCTATTGGGAACTCTTCCTTTGTTCTGGAGAAGTTTGTCATGTTGGCTTTCCTAATCAACTGGACTGTTCTCATCAAAAGAGCTTGGGACCTTAACATCACTGAGAGAGGCTGCAGTTCACTTTGAGGGAGGTCTCTGGTCTAATTTCAAGCTTAGCTTCCTGGCTTGGGAGGGGAAGATGATGTTCTGATCAGCCCCCTGGAGAAGCTTGTTGTCCTGGCTTACCTGCTAGGAGCTCAGCTGTTATGTAGCTCTGGACCTCACTGTTGCTGAGATGGCTGTGATATACTCTTTGGGGGAGCTCTGGTTCATACTTTGAGTGTGACTTCCTGGCTCCAGTGTAGATCTCTCAGCCTACTACACAGATACTTCACCCTTTTGGCACAGACCTTTCTAGCTTCCATCGCTGACCTTTGGGCCTTCCTAGTGCAGAACCTGCATGAGACATTGGTGTGGATTCTCTAGGTCTTCAGCTGGACTCATGCAGGATATTACCATGGGCTCCAGACCCTTGGCTGGATATTCTGGCTTTCTTGTATGGACATATTTCCTTCATTCTTTGTATATGACTCTTTGAGTGTCTATTTTAAAATAATTCTATAAATTATGTGTCCTATGTTGTTCCCTTTGGAAAACTCCAGAGTACATTTCTTTTCATACTGGAATTTGTCTTTAAGACCTTCTAGTGTTGAAAGCTCCTGGAAGTATCCTTTCTGCTAGTTCCTCACCATTAGCTATTCTCTGAAGAATCCTAAGCATCCTTCAGCTGTGAAGGAAAGAAAAGATTTTCATCCACCCGAGACAGTTGTTACGTCCCTTCCCCCATTGTCCACAGATGTCGTCATATAAACAACTGAACAAAAGAGAGAGTGTGACTCCTTATAAGTTTATATCTCTAAAACATGGGGGTATTTTCTTTTCATGGAGGTAAAATAGGGGGGTGCAGAGGTGGCTGCGTTTTTGTCCCTGTGTGTGCATGGGCTCTCAGTACTTGAGATCGATGATAACAGAAAACTAGTTGATAGGAGGACCTGTTGGCTAGTGATCTAAAGAAAAGAAGGACAAGATCTACAGGACAACATCGTGATAACAGAACAAAGGAGACATTATGTAGGCAAAAGCCTTGGGTAATAAGTTTATGATCCTGTAATATGTATTGTGAAAAAAATATGTATTGTGAAGGATTTAACATAATAGAGTATGCGTTGAGCCCTGGAAAATGAAAGGATTAATCAACCATCTGACCTTGGTAGTAACTCCAAAATACATTTGTCTTTGATGAAATGGAGACATGGCATCAAGAAGACCACTCCTACCTTCCCAACCGAGAGTCCAGAAATCCCTGGTGTCCTTCTGTACCTTCTGGAGCTGCCGCAATCAGACTGGTTATTTAGCTGTATATTTATTTGTACCAGGTGCCCTGTCTGACTGAGCCAGGGACTGGCTTCAGCGTGACTTCAGTTTTACTCCTCATTACTATCTAGTAGAAATAGAGGGTAATGTGTTTCTTTAGAGTAGGAAGATTAAGGCTTTCTTGACTGAGTAACCACAAAAAATTATTTGGTTGTAATCATTTAATACTTTCTAAACTCACAGGAGGATACCATTTTATTATGATTTCTTCTCTCCTCTCCTTTGCAATAATATTAGCCATCACTTATTGAGTCTTACACTGAATACAGAGAGCTTATCATCCTCTTGAGACTTTGCACAATCATATTATTAGAGAAATGAAGAGACTTGCAGTTCATTCAATGATAGACTGCTAATTATTGTATTTAGATTGCAAATGATATACTGTAGGAGATTTTCATACAATTTATTTTTTGAGGCAGGGTTTCATTAAGAAGTTCAGCCTGGCCTTAAACTCACAATTATTGCCCTGACTCAGCCTCCTGAGTGCTGGGATTACAGGCGTGTGCAATCACATTTGAGTTTTACATAATTTTTTACCTATTAATTTATAGATATTTATGAAAGTAGACTCAATTATTGCCAGCATACAAGTGTACAAACTATAATCTGCAATAGCATAGTAATTGAGACTTTTACCAATTACCAACCTTGGTCCACAAAAGAAACATATATTTATCTGACTTCAGAGTGTATATTTTTGGGCAGAGGAGATAGCTCAGTGGTCTAAGTGCCTGCCTGCCAATCTCACAGATCCAGGTTTGATCCTCAGTACCCCATGCTGTGCCAGCCCCAGGCACACAGTGCTGATCCCAAAACCAGGCATGGTGGTACACACCTGGAATCCCAATAGTGGGGAGGCCAAGACAGAAAGATGACTATGAGCCCAAGCACAGAATCCAAGCTGTACAGCAAGACCCTGTACCAAATTAATTAATTAATTAATTAAACCAAGTATGCATTTTAATCATCAGTATAGAACAGCATTCTAAATAATTACTGTATTTTTTTTATTCAGGACAGGGTCTACAGTGTCTCACAGATCAGACTTGTAGTTATTCTCCTGTTTTCAGCCTCCCAAACCCTGGACTACAGGTGCACACTACCACACCCAGTCTCAATCACCTTCTCAGTGCACCCTAGGGGCAGGGTTTGATAGGCCACTCTGGGGATCAAACCCTGGTCCCTGCATCTACCTAAGAAGGTGCTTTAATCAACTGAGCAATTTGGCTGGCCTAATTGCTGTAATTTTTAAATAAGCCTAATATTTCAGGATTTCAATACGTAGTGAATCCATAATCATAATATAAAATGTTAGAGATAAAGGAATGCTTTGAATTAAATTCAAAATAGAATATAATAAATGAATAACTCAAAAAAGATTGCAAAAATAATGTTATCACATTTATATTAGAATGATTTCTGTTACCTCCGTGACAGCTGTATTTATTTTTAATGCACTTTCATTTGTATTAGTGGACTGGTGAGTGATTAATGAAGGGATATTTACCCTGGTGGGGTCCAGATTAGGAGAAACTGAGGAGGTGTGACTGTCTTACTTACTTTGCTCATTGCTGAGGCAAAGTACAGAACCAAAGTTAAGTGAGGAAGAGTTTACTTGGATCGCAGTTGGTGGAGGTTTCAGTCCATGATTGACTAGCGCAGTTTGCCATGGTAGAGGGGCATCACAGAGGATCAACAGTCCATAGCAGGCAGAAGAGCAGTGGAGTAACAAAGCATCAGTGAGTGACAAGGGGTGACAGCACCCCTATTTCTCCCCCTTATAATCTCAAGGTTACTTTTCTTAAGGTGGCTGGCACTCATACCCTGATTAGAACACCTTTAATTCTAGCATTGCATCATGAATCAATCTCGGTGTACCACCCCCAGTCCCACGATATCACCTCCTTAATCCTAGCTTGAAATACTCAGGGTCCAGCCATCTCTGAGAACCCAATCTATGACTGCATGAGGTCTTAGGGGGACATCTAGCTACAACTCATAATAATGATGAATTATGGTTTTACTTGGAAAAGCCAAGCACACTATCATTCCTAGGGCTGAACGCTCACGGGCAGTGAGAGGTTACAGAGACCTATTGAGAGCAGTCACTACAGAGCCAAGGTGGCTGAGAGGAATCTGAAGGCTTCAGAGGGAAGTGTTGCCAGGGGCAGAGCAGTTGCCAGGGGCAGCGCAGTTGCCAGGGGCAGCGCAGTTGCCAGGGGCAGCGCAGCCCGGCAGAGAAAGAAACGGACACAGGAAGCCTGGAACCTGGACACCTGCTGCACCCAGATTTCCTGCTGCAAGGGCTTTCTCGTGCTGCTGCCCAGCCAAGTCATGAGACAAGAGAAGGCGGACTACATCTGCTGCTAAATCAACCCCTTGGGATATAGAAAAGCCTGGAAAGTGAATAAAATAGATATTTATGAACCAATAAAGAATATATAACACAATATCTATGTTTGAAGTTGTTTTTCATGTGACTATCAGTGTGGTATATTGTCTATAGTGTACAACTCTAGAAACAAAAAATAATTTTTCTTTCACTTAGATTCAAGAAGTTATAGATAACAGAAGCTGAACTTAGCTGCCTATTTGGGAAGAGATTTTCCACGAGGCAGGCCTGAGAAAAGAATTTTTTTTCAAAAGGAAAGCACATAGTATTTTATAACTACCACACTGTTATAATACACTTTAAATGTACAATAAGGTGACCTTTAAATTTGAGATGGTCTTACAGAAAAAAATAAACAGAATTCCAAATTTTTGAAAGAGGTGAACTGCTGCAGTTATAGGTATGCGTTTAAGGAAATTGTATAGCTCTTATAAGACTAGCAATGTAACTTTATTTCATGCATTTTTTATCAAAAATATAAACAATAATTAAAAATAAAAAGAAAATGGAGAATAATAAAAAACATGCATTTCTTAATTATATTGATACATATAAATTTTAAGGGAAGAAGCAAAAAAAGGAAAATTGTTGATATTTAAATGCAGACTACCTAGACAAAAAAAGGACATTAAAAAAATAAAATCTCTACTATTCTATCACTAATATCCATATGGTTGGAGTACAGTCACTATGGAAGTGATTTCACCATGTTTGCATATGTTATACTTTACTGGTAATTTACATAATGTCTTTTAAGGCCCTGGCAGACATAACAGTTTTTGGAAACAAGATTCAATAAAAATCACTGCTAAGACACAATACACCTTATTTGGTCCTCCCATATGAAGGAAATGAATAATTCACCATAGCATTTTCTTGTCACCCAAATGCCTCAAACTATATATTTGGAACTTTTTAAAACAATGGTTATATTGCCCAACTTCATTACCAAAAGAATATTAACAAGACACTATTTTGGCAAATTAAATCTTAAACGTGGCTTTTCATCAGGATTTAAAAGGTGACTATCCCTAGGGTTCCATGTTAAAATGTAGTTTTCAAAATCTTATAAGAGTAATGTTTAAAATATTGTGCATAGTTAACCTAATTAAAATAATTATCTTCATAATGACAAATTGATAAGCTAAGTAAAGTCTACATACACCATGTAACATTTGCTTGGAAACTTGAATTGTCAGTTATGCATAATAAAAATTCCAGTCATCAAGAAAATCACAAAAATTTTTATCATAACATGATTTCCTTCATCCATCTACTATTTTTTATCTTATAATATATAAATACCAACATGTTCTAATTTTTACACTAAACTACACAGGAATGGTGCATTTCGTTAGACTACCATTTGCATTGTTAAATTCAATTTTCTCTTTATATAACTTAGCAAAATTTCATTTCTTCTAGATTCCAAAATTGCCTACAAAACACGCAATTTTCCATTTTTAATATGCTATGGAATATCATACAAATTAAGGCATTTCAGTGTCATATGTAACCAAGTTTCAATCAATCCAAAAATTTTTTCACAACAATAATAAGATATCTAAGAACTTGGGAGCAATATTTTTCTCACTACTGCATACAAATAAGCACAATGAATAAGCATTTGGGTAACATTTACTCTGTTGTCTTATTTTCAGAAACTGTGACAAGCTGTAAAGGTATTTCAGTGTTGCTAAGGATTTCTTGATTGTTGGTGGCACAAGTGTTAATAGTTCCTATCCCTGAAACAGAGCCTTGTTGAATATTTTCAAGGGTAAGTGTTGTTCTTCCTGCACTAATCAAAGTGTCATCTCATCCAGCTTCCACAGATGCTAGCATTGCACTGCTGGAGTGAATAACTTTTTTATTTTGATGTGTTTTAATATGTTTAGCAAGGTGGTTACTTCTCATAAAGTGTTTTGAAAATTCTGGTCAAGCAAGTGGTCTCACCTGTATATGTTCTTCTATGCCTCTGTAACTTATCACTGCAAGTAAATCTTTTACCACAGAACATCCAATTACCACTAAAAGGGTGCTTGCCAGAATGCCAATGCGGATGTGCCCTTGGATGTGAGGTCTTCCCACACACTTTACCACATCCTGGTATGTGACAAATATGTTGTTTCTTTTTCCCAAGATTAGTACCTTTCCCACCACCTTCTTTACAGTTTGGACAGGTGCAAGCTACCCTCCGAAGTCTTTTTTCCTCCTTGATGTTGTTGGTTCCCTTCTTCATCTACCACCTGAACTCTTAAGTGTATGAAGTCATTGGTATTCAATGTAGAATCACCACTGAGCTGCCGTTCTTCAGGATCAGGCTCTCCTTCCTTGATCCTGATATAGGCAGGACTGTCAGCACTCTCTCCTAAGAATAGCTGTATACCCACAGAATCTATAGAGTTTATCGTAACTTTCTGTAGATTTGGCAACTGTCCAGTGCTTAGACTTACTGTAGTTGGAGCCAAGGTTCCACCTGCTACAACTTGACCAAGCCTGAGTGTCTGAACAGGTGTCCACGTTATTTGTTGGGCAGCAGTGTTCTGTATTTGCAAATTCTGCAAGTTCTAGACCCCTTAGACTTGAATCATTTGCTAAGTTATCTGTCCAGAAAGGGTCATTACCTCTGCCTGGATTAAAAAAGTTCCAGGACTCAGCTGCAATTGAAGATTTTGCAAAGCCTGTTGTGATATATTTTGACCACTAGCTTGCACATCATGAATTGTCAGTGGTGTAATACTTTGCACAATTTGGGCTTGACTGGTTGGCTACTGAGACTCTTGAAGTTGTTGGTGTTGTACAAAGGCTGTTCTGTAGAAACCTGAATATTCTGAGCCTGTGTCTTTTCAGAAATAGGTGACTGGATAGAATTCCCCTGAAGATCTGAAGAACAAACTTGCCTATTGGAAGTAGTCAAGTTAGTTGTGTTCTGTTGTATTATACCTGTACTGTCTATTGTAACAGGCAACTGTGATGACAAGGATGTTGGCACAAATAAATCTGTGTCAGTATTAGTTTCATCAGTGATAGGAGAAACCCTCTCACCAGTCCTTTTGGAGTTGTCTGACCTACCTATAGCTTGTTCCATGTTTCTCAAATGTCCATTGGCATTAACGCCTGCAGTCATTGTCTGAGAACTTCCCAAAAGCCCCAAAGAATCTAGATTGACACTATTGATTGGTATGAAGGCAGTATTTCCTGGCAGACAGAGAGGCACATTAGCAACTACCTGAGTTGGCCAGGAAAAGATGAATCACCAATTGCAGTGCCCTGAAACTAGACTTGATCAGTCTGTGGCATGAGATTCTGGGTATTAGCAGGAGGGGTTCCAGAAGCAAGTAAGATTTGATTAGAGTCAGAAATGATCTGAATTTGACTGCTTTATTTATTTATTTATTTATTTATTTATTTATTTATTTTTGCAGAACCTGGGATCAAACTCAGGCCCTTGCACTTGCCAGGCAAGCACTTATTCTACTGAGCCATCTCCCCAGCCCCTGCTTTCTTGATTTAAACCTCTATTGCCTGAAGAGCCTGTGGAACCAATCTGAACCTGCTGACCATCTGTTGACTGTATTTGTGGTATTACATGATGTTGAACATTGGACACTGTACCATTTGATGAATCTGATCCCGAAGCAACTGAAAATATTTGTTGATTCTGCAAATTCTGAAGAGGAAGGACACACTGCCCACTCAAAGTAGGAGCACTTGGAATCTGTACTAGATCACCAGCTTTGTCTTTTATAGTGGTGCGTGCAGCTGACAAGACCTCCCATTGGTTTGGTGCTCCTCCTAACAGTGCAGAAGCAGAATCACCTGTTGCTCTGGTGGTGGCGGCAGCGGCGGCGGGCTCTTGTCTGGCGATGGCTGCCCTATCTTGCTGCAGGTAGTGCCCAGAAGAGTTAGCCATGATGGCTGAGTGTCCCACCCCTGAGGGTTAGGTTCAGAGAGCTGAGCAAAGAAATTGGGTGAGATCATTTTGTAAGAAAGCTTATGTTGTGCCTTATGTCTAGATGTCCCCACAAAGCCTCATGCAGTCCTACATGAGTTTTTCAGAAGTGGCTGGGTATAGAGTGTGCGATGCTGGGATTTATTAATGGTTCAATGCCAGGGTGGAGGGCACTAGGGTTACGAATGTGAGTGCCACCCACTCTACGTGGCCTGGGTAAAATAAAAGGGGAGAAAGATGGTATTAAGGTCCCTTGCTTGTTTTGCTAACTTCTGCCCATGCTGAATTGTTTCTGCTCTGTAAGGCCTGTCTTGCAGGTGTAAACCTACCTTGGAGTCATTCAATGATGGACTAAAACATGTACTGTGACCTAAGTTAGGCTTCCTTTCTTTAAATGGATGCTGGGGATTTGTCCTAACAATAAAAAATATAACTAAGACTCCTTCACCAATAGTCACTGTACAAGATACAGGATGCCTAGTTAATTTTGAACTTAAGAAAAGCTACAGACAATATTTTCATAAAACCTCAAATATGACATCAAACTTACTTATGCAAAAAACCTCCACAATACAACAAAACAAAGAAACAACAAAAGCTATTGTTTAACTGAAATTCAAATTTTACTTAGATGTCTCATATTTTTGCTTTCCTAAGTCTGACCATGAGAAAATCATAGAGGGGAATCATTAAATCAGATGAGAACTCAGACACAGTGTGACTTCTAAGGAAGCCCAGATTCAGTTTAATTCAGCAGGCCGATCTGAATTTATATGAACTTTCAGAGTTAGTCCTGTCTCAACGCAAAGGAATTTTCACATCACAGGACTTTTGTCATTGAGTCTGCATGTGCTCCAGGAAGGGATGAGAGATATAAAGCTCTTAACTTCCAGGTATCTGGGGGATTTTCCTGCCAGCTGGTCATGTGGGTCCAGTGTCTAAGGCTTTTGTGAAAGATCACAGGTAGAACAGGTTAGTTTGAAATCATTCAGAAGCCAATGTATGAATACACAGATATGGAAAGAGGGCTGTATGGTAAAGCTGTCCTGGCAAATACTGTACCTTTTTAATATCTCAAACAAACTCAGATTTGATTAAAATTCTCTTGTAAGCTCACAGTATAACCTGTAGCTGCCACCCCCCCCCTCCCCAAACCTGGCAAAGTTCATACCTTCGAATCATTCTGGGCTGTCTTCCACTGGCACCGAGGTTATCAATTTCTGACTGGCCACCGAAGTCTTGTGTCTGTTCTTCTCAAAGGATCTTCTCGTATGGAAGGTCTTCTACCAGATGTGGAGGCTATATTTTCACAGATGTGATTAGCCACGCACACAGGAAACAAACACACCTCAGCTCTGCATTGCTTTTCCAAATTATACAGGACAAACCTAAGAGAAATGGATAAATGTTTTAATCCCTTTCATCAAATATTCACTGAGTACCTACCAGGTATGGGCACCATGGATTCTCAGAATTCTCAAATTCCATCTGCATAACCATCATTCACACAACATTCAGGCTGATATATTTTGAAAAATAATTTATTTATTTATCCATGTATTTATTTATTTGGTACAGGGTCTCACTATGCAGCCTGGACTTGTAGCGATCCTCCTGTCTCAGCCTTTCCAGCACTGTTTGTGCTGGATTACAGGCAGGCGTCACCATGCCTGCTTGGCGGGGCTGGCATGGCAC
>NW_004524730.1:6550711-6551401 GCF_000260255.1 Octodon degus | reverse complement strand
TATCTATCTTATATCATTTATATCATTGCTCTATTTATATCTGAGGTGGGTAAATAATCACTTAATCTCAAAACATAAAAGAGATTCAGGTTTATAAATACTATTGAAAATATTGGTTAAAATAAGGTGTATTAATGTACTTACATTAGTACATGAATTGGAATAAGGAAAGAAGGAAGGAAAGAAAGAAAGAAAGAAATTGGCCTCAGATTCTAGTTTAAAAGCAGTAACCATCAGGAGTGATGGATGGGCTGGCCAAATAGGTCAGCAGATTAAAACACCTGCTTAGGCAGATGCAGCAGCCAGGGTTCAGTTCGTGGCATGCTGTGCCAGACCCACAACTCGGGTGTGCTGAGATGGCCACTGAAACTGGGTTTGGTGGCATGAGCCTGTAATCCCAGTTCTTGGGAGGCTGAACACAGGAGGATCACTATGAGTTGGATCTATGTAGTAAGAACCTGAGAACCTTACTAAAATGCAAAATTAATAAAAGGAGTGATGGTACCTATAATATGAGAACTAGGGAGGCTGAGGCAGGAGGATCACTGTGAGTTAGAGGTTAACTTTGGCCACGTAGTGAGTTTAAAACCTGCACTACATAGGGAGACCCTGTCAAAAAAGAAGAAGAAGAAGAAGAAGAAGAAGAAGAAGAAGAAGAAGAAGAAGAAGAAGAAGAAGAAGAAGAAGAAG
>NW_004524730.1:6538920-6550611 GCF_000260255.1 Octodon degus | reverse complement strand
AAGAAGAAGAAGAAGAAGAAGAAGAAGAAGAAGAAGAAGAAGAAGAAGAAGAAGAAGAAGAAGAAGAAGAAGAAGAAGAAGAAGAAGAAAGAATAGGTGATAAGGGCTGGGGTGATGGATCAGTGGAACAAGCGCTTCCCTTCCCTGCAAGGGCAGGGGCCTGAGTCCAACCCCTGTTTCCGCAAAAAGAAGAAAGCAGATAAGAACTCAAGTATCCTACCATATCTTCTTATTTTTAAAATCATCTCCTTCTTGCCTTGCTTATGTTAAAACCTTGATAGAAGAAGCCAAAAGTCTATCTGTCTGCCTGCCTGCCTGTCTATCTGTCTATATAACTTATATTATCAATCTATCTATAACTGAGTTGGACAAATAATAGTACTGTCACGTGTCCCTTGCCTTACATGCAGCGCACACAGACACGCCCCTGTTGCTGTAATCACTCCTCCTCCCCAGGCCCCTGCTCTGGATGCTGAGGTCACCCCATCCAGCTGCCCCCCTTCTATCCCTCTTTGCAAGAGTCTGATCTTGATCTGCTTCACAATCTTCCTCTTCTCAAAGCCCCATCTTTATTCCACAAGTATCACTTGCCTCCCAATATAACACAATGTCAGCAGATTCTCAAACTGTGGAAGCTATGGTCTGATGATGATTTAATAGAGTAAGAAATAGAAAGCTTAATTAAGGCGAGTGCGGGTATCGCATCTGATTTACTAAGCAGCCCGGGCCCTGAATGTGCAATCCTGACTACCAATAAGGTGCGTTATGAGCCATGTAATATTGGTACCAAAGAGCAGAAATTTGAAAGCTTGGGGAGTAGATAGAGCATTATATACTTTTAAAATATTATTATAATTCCTAGAATATTAAATGGGCTATAAAAGTCACATTCAGAAGGTGTTTGGTACATTGGCATACAGTGTTCAAAAAACAACTAGAGTATTTATTTTGTACAGTGAAGTTTTTATTATGAATTCAAAGTACTCACTTTTTAAAAAGCAAATTACAAATGGAATAATGCGTCCTTTCTCTTCCTACAGTGGTTTGCATGAGCTACCAATGCTCTGTGAAGTGTTACTACAGGAGTCAGGGCTGCCTGTGGCGGCACACAGTAGGCCTGTACTCTAACATATCTACTGAAATTAGACACATCTTTGTGACTTGATTGGCTCAATAAAATGGATAGAATGAAGCTTGAAGACTAACAGGTGGTTTGTCTTGTGACTTTTGCCTTGTTTGCTTCTCATAGATTTGAGAAGGTGCACTTGCCTGGATCACAAGGGATTATGCTAATAAGATGCAAATAACCTAGGGTGCAAATAAAATGGCTTTGCTTTCTTAAGTCACTGGGTTAGTCATTAAAGCATGACCTAGTCCACCTTATTCCACATGGTGGAAGCCAAGATCAGGAGAGAGAACAATGGGAAATTTTAGGGTTTTGCCATACACAGATAAATTTTAATGTCAAATGATGGCACATTAGAGATGGGTATTATACCCATGATTGAAAGTCAGGGAGCAAACATAAGTTTAAAAAATTCATAAAGGAGATGCTGTTAAAAAAAAATCAAGCCAGGAAGCAGAACGTAGAAATCAGCATTCACAGGTAAGATTATCAAAGATGACACTGACCAGATACCTCTGCTTTTGCCAAATACTCTTGGTTGCTTGGAGAATTCTCCTGGACTGAAGGAAGTGTTAAACTGCTCTTGACCTTGGCTAGGTTAAACCAGGAAGAACTCAAAATAAATCAGTTGATAAATCAATAAATATTGTGACATTTAAGGATCATATTGAGTTATTTTATATTTACAGCCCATGGGAGAGGACTAGTAAGTGATTAGGCCCAATTGTGAATCATCATACCTGTTATTGTAGAAATACTCTACAATGAAGTACATTAGACTAAAGAAATAACACAATGTGGTAAACTAAAACAGCATTCAATGCTGCGGAATCAAGCTATTTCAGGTTCGTTACTGCAACATAAATCCTCAATGGGAATGGTATGGGAACAGTACAAAGTCAGCATTATTTACAGGTCAAAGGGGTGACTTGGTCAAGAGAACTTAGTGTGTCTCAGTGCCAGCTGGGCTGTAGTCCTGCCTCAGTCACTTCTTACAGGAATGGTCTCTGGCAAGTCATTTGAAGTGTCTGCCCCTGACTCTTTATTTTTGAAATTAGAAAAATGTCCACCTGAATTCCAGTTGTGTGAACTGTGGTTCTACAAATAACCTATTTTGATGCTCTGAATGGTAATGTGAAGTTCTGGAAAGGCCCTGGAGTCTGAAGAACCTGTGCAGTGCGTGGAAGACCCTGAGATGTCTGAGCAGGAGGGAGTGTGAGCACCGAGGCGTCTGTGCCCACTGTGTGCAAACACTGAAGGCTGTAAATCCTATAGCCAATCTGCACATCGCTGGAAGATCAGGACGTCAGGCTCTCCTCAAAGGGGCTTGCAGATATTTTGTATAAGACTAACAGGGGCCAAGAATTCCACACAGCAGGTCACCACCTTGAATCCAAGTATTTCTATTCATGTTGTTTGCAGGAAGAAAGTGTCATGACCTACAGTGCTTAGAATCTCTGGTAACACTGATGGGAATGGAGAGACTGGCCTGAAAGCACCTTTGGTGTTGTTCCTACTTTCCCACAAGGATAGCCCCCCAGCAGGTGCTCCCACTGCGTAAGTCTGCTGGGCCCCTGCCTGCTCCTGGGCCCACTTCCTGGAGGAGCCAGCCCTGTCTATTTAACTCCCTTCTGGACTTGGAGAACCACGCGTCCCTCCACTCAGAACTGCTGAGACTTCTGGTGGAATGTCAGGAACGCTCCCTTGAACTTCCACTCTCCAGACTATCCTGGCTACTTCAGCAGGAGTGGGCAGACCTGAGCCCCACTGTGACACACTCCTTCCTGTCTACTTCTGCTTCTTCCTAACTCTGAAATCATCCTGACCTGTGATTATGGGCACAAAGTTTCATGCAAAAAGTAAATATAGATGATAAACGAATAGGAAGCTGACAAGGCAACACAATATCCCAGGTGGGCTACTGTGCTACTCCTGTTATGACATTAACTATGCATAAGACAGAGGAATCTCTAAACACCCCAGTGAAAATCAGCTGTGTGCACATACAGACTTGGCTACTTGCCATCATTCAAAGATGTCAAACATCTGGCTATATATTAGATGATAAGAATAAAAAGTAGTGTGAACACAAGACTTTAAGTCACAGGTTCATTGCCATGTATGTGTGAATGTGGCTGTCAGAACTGTGATAAGAACATGAATTTGTCACTGCAAAGGAATCTTTCCTGCCCTGTACCACTCCTCACCCTACACCCACCCACATTTGTCTGGCTAAAACTGCTTCTCACCTTTTGTATTCCAGGCATAAATGATTGCTTTGCAGAGTTTTCAAAGGAAAGCCTTCTGGACATAATTTTTCATTACTTTATTTTTAACAAGAGAAAAACAGGTGATAACCTTTAAAGGCAAGTAAATGGAACTGCTAGCAAAAGAAACATTAATTATTTTCTTTATTTTTTTTTCTTAACATTTCCCTGAAACCTTAGCAATGTTTTCTCTGATTTTCTTTTTGTTTGCCTTGTTAAACACTATGAACAGACTTTTTATCCTAATGTAGGACAAGAGCAGACTCCCTAATTAGCTCTGACCACCTGAGGCAGCTGCAAGAGTACCAAAGAGCACTAGGAAATGTCTGCTCAGGACATGCTGTAAAATATGAATAGTTTGAACCATAGTTCAAAAATACATCCTCATGAAGACATTTTGATTAAATTCATCATGTAACATTGTTGGCAGCAACTACATGTTATGCCTCATAAAATGTCAGACATATCCTTAAAATTTTTGCTCCTTAGAAATCAGTAAGATTGGCTGGGATTGAAAGGGATGAGGGGTCATCGTTGTAATATTTACATAATAATTTTACTTTTTTCTCACTACATTACTATGACCCTATATTCAAATCTAGGTCTTAAGTGTAAGAAACTGCAGTTTAGAAATTTCTGGGAATGAGACCTAAACCATGCAGAGTCTTGAGAATTGAAGCTGGATCCAATCAGCTAAAGAAAAAATACGTGGAGATTGTTGTGGGGTTTCAGGAGGCAAGAAGAGACTTTCCACTGGCTGGGAAAATGATTTACTAAAGAGATCTGCTATTCACTGAGAACTTTAAAAAGATAAAGCCATTTGATTAGAAAGGAGGAAGTGTTTTCTAGTTAAAACAGCATGAGGTAGAAAAGGAGAAGAGAAGCACTCCAGGATCTTTCTTATTTTCTTATTTTCTTTTTCTTTCTTTCTTTCTTTCTTTCTTTCTTTCTTTCTTTCTTTCTTTCTTTCTTTCTTTCTTTCTTTCCTTAATGTCTGACTATGCAGCTCAGACTCCTAGTGATCCTCCTGTTTTCAGCCTCCCCAGCACTGGGATTATAGGCATGCACCACCATGCCTGGTCTCGGTGGCTGGTTCAGTGTACCCAAGGGTGGGGCCAGCACAGACTGCGGTGCCAGTGATAGAACCCTGGTCCTGCACTTGCCAGTCAGGTGCTTAGTCTGCTGAACTATCTTGCCAGCCCTGTCCTTCTGTGTCAGTTTGCTTCTGCATACTGAATCTCTCTGAGGATGATAACTCCAAATGTCATGCAGGGATTGCCTCCACCCTGAAATGCAAGATCTCCCAGGGAAAAAGCTGGACCTGGTTTTTCTGGTCCTCAACCTGCTACACCACAGTATTAGACATCTGCCTCCATACCGCACCTGAAATTTAATGGCAGGCCATGAAAAGGAATCTCGTGATTCACTTTCATTTTCCAGAGTAATAAAGGAAACAGAAGGGTTAATGTCCCATGGAAAATGTGAAACCCTGCATGGAGGCCAACAAAGTGGTTGAATGTTCTGAGCATGAGGAGCTGATCATGCATTAGAATTTCTTTTGCTTTATGTGGCACTTGAATGTGTCCATTGTTCCTACATAAATTTAGAGTAATGTTTTAGGGATATTAACTCCTTGGGAAACTTTTCATCTGTACCAGCTGCTTTTGGTTTCTGAAAGTCTTTTTGCTTGTTCATAACAAAAAAAAACAAACAACAACAAAAAAAAAAACTAGTTGAGGAAAGACACCATGCGGGATATGCTAATACAAGACTGAAAGGTAACATTAAAGAATCAGTCAGGATTGAGCATAGCTTAGCTTGCCAGCGTCCACCAGTATCTTGGTTTCCTCTTTTCCCAAACACGTGAGTCAACAACTTTGAGCAGCCTCTACAGTCAGGTGTCTACCATGTAACCGAGAGTGAGGCCCATGCTTGAATTGATATATGTCATATTCTGAAAACAGGTCCCTACATGACTGTCTGGACAGAATATACTTGCTCACTCTTTAAAGAAATTTTTAAAGATATTTTTAAAATCTAAACAATTCTATCACTGACACCTTAACACATTGATAAACATTCCAGTTGGAGGAATTAAGCTAGCCCTGGCTATAATAATGGGAACATCAAGTGTGTGAAATAATTTGGCTTCCTGATAAAAATAATGAATTCTAAAGTCAAGTATAGGTTTGCTTTTCAGTCGGGGTTTGAAGAATTATTAATTATTGAGCTATTGTCATGTGTCAAGTGTTTTCAATGTTAAAAGTATTAAAAGTCTGGATGGTTAAATCTATTTAAATGAGGGAAGTAAGTCAAATAGATGTACTCAGGAAAGAACGATAGTAAAAGGTGAAGTCATACTTCATTGTGCCATTCATATTTTTACTATTTCATTTTATTTCCAGATCATTTGTAGTTTCAGATATTTTATTTCAAAAGTCAACTTTTCTTTTCTTTTTTTTAAATTTATTTATTTATTTATTTATTTATTTATTTATTTATTTAGTGTGTGTGTGTGTGTGTGTGTGTGTGTGTATCCAGCTCAGCCCACCAGGGGGCTGGCTGGCATGTGGTGCTGGGGGATTGAACCGTGGTCCCTGTGTTTTGCTAAGCTTGTTCTAAGTAGGTGCTTTAGACCACTGAGCCATCTCACCAGCCCCAAAAGTCAATTTTTCAAGACACACTATACATTGAATAATAGGTCAGTGCCTTCTGTTCTCCTATAATGCACGAGGATTAGACAAGCACCTGCTTCCCATTGCCTTATGAGAAGTGGAGAGTACTTCACTTGACCCTTGGCTGTGCATTTGGCCAGTGCTTCATGTGGCTCAAGGGTTACTGTAGACACAAGCACAGTTGGTCGTAAGTATCTCTGAGATTAGACCTATCCAATTTTTTTTTCTTCTGTGAAAAATCCGTATCATGTGCAGCCCTTAACTTATTAGACTGGGACAAGAGGCACCAGGCCTCAACCTAGTTCACATTTGGGAGCCAAGTTCAAACCAGACCAATTACACCCCAGCTGAGTCACCAACACTGGTGGCAGAAGTAAGAGTTAGCTACCATCCAAGCCACTCAACGAGGTGAGGTGGTCTTTCCCTTTGCAAGACATTGTCTGCCAACTTGAGTTTCTCACCCAAAATAGCAAGTACTTAGGGAGATGAACCCATCTTTCTTATTAAGTATGTTATTTCTATCTTTGGCTAAATAATTACCCATTTTTGGCTAAAAGGTGTCATGTCATGGGTTAGGTGCAGTGGTCCCTGGCAAGCACACATGACAATGACTTTTGCTGTGACTTTTGACAATCCCATAATATGTACAAATTTTACATGACTGGATGTAGGCATAGGAAAATTTCTCTTTCTGTTCCTTCAATACTAACTCTGCTCATCATGTAAAAGCAGTTGTAATATTTTTTACAATGCTTTGAGCATTCCACATATCAATTCTTGAATCTTCAGACTGCAGTTACTGAACCTTAAGAAAGGGCAAGAGTACGTTGGAGTACTCAGACGCCAAGTAGGAGAAATGCTCTGCTATCACAGGGACAGAATTTGTTAATACCTGGTAAATTAGAACACGGGGCTAACACGTATCTCAGCTCTGAAGGTGCATCAGAGTAATTGCGATTCAACAGTGCATGAACGTCTATATTGGAATGCAGATGGACTGAAAAATTGGGTTGGTGCTTACATCTTAACTTAATACTAAGCCAGGTTGAAAAAATGTAAAACATATTTCCTTATGGAAACTGTTTAATCAGCATCTCTGTGCTTCCAGCTCTGAGTTAATGTGCTTAAGCTGTTCCATGATTCTCATCACGGACTCAGTTCCTTTTAGCAGAGGGAGTTTGTATCTCCATGTCCCTAACATTTTGCTTCATACTTGGCAAGGAACTGTCAAATGCCTAAGTGTCTCTGTTAAAGCATTTTCCTGGTTACACCTTATTTTGCCTTCTTAAGACATCCATGTACACACACACACACACACACACACACACACACACACAGTTTAAATGTTTCTATTGTTTTAGGAGAGAATAGCGTTTTGCCTCTGATATGAAAGCTTTAAATAGATAAATTTTAAAATAAATTCTTGAATAGAAATAATTCCATAAATAGTCATGTGATACAGGTAAGAGTTCTGGCAAAGCAGGTGTATTTCCAAGACAAACTTCCATTTTCTGTTCTGGTTCAGATTTCTTTTCAAATACACTACATTAAGCCCAAACCAAATAAAAATAGTACTGATAAATACATAAATATTTTCAAAAATAATTATATAGCAAGCAAATACCAAAATAAGCTGGAAGGAGTATAAACTGTGTTTCTTTTTTTCGTATTATGCCCTCAAACTACAAACCAAATTACACAGTATACTTTAATTTCTAGGGTTGTCTAAACTGGAGTAAGTAATTTAGCAATGTTCATGCATAATTTACTAAAGAGTTCACTGTTTTGCATGTTTGTCCTAATTTAATAACTTCCCTGAATTATAATTTAACTTTTAATATTTTGTGGTTATTTATTAAATTTTAATTAGTTTCAATATTGCTTTCAGCAGACTCAAAAGTATTGTAATAACAAAAGTGGACAAAAGCAGCTACCTTGTGTCTCTCTCATTTTTTTAAAAGTATTTGAAAATTCATTCCAGTACACAACTTATTCATGTACACACACACATACACACACATACTGTAATGAAAGAAGGAAATGAACTGAGATTCACAGGAGAGAAAAACTGTGGTGAAGTATATGGAAAGCTGTCTAGTTAAAATTCTGTCCCAGGAGTAACTGCTTACTTCACAAGAAATGCTCAGCCTTTTACCATATACATTTATATTTTCTGGAAATATTTTTCTTTCTCTTCTCTCCAAATAAGTTTGAATTTCACAGCAGGACTTAAGACAAGGCTGGGATTTTGTTTTAATAAATAGACAAGTCAACAAGCAGGATAATTCTAGGGGTATTCATTGCCATATCCACTACAAGGCCTTTGATTAATTCACCAATTTGTTTTCTAACTTCATATATCAGTATTGTCAGTTTTTAAGCCAAGATGTATTTATGAAGAGTTTACTTGGCACCTGGTACTTAGCAGGAAATCAGTATGGGATTACTGAATGCCCTTATAAAATGTTTAGTAAATGCTTAATAAATCAAACAAAATGAATTTATATATTTCTCTTCAAAATGCTTCTTGCTTTAGCTCTCATATTTAAAAATCTAGCATCATCCATCTCTGTTTATAATATGAAATCCAAACTTTCTTGGGTGTAATCTCAGTCCTGTTTACTCTCCACTTATATTTTTCTCCTGTTCAGTTAATTCTGTAACCACCTTCTCAGTACACCTTTCATGTCATTTACCTTTTCTCACATTTTGCTGCACAATAAAAAGCTGTCTTTTTGCTGCTGGAATTAAAAGTAAAAGCAGAAACAAAAACTAGAAATACATCATCTGAACCTTTTGCTAAGCTACTTAGCAGAACGAAGAAAGTTGGCCTCGGTGGTAGTGCAAAAACTTACGAATTTATCTCTCATGGGGATTCCCACTAAGTGGCATTGTTATTTCTGTATAGGGATAAATGTTTTCTTAAACATTAAGTGCTTTGGGGATTGACAATATCCACTTGTATCAGCAGCATCAACTAAAGCAATTCACATTTGTTACATTATTTTCTTGATGAATGGTTGTTACATTTAGACTTAACAGGGCTAAGTACATAGAAACCTCAGTCAAACCTTAGATTGTGAGTAACTTGGTTGGCAAGTGTTTTGCAAGGTGAGTAAATATTTCTAAGAAATGCTAATGTGCTATACAAGTTATGTCCTGTGGTGCGTGTAGTATGTTCAGCACGCCAAACGCCACATAATTGAAACTGTTTTGTCTCTCTCTTTGCTTTGATATACAATTGCTTCGGATTATGAACAAAATCAGTTATTATCTTATACAAGATTTTCCCTATGGCTTATATTGACTATATGGATAAATATTGAAATACAACATAAGGAGCTAGAACTATGTCTTCAAAGAAATCAAAGACTACATATATCTTTGTACTCTGTAAAGGCAGGAAAGAAATAAACATGAAGAGCCAGCCAAATGGTTCAGTAGACTAAAGTGCCTGCCTAGACAGGCACAGGGACCAGAATTCAATCCCTAGCATGCCATGCCAGTCCTGCCCCTTAGGTGCACTGAGATGGTGACTGAGACTGGGCGTGGTGGCGAGTGCCTGTAATCCCAGTACTTGGGAGGCTGAAAACAGGAGAATCATTAGGACTCCGATCTGTGTAATGAGACCTTGCAGATCCTGTATTATAGGGGTTATAAATGAAGGGCCATTTTGTATCTATATATACGAGATAGGATAGATATGCAGCTACTTTCTCTTATTCAATGAGAAGAAAGATTTGTTCTAACAGTTTTTGGACAGGATGTCATGTTTGCATCTTGTACTATGAATAACTACTAGGAAGACAACAATATGCAGTGTATTAATTATGGTAACTGTCATACTAACCGGTTTTGAAACTGTCTCATTGCTATTTATTTCTCAATAAAATTAATAAAAAATAAACATAAGTGCACAGTAAAAAAAAAAAGGTCCTGTATTATGCACATTAAAAAACAGTGAAAGTGAGCAAAAAGTCAAAACATGGACAAGTGCCCCTCCTCCTCCTCCTCCTCCTCCTGTATTTTAGGGAAGTGTCTATAGGGTGTTCAAGATCTCACTACTAGATCAGACTCATAGTGATTCTCCTGTTTACAGCCTCCCAAGTGCTGGGGTTACAGGCACACGCCACCACACCCAGTCTCAGTTGTCCTCTCAGCATGCCCCAGGGGCGGGGCCATCATGGCAGGCATGGGAATCGAACCTCCAAGGCCCTGTGCCTGCTTGCCGGTGGTTTAATCCACTGAGATATTTGGCCAGCCCTTCATCTTCACTTTAATTTCCTTTTTACTACGTAAATTTTGCCCCAATGGACAGCCTTTGTTGGGGAGATGGTATATAGTACTGCTGTCTGAAACTAGAAAAGAACCTATGTATATATAGCCAGAAAGAAGAAAAGACAAAAATGGAGGCTAGAGGAAGTTGGGGATGATGGGAGATTATTTGTAGCTGGAGCAAGGGACCTGATAAAATCACTCAAGTATTCCATCCTTATCTCTGGGGCACGTGTAAAAGAGATCCAAAATGCTGAAGCACAGATTTGGAAACTTGAACCATTGTCCCATCCCAAATTCACTTCAGAAATATAAAAGAATGAAAAAAGAACTAAGTCATTGAACCAAACACTTCAGTCAGATCTGGAAATATATGACTGTGCCTGACGATAATTACATATGTCTCAGACACTGTTCTGCATTGGAACACAGGAATCGAACTAAAACTTACAGTGCAATGCCCATGAAAGCTGCCTACGATCGGTGCCTCCACAGTAAAAAGGTGAGACGGAAGTTGAGATCTGAACCTATGGGCTGATTCCTTTTAAGGGCAAAGCCCCATGTTCTTCATAGGATTGTAACGGGATACAACACTTCAAATTGCATTCCCAAAATCTACATTAATTTTTCTGGAATTCTGAAATCCTTATTTTTGTTTAAACCTTGAGGCCGTAATGTTAAGTGAAATAAGTGAGACATACAAGTTTAAATATCCTATAGTTTCTCTTATGTGAAAAATCCATAGTAAAAATAAAAAGCAAAATGAAAGTTTTGAAAGATGGGAAGTCAGATCTTTTGAAAACAGAAGTAGATCAAGAGATGCAGTGAGTTGAGGGGAATAAAAAGAGATTTAAGATGTATTGCAAATATGTACCAACTCCTGTGCAGGGATGTTATAACTGTATACTTAAAATTAAAAGTTACCTGATACAGGAAACAAAAAAAAATTCCCTACTATGAAAACTCATTTTATTTTTAAAAATAACTTTAAATCAGCTGTGCTAACTGTATTGTATAAAGTATTGAAAGGCACACGGAAGTTCAATGCAAAGTGGAAAAGCCTTAAGTAAGAAATGAGATCTATAAAATGAACTAAGTGAAAAGTTTAAAGACAAAAACAGTACATAAGTTTAAATAAAACTGAGCCACATGAATCTAGTAGCAAAATTGGCAATAAAAGATGAAGTCAATTTGAAGATTGCTCAGCAGGCGTTACACACTGTGAATAGCAAATGAAATGATAGAAAAGAAAGGAAAAAGTCCCATTTCAGTAGCTTATGGGAAATTTCAAAATGTCTAATCTTCATCCTAAGAAAATAACAATAAGTTAGAGAAAATATACTGGTGT
>NW_004524730.1:6536715-6538530 GCF_000260255.1 Octodon degus | reverse complement strand
TTTTTTTTGACAGAACCAGGGATTGAATTCAGGCCCTTGCACTTGCCAGGAAGGTGCTTATTCTACTGAGCCATCTCCCCGGCCCCTATTCTTCCTTAATGCAAGTTATAACGATTTTCAGATAAAAGATTACTAAACAATATATCACCTATTGAATGGTTTTGAAAAAAAAATCATGTAAGTAATTATTGAACCTGAAGGGAAACATGCCAGAAGGTAACAATATCTTTTAAAATAAATACTATAAGAAATGATAACCATCTAGGTAAATATTATAAATAATGTGATATCTTTTAAGTCATTTAAAATGATATTAAAATTTAAAGGAATCATAGCATTCTCTAGCAGTGTTATGAGTGTATATAGATATAGTGCATATGACAAATGTAAAGCAAATATCAATGACTACTGGGGGATATGAAAGACTATATCTTGTCTAGTTTTCAACAGTTTTGTGATGCCATACAATATGGTCTCTGAGTACATTGTAGAATGGTAAATGTGCATAGCCCAATCCAGTAAAAATAGGAGACAACCAAAGTGGTAGTAGAAAAATTCACATGGTACACCAAAAACAATTCCAAGAACCCAATTCAAAAACGACAATGAGGCATAAAGAAACAGAAAAGAGGGAAATTGAAAGCCAGCGGTACTGTAGACAAAATCCAATTATATCAATAGTTTATATCACATATTAAGTTGTAATTATTTAAATACTCTTAAAGGACAGGCATAGATCAACAAATTCAAAACAAGAATACATAGTGCTACTGTCCCTTATTAACAAGGATTCCTTCACTAAAATACAGAAAGAAATGAAACTTACAATGCAAAGCCCCATTCACTCATAGTAAGCACAATGTTCATCATTGTTATTTTAATCAGAAAGCATTGAGATTGACAAAGTGTTTACAGAGACCAAGAGGAGAATGTCACCAGGAGAAAATGGACAATGAGGAATACATAAACGTTAGACAATTCCATATCTAGTAAAAATAGAAAAATACAATTTTGGAAAGGGCACACATTTTACTTCTTTTTTGGTTATTAAAAAAATCCTTATGTGAAAAATGACACAGCAGCATACCAGGACATTGAAGTTGTTTCCATCTGTGCATGTTTTGGGTAAGTGTAATGTTGAAAATGTTGGACTAAAGGCTAGGGAGTTAGCTCAGTTGTCTAAGAGCCTGCCTAGCAGGCACAAGGTCCCAGGTTTGATCTCTGGTACTGCACACCATGCCAAACCAGCCACAGAAACTGGGAGTGGTGGTGCACACCTATAATCCCAGCACTGGTGAGGCTGACACAGGAGGATCACAGCAAGTCCAAGCTGCGTAGTGAGACCCTGTACCGAATAAATAAATAAAAGATTTTTTAAAAAATGCTGCATTAAGTAACAGTAAAACTGAGCTATAGGTTTGATTCTCAAGTGAATGCAATAAATACTCTTAGGATAGCTCACTGTTCCTCACCTAAATGCGTGTTTTACAAATATAAACATCACTTAAATTTCAAAAGTGAAAATATTTTCCATTGGTCATTCATGTATTTTTATGAAAAAAATCACAAGTTATAGAATTATAAAATGGAAAGTATATAATTATACTGTTTTCTTTCACTTTGTGGTTTCCTGTCTGTACTCTTTTTCCATATTTCTGTTATTTAGATATTTTTGGTATTCTCCACCTTGATTTTTATGCACAAATGTACACATATGCTCTGTTTTAAAATTCTTTTTTTTTTTTTTTTTTTTTTTAGGGAAGGGTCTATAGGGTGTTTAGGGTCTCACTACTAGATCAGACTCATAGTGATCTG
>NW_004524730.1:6535043-6536145 GCF_000260255.1 Octodon degus | reverse complement strand
CTAGATCTGAAAGCAATCTGCTACTTCTCTTGTGTATGGAAAACGCCAAGTAGATGTGGAATAATTCTGGAAAATATAACAAAACTTGTCTTTAAAAATATACTTGCACTTCAGTTAATGCAGAGGTATTTAAGAAATTATTTTTTTACAAACACTGTCTTGTGGACATTTCAGTATGTGTTTTGAAAACTAAAACCTCTGTCCCATAATGCTCTCTTCTAGGCCAGGTTTCATAATGTATTTGCAAAGCACTTTTGATGTCAAATGAGCCCCTCTACTCAACTTCATTATCATAAAAATCCAGTTCGTCAACAGTGAGGAAATCCAATTACTTGTGACTAAGGTGTTTAGAAGAAAACGACACAATGAACAACTGTTAGTACAAATATGACCAGAGTTTCCACAATCTCACAGGAGTTTCAGTAAGGCTCGATGCATATGGAAAAGGACAGACAGGGAGCTGAGCTTGTCTGCTGAAACCACATCAGGTCATTTTTCTAATTTATGGCTTTTTTTTCTCAAGATTTAAGAACCAGGGCCCGGCGAGATAGCTCAGTGGTCTAAAGCTCCTGCTTAGGCAAGCTTAGGCAAAAGCCCAGGGAGGGGGATTCAATCCGCGGCACCACAAGCCACACTAGCCCCGCCCCCAGGGGGGCTGAGCTGGCCACAAAAAAGAAAAAAAAAAAAGATTTAAGAGCCATATGAGAGAGGCATTATCCCTGATTATATTTTCTTTGGAGTGAATTTTTCCCATTTAAAGGCAAGAAACAAATTAGCAAGGACCAAGATGAGAGGTCAGTAACAGAATAGAGCACCATTTTAGAAGATTTAGTAAAAGAGGGGTTTCGGTGGGCAGAGAGTGTTTCAGGGAGAAGGACGCTGTTGTGAGGCCCTGAGGCTGTCTAATCTGATCTGTCCTTGCAGGCTTCAGCGCAGCCTTTCCACCAGTGAGAAGGCCGTACTGGGTCACAGAGTCATTGTTATAAAATGTAATTGAGTTAATCACTGTGTGCAAATTCAATTTAGAGGAGATACATCTTTTACAGGTTCAACATGCAGTTTTCATCACTAGAAGCTAAGGCACAATTATTATTATTATTAT
>NW_004524730.1:6527452-6534018 GCF_000260255.1 Octodon degus | reverse complement strand
ATGTTGAGTTCAGTGTGAGCACCAAAACTTTAACTTAGTCCCCATTTCCTTTACCATATCGTATTAATCACCACATAATGGTAATAGATCTTAATAACTACAGTGAAAGATTCAATGCAGTGATTAACACTCAGAGTGCTTTTCTGTACAGATAGATATTAATAGTGTACGTGTACACTCCAATTTTCTTCTTTCTGAGAGGGTCAATTATCCAAGTAACCCCTTTTCCTAACTAAAATGAAATAATACCCACAGGACACGACTTTATGCACTCTCTAACTTCTCTAAGCCAAATGTCCCCAAATGTGACATTGGGTTATTGAAATTAGCCATCACGTGTCCCTAACACTACTTGCTCCATTTAATAGCGAATGTTCCACTATCCTTCTGCAGGAGGAGCCCAGACTTTCTAAGAACATAAAGTCTATTTGTAGAAAGAAAAAAAATGCGGGTGGAAGTAAGTCCCTTAACCTGTTTCTTGGGGCTGGAGCTAAGAAGTGGACTGTTCCGAGGATTTCTAAACATGCTGCATAGGAAAATGATCTGCAGAACACATTGTTCTATAGCTTCATGATCTTGAGGCACTCATGCCTTGATCACAAGGCAAATGATTTTAGCCTGTTGGTCTACACTTTCAACAGGTGGAAGATGTATCTTTTAGGCTCCGATTTCTGACAAAACCGTGGGCATCTGTGCTGGATGCCCCGGTTCTACCTTTCCTGATTTCCTACCAGGTCACTTCCTCCTTAAGCCAGAACCAATATCCCAGTCTCCTTTGCTTCCCTGGGCCTCTCAGGAGCAATGCAATGCTGCCTGCATACCTTCTTCCTTGTGATCACTGCTGGTTGTCTCTCTCTGTGTCCGATGCCAATGTTTTGGTTTATAACATGGATTAAATGACACAGAGAATTCAATCAGAAATAAGTAGGGTTTTCACTAAAAGGGAAGGAAAACCTAGGCCATCTCTCCCCACACATCCCATGATGTCACTTTACAAACCCTGATTACTGGTATCTTTCCCCTGGGTGCTGGCCTGCATGGACCACTGGGGTTTTCCAAACATATGGAATCTTAGTTTAAAACGGCTCTTATTGGTACTGCAGCTTTCTAAACCTGTACATATTCTCTGCCTTAGTTGCTTTCTTCAGGTTTCAGCTGCTAGTTAGTAAGTTGTCCGGCACAGGCACAACGTCAGTCTTAGGCAGGACACGTGGGCAAGTACCCCAGCCTCCTGATGCTCCCTAATGGCCTTGTCCACGGTGAACAACCGGAAGAAACTACCACTAGGTGGCGGTGTTGCCCCATTTCTACGCCTTGGGCCAATTCTCGGCCTCCTTGGTGTTGACAGGTGTTCTTTTGCTGAGCAGGTGAATTGATAGCAATTTCATCTCTAACAAGGAAGACAGATTTTTACAAAGACTATTAAGCATAGAAGTACTTTTCCTTATTAAACAAATAGCAGTAGATTTTTGAGAATCCCACCCAAGAAATATCAGAAATTTATTTGGAGGTAAAACGCTAATATTTTATAAAATCAGCATTTGGCATCTGTCTTTAGGGCTTTTCATTATCAATAACAGTTATTTTTGAAAAAAATGGTATAAAAAGTAAATTAACCTTTATAATGTATTGTTTTAGCCCAATATATCCAGCATGTGTCATTTTAAAACGGGATACACATAAAAATGTCTGACGTAGCTGGCTTTCGTGTTGGGCTTACGTAGGAATCAATGTGCAGCTTCCATTCCTAGCCCTAGTCAATCTGGGTGCTATATTGTCATTTTGGGGGGATGCGATTTTCACAGAGACGGCATGATCTGCTTTTAAGTTTCATAGAATTGCAGTTCTACGTGCCCACGTAGTCATGAACATAATTAAATGCTTTCCAACAGTGGGCTAAGTATCAGGGGATTTTTTAAAATTTAAATTAAGTTAATTCAAATTAAATAAAGCTGAAACTCTCTTCTTTAGTGTACTAGCTACACATCAAGAGCTCAGTGCCAGAGAGGTTCAAGGGAGACATGCTCAAAATAAACTCAGTGGAAGTTACTATTAAAGAAGAGACTATTTCCCCATACACTCCCAGGAATCTCCTGAGCTGAAAATATTGGTACCAGGGGTGTCACTGTTCTCCCCAGGTTGTGGAGTGACTTTGAAGGATGGCACTTTACTTTTACAAATGCTTTCTTCTTCTTCTTCTTCTTCTTCTTCTTCTTCTTCTTCTTCTTCTTCTTCTTCTTCTTCTTCTTCTTCCTCTTCCTCTTCCTCTTCCTCTTCCTCTTCTTCTCCTCCTCCTCCTCCTCCTCCTCCTCTTCCTCCTCCTTCTTCTTTTTCTTTCTTTGCATCCCTTTGTTTTATGTTCGCGACAAATAATAAACACATCCATCTGGGGGAATGGGTACGTACCTGGCCAAGCAAATCCTGATCTTTTGCTTTGTGCCCCCCCCACCAGCCGCCCTCCTATTCCCAGATCCCTTCTCTGTGTATGGATTCTAGCAGAGCATTTGTCATTTTCAGAAATTTGATAAGTACTTGTCAATTTAAATTAAAAATGATTCTCTTTGTAAATATAACATCCTGTGAAAATTGATGAAATTCATTAATCATTATTAACATACTCCAGACATTTATCAAAGAGTGAACTGGTATTGAACTAAGCTGTCCTCTGACCCCAACAACTGCTATTCAGCCAAGCGCCGGACATAAGTAAAGTCAGTCACTCTATCAAATATTGCTGAGGGACCTAGGGAAAACAAACAAACAAACAAACAAACAAACAGAACTTGCATTTTACTGCGTTTATGCTCTTCCCCTGACAATTATCGAACTTTACAAATCTCAACCTCATTACGTTGGGTGAAGAACCAGGTCTTCAGAAAACTACTAAAAATTGATAGTGTAGGATTGCTAAAAAGGAGTGGTGCGAAAGGATAGCTGGTGAATGATGATGACAAATGATTGCAGGAAAACGGAGTAGCCCGCATAAGCTCTGGCGGTGGGAATCGGACGGGGCCGTGTGCTAACCCAGGTGGTCCACGCGAGAACCCTGAAAGCTGTTTGCTCGGCTGCTCTTCCGCCCTGACCGTGTCTGCTTGCCAGAGCTGAAGTGCATCGTGGGGCAGGTTTCACCATAAACGGTACAGCCACGGGAGCAGGCGCCTGTCTTTCATTTAAGCTCAGTCGGACTGTCTGAGTTCCGCACACACACGCGGCACGTCAGGACGTCGCGTACTGTGGGTGCAGCGGCGGCAACACAGTTAAATTTTTCGCTAGAGGAATAAAACAGTTCCAGTTGTAATGGGGAAATAAAGGAATTTGGATGTAGGGCACTTTCCAGACCTGGAAGTGATGCCCACCCTGATTTTTATCAACAGAAGGCCCTTGAGCATGCCGGGTTCAGACACTGTGCTTTCCAAAGGGCGTTCTGAGTTATTTTGTGGAAAGGAGAAATGAAACAGAGTTCAATGTAAGTATTTGGACTTTTAGAAAACGTTCACTCTACCTTGTCCATCTAGAATTCCCTATCAGTCTCAGGATCTTGAGTAAGCCAGTAACCCTTCACGGTTACTGAAATGGAAATTAATTTTACCAAGCCAGACCAAAGGCTTGTGGGAAGAATTATTAAATTAAAGTGAAATTAAGAAAATAAATTTCAGAAATTCCCTTGATCTTGCCCAAACCCGCTGTCAGTTCTACCTGGAGGCTGGTTAGAGATGTACACAAAACGGGGAAATGATCATGGTATCAAAGAATATTTTAATGTTAGCAAGTTGGTGGTCAAAACTAAAAGAGGGGTTTCAATCTTGAATCAGGCTCTTTTTTGAATCTTTGGGTCTGGATCAGCTGAAATGCAGGATAAGTAGGTAAATCACACACACACACACACACACACACACACACACACACACACACACCTTACCTCAGGGAGATTCAGTTCAATCAGTGTATTAAAAGTATATTAGATAGAGTGGTTATGGTGGTGCACCCCTGTAATTCCAGCGCTTTGCTGAAAACAGGAAAATCACTACGAGTCCGATCTACATAGTGAGAGACCCTGTAGACCTTGTAATAAATATATATTTTTAAAAAGAATTTAAAAAGGAGTGTATTAGAATCTGGTCAATACTGATATCTGGTTAGAAAATGGAAGAGAGCAATTTCCTGTGTTTCTCTAGGGTTTCTAAGTATTAAGAGAAAGCATCATTTTTGAAATCGTGATCCAAACAGCCAGAGTTCACAGTGGAAGGGGTACTGGGCAGAAATGGAAGAGTCCTGCGCATCACTCCTACTCCGCAGCCTCAGTCCCTTCTGGCAGACCTGGCTTTATGCTTTCTGCCACCACCTGAGCCCAGCGCCTGTATCAGCTCATCTTCCCTTCCTCTCACAGCCCCACTGCACTTACTGCATATTGCCTTTCCTGAGTACTCCCCAGGGCTTAGGGGAGCTGCATAGCTCCCAGCAAGTAGAAAACTTCCCAGAGGGCCAAAAGGCCCAGGAAGTGAACAGGACACCACAGAGAGCAGCCCAGCTCTGTCTGGAGAAGCTGTGCTACTCATCCCTGCGATGGTCATGAGAGCCCACACTGCCTTCCACAGCCAGTGGGCCAATTGTCTTCTCCCTTTTTCAGGAGTTGTGGTTCCCACTCAGCATTCACTCCTTCTACAAAGGACATGTCTCACCCCAGCGATGGACCGCATAGCAGCCGCTCCTTCCCGGTTGTCCTCTCTGAGTCCATCTGCTGTCTTTGGCTGAGGTGCAACTCCTGAGTGCGAGGTTATTGGCTGCTATACAGCACCATGAAGCAGACAAAAGCAAACATAAAAAGTTTATGAAAAAAGAATTGTACAATAAGCTACATTTCAAGACATCCTACTACTTATTAGATATCTGACCTGAGGGGGGACAAAGCATGTTCTGTCTTTTAATAAAGGCAACCCTAGTACTGGGGTATAGTTCTGCTAAAGCGTTGCATGAATCTACATCTTCAAAGTCTAAAAATACAGCTAAGGTATGAATTCTTGATGCTAAGTGCCTGAACTACAGAAGGAAATGATATATATGAATGTGTGAAATTGTCTATTAACACAAGGTAGGTGTATGCTCCTGTTTAATTAAGATAATTATAGATCTATATTCAGTAGTAGCAAAGAATCTAGTGGAGTCCTGAATTGATGTTGCCCAGCCCCCCAAAGGTACCACCTGTGACTTTTGTGCAATGACTTTTGAAGCTTCTGTGCCTTCCTGCTCTGTCTTAGGAGATATGCTGGGGACAGCAGAGGCTGAAACTCATTGAGATTTGAATAGCATGTCTTAGAATTCTGCATTTTTATGACTGCTTCTGACCAAGTGAATAATGAATCTTCTGAAAGCGTATCTTATTTTCCCAAGTTACTTGCATGCTTCAGCTGTCCTGCCTAAGCCACCTTGTGATCTGTGCCAGTGTGAAACACTGTCCTTCAGCCAGGCATGATAAAGGAATTCATCTCTGCACTGAAGAAAGTGGGATGTTACAGTCACCACTGGAAGACAACTTTCCTGTCCCCAAGACAAAATGCTCAACACCACAACTTAAAGGAGGAGAGGTTCTTTTTCATTTACAATAATTAGAGGTTTCAGTCCATAGTCAGTTGGCTCCACAGCCAAAAATCACAAAGGAAAGGCCTGGACAAAACACTGGTGACCAACCCCCAGCAGCCAGAGAGGGGAAAAATAAAGAAAATAGGAGCCTGGAGGCGTATCACTCCTGGCCACGTGACCACCCCCTTCAATCCCCACCCCATCATAGCATTTAATTAGCTCACCAGTAGATCAGTGGCCTCATTAGTATCCCTATGATCCAATCATCTTCAACAGCCCCTTCTCTAAACTAATGGGCTATTGTGGGGCACATTCTAGATCTAAACTTTAAACACCACTGATTGGCCTGCTCAGCCTGGAGGACACAAGGTCATCCTCAGGATTCACAGCCTATGCTACAGCACAATGCTGCAGCAGGGGACACACTGATGAGTGATGTATGAAGAATGGTTCTGGTGCTAGTGTCCTGCATGGTCGACACAGCTCTGCTCCCCAAATCACCATGCCATCAACTGTTTTCTACTGCAAACCCCTTCGTCTTCCCCTGGTCTATTTCCAGGCTGCTCTTTGTCTTTGTCTTCCGAGCTCTCACCTGTCTTCCTTCATCTTCCTTAGATGACTTCAAGTAGTGTCAGGTCTTCAGCTAAAACATCCCCTACTACTTACTGTGTCTCATTCATGCATATTCATACAGCCTGGGGCAGGAGTTTGTTGCCTTCAACAGCTCTGGGTTTGGATGTGGTCATCACTTTCTGTGAGGGATCATCCTGTTGGTGATGTCATACGGAGCGGTGCTGCCAGGCTTTATTTAGCTAATGCCCCCAGCATAGCTGCGAGAATGAAGAATGACACCCGACCTGACCAAGGCTCCCAGGAGAGCATTCATCATTCCCTCGCAGGGGAGCAGCACAATCAACACAATCTGCCTCTCCCTTCTTTTCAAATTCCTTGATTCTTTTTTTCCCTTAATGTTTCCCCCCACAATTCTC
>NW_004524730.1:6517854-6526242 GCF_000260255.1 Octodon degus | reverse complement strand
TTGTGTGTGTGTGTGTGTGTGTGTGTGTGTGACTCAAAAAGAATGATCTGTCCTCATTGAATGTTATACTTGGCAAACATACCTTTGAAAACTAAAAGTAAAATCTTTTCAGGTTATAAAAACTCAAAATATTCTAGTACCTCCAGACATAGCATATAAAAATTAACAAAGACCATAATCCAGAAGGCAAGAGAAGTTGTTGTGTGGTTCTTGGTAAAGAATAAAGAGCTCTCAAAATGGTAATTATGCAGGACCATGTATAACATAATTATATTAGATGAACCTATTTAAAAGATTATTGAAGATTTCCACAAAACAGTATCAATCTTATCAGGTTATATACATGTTTTTTCGTGTGTGTGTGTGTGTGTGTGTGTGTGTGTGTGTAAAAGACAAAGAAAAACTATTATAAAGTCAATAGAAAATGGAAATACACTTTTAAGGTTTCTAATACTAGGAGAAAATATATCCTGTCTTATAAGTAGATTGTAAGTCAAAGAAACAGTATAAATCATAAAACAAATTAAAATTAAACAATATTCAGAAAATTAAACGTTATTTCAAAATTAAATCAAATAGTTCAACATAACACTAAAAAATTAAATTAAATTGTGAGTCTAATTAAGAGGCCAGAATGTAGTGTATCATGTGTATGAATCTGTGATCAATTCAGATTACTCATATGGTATTTGATTAGGTTAAAATATATTAAAATGTCAACTAAGAAAAAGTTTTCATGATAGGAAAGAATATTTAATTCCTAAGAATAAAGTATAACAAAAATACTGGAATAGCAAATATGTGATCAGCACTTTTAACAGTTTGGGGATAGGATATCACACAAACTTCTAGTATGTGGTAGAATGGACAGTGTCCATGATCCTTACTGGTGGCCACGTGTGGGACTGAGCTACTGCTACTTCCTTGATATCCACCCTGTAGACCCAGATAGAATCATGACCCATAGGGTGCAGGAGAAGCCCATTTATTTGTACAGTATGCTGATGGACATATTTTGCTGTTGTATACAAAAGAATAATTGAAAGACTGCTGTTGTATACCTGCTTTTCTCCTGTGTTTAATTATTTGCCCTATTTTGTGGGTTCTTTCTGTTCTCATTCATGGTGTTGTGGTCATTTTTATTCTTCTATAGAATATCCTTCTATAGAATAGTCTGTGTAGAACTGGCTTTGTTGTTATGAAATTCTTTAGTTGTTCTTTGTTGTGGAAGTATTTCACTTCTCCATTATGCTTGGAAGAGCGTTTTGCAGGATACATCAACTGGGTTGGAATTTATTTTCTTACAAGACTTGAAGTACTTTGCTCCATACTCTTCTTGATTTGATGGCTTGTGAGGAGAAATCTGCTGTTATTTTTAATGGCTTTGCTTTAAATGTGATGTTTCTTTTCTCTAGCGGCTATTCGTATACTGTTCCTGTGCTGAATTGCTGGGATTTTGATTATTACATGTCTGGGTGTGGTTTTACTTGGGTTGATGTTATTTGGAGTACTATATGCTTTGGTTACCTGAATGTCAGATTGTTTCCCCATTCTTTGTAAGCTTTCTGCTATTACTTCTGCCCATGTTCTTTTTATATCATTTTTATTGACTCCTTCTTTCTCATTGATACCTATTAGTCTTACATTATCATCTTTGCATCATCATGCAGATGTTGAATTATTTTTTGCTGATCTTAGTTGTTTTTAGAGGTCTTTTCTTACCTTTTCATTAGCTGCCATGGTGTAGTCAAGGTCTGAAATTCTATTTTCACTTTTAAATGGTTTTGCCAGATTGTGACTGAGGTTTTAATCTCCTATATATCACTTTGAATCTGCCTCGTGCATTCTATGTTTTTCCTATATTGATCATTCAAGGATTCCATCATTTCTCTATTCTCCTCTAATTTTTCAGTGTTATCTTTAGAAGCATTAAGTACTTCTTTCATTATAGTTATCCTTTCTTTTTTGACTTCAGAGATTATTTTTGATCTGATTTCCTCTATTCCTTTCTGCAGTTGTTTCTTTATTCATAGGCTATTATTTCCAAGATTTTAGGTGTGTGCTTTCCAATTTCTTCTATGATGTTGTCTCCTGCATTTGTTCTGCGTGTGCTCGGGGCCTGAGAATGCATTTTATGCCTTCTCTTTGTCATTTTGTATAGCACTGTCTTCTGACCTTTGGTGTAGAGCTTTGGTAGAGTTATTACTTTAGCACCAGGTCCAAATCTGTCAAGTTGAAACTTGTCCAGGTGGATGTGGCTTAATCTACCAAGTTCAAAGTCATCCACGTGGATTTGGTGTAGGTCTGGCTGTTGTGCTTCAATTCTTCCTGCTGCATCCCTTGGAAGTGAACCCTCTGTGCCACTCTAGCAAGATGTTCTGCTCCTGAATCAGCTGGGTGGGTCTTTCCTTTAGCCTCTGTGTAGGGAGTTCTGCCCCAGGCTTACCCACCAGGCCTGTGTGATGGAGAAAGCTCCACTCACATGCCTGGCCTGGGAGCTGGCTGGAGTAAGGATCCAGCAGGCCTCCTATCTGGTGATTCTTAGAACTGTGGGGCGTTTCCATCCCTCTCACCCAGACATGCCCCATACCTGCTGCTTCTGTGTACTCTACCTTCTTACCAGCATTCTCAAGAATGTCCTGCCAAGTTTGGGAATGACTTGTCACTTGCTATCACTGTAGACATGCCTGATTCCTCATGTTCCTTATAGCCTCTTCCAATTGAACAACTTCTGAACAATGCTTCTGACTTCAGTACATTTTACTTAACTTGCAATTTATTAGCTTTCCATGTGAATATATTTTCTGTGATTGGATTTTGTGCTAAGCTGGTATGTAATTCACTGAATCCTATGCTTGCATCTATTTACCCTCCTCTCATTGCTTTTAATCATAACCTTAAACGATCATCTTTCAGGCTATTCAATGGTATCTGGTCCATGCATCATTCGTGTGCACAACATTAACACTTGCACACAAACTCAGAAGTTAAGTATTGAACAATGAAGAGGAGAGAAAAGGGAAAAGATAAACAATGTAGGGGGAGACCATGAGGGTATATATACAGGATGACTGAGGTGAGTGTGCTGAAAAATCTCCATCAGTCTTTTGAAAATATCGGTTAATGTGTAGAATTTTCACCTTGACTAACTGCATGCTGATAGGTGTTGTCTAAGCAACTATACTGAGGACAACAGTAACCGTGCTTGAGTACCTGACGTCTTGATCTTCCAAACATGTAGTGCTTCGAAGGTCATATCAATTATTACTATATTGTCTTTAAAGTGAACTTTTAAAAAAAGTTAAAATAAAAACAACAGCAACAAGATAGCCCAGTCGTCTAAATTGCCTGCTTAGGCAAACTTAGGCACACACTGGAGACCATGGTTTGATCCCCAGAACCACATGCTGTGCCAACCCTGCCCTCAGGGTGGGCTGAACTGGCCAAAAATAAATAAGTGAATAAATTCATTACTTTAAAAAAGAGACAAGAACAAAAATTGAAGATTTCTTGAAAGCAAGTGGTACTATCCAACCATATGTCCAATCTTACATAGCCATACCTGTTAATCTGAGCAGCAGATTTGACAATAAAATAGATAACATATCAACCATTGTTAATCAGCTATTCTTAGTTTGAAAATCTGTAGCCTATGAACTATTGTATGTTACCTTGTTTCTTTCCCTTTTTTCTATTCTTTTTTATTATAATTTTCCTTTATTTTGAAGAGTAAAAGCAAAAGCAAGAAAAACACAAAAATAAATACAGAGACAGGGTAACATACAATGCATATATCACAGATTTTTGAAACAACAATATATGATCCTGTTTCTTTTTGTTACTGATTTATGTTTTTGTTTTTTTTTACTCTTTAAAATAAAATTAAATTTAAAATAAAAAAGCACAAAAACTGTAAATGAAACTATACTCATTATTTAGTCTGTCCAGCTCTTTTCTGCATGTAAGGATTATCAGCCTGTCCTGGCTTCACCCTTATCCCTACAACCCTGGAAGTCTAGGTGTGTTATTTATTACCCAGTCACCATTTTTGCCCACTCAATAGTCTTTGTGTGTAAGAGAAAGCACTCCAGTAGCTCCAACCATCTCATGTTCATTCCAAAGATGTCTCTAGCTGAAATTTCCTTTATTTAGCTCCAGCTTCACAACTTTAGCAGCCCTGTATACATCTGTGACCAAGATATTATCTGGATACCTTAAAAAAGCAATGTGCATGGGCTGGGGAGACAGCTCAGTCGTCTAAGCGCCTGCCTGATAAGTGCAAGGACCTGGGTTTTATCCTTGGAACCACATGACATGCTGGGCTTGGAACTCCGGGCAGGCTCTGCCAGCTACCAAAACCAGGCATGGTGATGCACTCCTGTAATCCCAGTGCTGGAGAGGCTGAGACAGGAGTACAACTATGATCCTGAACCGCATAGTGAGACCCCGTACCAAATAAATAAATTAATAAATAAGGTTTTAAAAGAATATAAATACTAATTATTTTTAAATAGTGCAAAATTCAACTTATTAGGAGAAATAAAAGAGAGGGAGTAGAAGAAAAGGTGTAGCAAGATAAGAGGACAAAGAAGAAACAAAGAAGGGAAGAAAAGCTTTTTATATAAAAAAATTATTTGCTGATCCCTTTGTATCCAAGTGACAAGCAAGAATATGAGTATTGGGCCAGTGTGATAGCTCAACAGTCTAAGTGCCTGCTTAGTCAAGCTCAGGGACTGGGGTTTGATACCCAATACCCCATGCCACACAGGCCCAGCCTCTGGCACACTGAGCCTTTGGCCAACTCCAGGTGTGGTGGCATATGTCTGTAATCCCAGCACTGGGGAGGCTGAAAATAGGAGAATCACTATGAGTTGGAGCTGTGCAGTGAGACCCAGTACCAAACACATGAAAAAAAATATGAGTATCTTTATTTGTCCTTTTGTAAATTTTCAGCAAAGTTAAAAAGACAAAAAGTTTTAATCACAACCTTTTATATCTCTGTTGAATTTGACAAACTCTTTCATTTACCTTATGGCTATTTGTATTAGTCAGATTTCCAACTGCTGGGACACAATTCCTAATGCTCATAATGTAAAGGGTCAGAGGGAAACTATTTAGCTCTGCCTCTCAGGAGGTTTAGTCCATGGTTTGTTGGCTCCAAGATAGAAATGGTAGGATGGCCTGGCAGACCTAATTTCTTAGTTAACAGTGGCAGGGAGACAAGGTAGGGGACAGTGTCAGAGGAAAAGCGCAAATGACCAGATGCAAATTCCAATCTGTCTCCCGCTATCCACCCAGACCCATCCAGAAGTGTGCCCGCCCTCTCAGGTCCCTGGACAGATCCCAGATGAATCAAATTAGCAATCCACTTTCATCATAACATTTTCTGGTTCAAAAGTGTTCCACACCTTGCTTAATCCTTGCACTTTTTGTCTTGCAATTTTCTCAACTGCAGCATCCATGCTGAGAGAGATTCAGGAGTGATCACATCAATTCTCATACTTTTCCTTCCTGCAGGACAAATGCAGCACTTCTGTGCGCCCCCATCCTCATCAGTCCAATGACCCTCCCTTGTGAAGTTTCATTACCTATTGCTCTATAACTGCCACTAATTCCAGGCTGTTGCAGATATGGAGACGGTCCTGGTCCCAATATCACGTTGTCCCGACGAGTTCTTCCCCTACATCCTATACATTTTGCAAGGCTTTACTTTACCTGTAAAAATACACTAAGGGATTCCTTTCTCCTGGCAAATGTTACTTCTTGGCATTTTGTTCTAAGCCTGACTGCTTTCTCTTGCACATGTTGCTTGCCTATTGTAGCCATTTACATCTCTGGCTCCCTCTAGTACTTGAGCAGGGTTAGGGACATGCACTAACTTCACCTGCATTTTATTTGTATACTTCAGAAATATCAAACACTTTCTAAAGGATCGATAAACTTTTACTGATAAGATGGACTAATGGGATAAAATTCTTAATGTCCCTTTTCTTTTGATGTAGGTAATAATGCCTCTACGTGCGACAGAATGTGTAATGAATTCATGATAAAAAGCACATCTATATTAATGTAATCAAATTCATATCTATGAAAGTCAAGTGTCCTGCCACTGTTATCGAAAGGGAAATTATCACATGCTAAAACAAAATTTTCTTCTTGAATGGTTTCTTTGATGAGCTCCATGGCTAGCAATTTTCAGAGTCTTTTGTGTCAACAACAGCTTTGGTTGACCTCACATGCCATTGTTACATTTACAAAATCCTGACATGTGTGTTTTATACAGTATCCACCTGGACACTCTATAGTGCTATGAAAGATGAGTAAGATGAAAAAGGTGTTATTTCTATGATGACCATTATTTCCACTTTATATATTTTTTGAACTGTTAGAAACTTATAGTTCAACTCTTTCACTTTGACGTACATTTCAACTTCTGAAAACCCAGCTGAAGTCTTTTTTTACTTATTCTCTTGCTTCACGAGACAAATATTAACTTATTTTTCCAAATAGCTGATATGTACCTTATTACAGAATACCTTTCATTTTAACATGAATGGTGGCCATTATTTTCTAAATAAATTACTGAGGTTTGTCAGTTTGTTCAAATGACAAATGGAGGATTTGTATTTTGATTTTCTCCTTTAGTCCTCTTTATTTTGAATTTTTTGCATGTCTAGAATTATAGAAAAAAAAATGGGAAAGTGTACCAATATTTTGATCTTGTTCTGGAAATCGAAAAGAAGAAAAAGTGAAATTAAAGACAATGTCTTCTATGCAGAATATCTCTCTGATAGAGGGATTTTTTGCTATGTTATTTATTTATTTTTGTATTTGGTAGAGGGTCTTGCAGCACAGCTCAGATTCATAGTGCTCCTCCAATTTACAGCCTCTGGGCACTGGGACTAGAGGGGTGTGCCACCATGCCCAGTCTCAGAGCCTGGAGGCTGGGTCTGTGCAGCATGTGGTACCGGGGATCGAATTCATTAACATTTCTGTAGTCACAGAAAGTTCTATGAGAAGTACATATTTAGATGACCAGAATGACAGGCATTCCAAGCATGGCCCTAATATTACACATTGCTATCCTCTGTGCAGTTGTTTAGTCCACAGATATCAGCATGTATAGTTAGTCAGGTGAGAATCCTGCCAATTAAATGCTAGTTCCAAAAACCTACTGAAGATTCTCAGGATCATTGCCTTAACTATCTTGTGCATATAAATATATGGTTTTGCCCCTGTCATGTTTCCTAGCTTTCTTCCTTGCCCTCTCTTAATTGTTTAATCCTTAAATTCTCTCTTTCCTTTTAATTGTGCTATATCTTTCTATTTTTATTTCTTCTTTTGAGTTCTTACACAAAATAAGATAGATATACAGCTACTTTCTCTTGATTCAATGAGAAGAAAGATCTGTACTAATAGTGTTTGGATCTGCTACTAATCTGTAGGATATCATGTCTGCATTTTGTACTATGAATAACCACTATGAAGAAAACAATATGCAATCTATTAATTATTGAAACTGTCCTATTAACCTGTTTTGAAACTGTCTCATTGCTATTTGCTTCTCAATAAAATTAATAAAAAATAAAAAGGAAAGTTCTATGAATAATGCTGTTCTATAGCCAGTGTCATAGGTTATGCTCTGTAGAATTTTGGACAAGTTACGCTTGATCTTAGTCAAAAGGCAGAGATGTGATTGGGTAAGTTACATAATAAGAACTTAGGTCCTAATTTCAAAAATATCTTATTTAATTCAGGGCAAACATAGAACAAAAATACTCATTAGATCTGGAGATTTGATCCTATTAACTTTATTTTTTGGTGTTGTTTCTTTTTTTCTTTCATTCCTGAGTTTAGGCATGGAATATAGTGCCCATACTAAATAAATTACAGAAAGAATAATATCAATATGTTTGTTTTCTGCTTAGTTCAAATTTTTCTTTTATTTCTTTTGTTATTTCTATTCATTCCTTTGGCACACATTAGAAAAGCACTATTCAATCCTTAACTATGGAACTGTCTCATTCATTTACTATTTAATTTTACTTTGAGTAATAAGTATGCAAAGCAAAATACCATGACATTAATTTATCTGACTGAAATAGCTTGCAAATTTCTATGTAATAATTAATACATTGCACTCCTGTAATCCCGGAACACAGGAGGCTGAAACAGAAGAGCTGCTGTGAGTTCAGGGACAGCCTGAGATACACAGTGAGTTCCAGTTCAGCCTGAATTGCACTGTCATCCATGTCTCAAAAGTTTTTTTTTTTTAAAGAATAAACTTTATTTTAGGATTCTGCCATCATTTTGGAATAGACAACACAAAATTCTGAGAGCAATAAGCTATCATAAGGTATATATTTTATTTTCTGTGATATATATATA
>NW_004524730.1:6497861-6517519 GCF_000260255.1 Octodon degus | reverse complement strand
CTTGTTCTAAGTAGGTGCTTTAGACCACTGAGCCATCTCACCAGCCCCTCTATTTTGCTCTCTCAAGTTGTCATTTATAAGTTTTCCTGTGCTCAGCCAATTCATAGTTAGCTATAGAGAGAATGAACTTTTTCTAGGTGACTAGTGGCATACACTTTTAAAAATGGAAGCTCTTTCCAAAATACAGACTTTTCTTTTTTCATTAGATCATATGATTTGGTCTTTTCTAGATAAATTGACATCCAAAATGACCAAGCCTTGAATCTACGGACAGATTCCTACCTCAAGTACTGAAATTTGTCCCTGGTAGAATTTTTTGGTCACACAAGAAACTACGGTGGTACCTCGGTTCACAAATATAATTTATTCTTTGATTTTGGAAAACATGACCATGTTTGTGTTTATATAAGAAAGATGACCAAAGTCTTGTTTGTTATCCAACTCAGAGTTTATAAATAAAAAGAAAATTTTTACAAATGCTTCTGTTTGTGAAACAAATTGCTACAATTAAAATAATTTGTGAACCAAGGTACCAGAGTATCTAAATAAAATTAGATGTAGAGAAGTATTAGTCTTTCAGTCAGGCATTGATTTCCCCTAGTCTTTCTATCTGACAGGCATCACCTTGATATGCACAATAATTCTTCCGTGGGGCCATGGAGATGGCTAAGGCATATATGCCTGCCTAGGCAAGTGCAAGGACTCAGCTTTGATCCCTAGTACCACATGTCATCTGGCACTATCTTGGGCTTGCCAAGCTGGCCACCAAGACCCGATATGATGGTTCACCCCTATAATCCCAGAACTAGGGAGGCTTAAACAGTAGGATCACCATGAGTCTGAGCTGCATAGTGAGACCCTGTACCAAATACATAAAATTAAATATATATATTCATATTTCACCACCTGTGTTTGAATATAGAAGCAAGTGGGCTTAGATTTACTTAAAAAGTTTCAGTCTTAACAGAGTTATTTATTTATTTTTATTTACTTATTTGTGCTGGAGATCCAATCCAGATCCTTGACTATGCCAGGCAAATATTCCATCATTCCCAAAACTTTCCAATTAGTAGTGTTTTTGTCACTTTACCTTCAGATCCATTTTCCATCCTGTAGTAACATAATCTGTGAAATATGTAAATCATATTATGCTATTTCTCTTCCTAAATATCCTTCAATAAATTCTCATTGAACACTTAATAAAGTTCATAGACTTCACCATGATAAATAAGGAACTCTGAAAATTATTCTAGCCTCCCTGTCACACTTCATCCACACTTTGCTTTATACCAGTCTCTACAGATTAAGCGCTTCTGCTCTCCTACACATTTGCTTTCCAACTGGCCCCTGCTGTCACAGACTGACACTTTTCCAGGAGCAGATTGTTGCCAACTGCCTGGTGCTGGTGTGGAGCCAGTCTGATGAGCTGGATAGGCCTTTTATAGCGATGCATTCATTGAACAGACCCATCTTTGAGAACACAGAGCAAACAACATTTATGTGAGTGGAAGAAACCCTCTAAGCCCCAGTGCAGGAACAAGAATTTCATCAAAGCAAGAGCACAGGATCTTGGGGTAGTGTGCGGGCTGCTTCCCAGGATCACCATGGAGGTCAGTGGTGATCAAAAGGAGAAAGGTCTGGAGTTCAATCTGTGGTACCAAATAAAAATAAATAAATAAATAAATAAATAAATAAATAAATAAAGGAGAAAGTGGGTGAGGGAGAGTGAAATGAGGTCAAATGAAAAATAATGAAAGGCACTATGTCAAAATTTAATCATAGTAATAAGGAATTCCAAAAGTAATTCTCCCTAGGATAGGTGTCTATTGGTAGTTTTGAGTAGTGGAGTAAGGAATTTTGACACCCACTTTTGAATTAACACCAACAATAAAAGAACGTGGGTCTTGATAGTCAAGGGCATAGTCTAATCTGGATTCTTGGTCAGAACCAGAAATTCCAGGCATGTCTTCCAAGACTGCAGCTGTGTGGTTTCCACAGCTGGAATACAAGAAGAATCTGGAAGGAGAGTCAAAGAGGACATCTCAAGAGTAGCATGTCTAAGAATTATATCAGAATAACATAGGATGCTATGTTTGCATTTTAAAAATTCTTTGTTTGACTTATCACTAGATGGACGAATACATAGAGGGAGAATGTTGTCATGTTCCAGGGAAAACAGCAAACAAGATACACTTAGTGACTACATTATCCTACATCCTTGTGTTATGTTACTCAGTCTAGAATGTACTGATCTCTTGGTTCCTGGACAGCTCCTTTCCTCAATGGCACAGGACAGAGCACAGCTCAGGAGCAAGTACTTCATCAATCAGTTTTGCGGGCTTGCTCACCCTGTCCAAAATATTTGTCTTTGTTGTGAGTAACTATCTCACTCACTGAAGACTTTATTTTATTTTACACTCTTGAGAATACAAAATAAATAAAGAGACTAAAAGCAGCCACGTCAGATACATCTTTCAAAGATCCTGCCAAGATCTGTCAACCTGAGCCTCTAAATAACTGGTGACAAATGTTGTGTTGACATATTTCTCCACTTCCCAGTGAATAATTAACAGCAAATGTCAGAGAAGGCTGGTGTAGTAATTTCACACAAATAAAAATCTACTTCCAACTCATTTCAAACACCCACAACCTCTTCACTATAGACATGCTTCTGAAACAAAGAAAACCACGTGCAAAATTATCAGAAAACTGGTTGCCTTCTAGGCATAGTAGAATTTTTTTTTGTCTTTGCATCATTGTCAGAGTGAAAATAAACAGTGAGCGATATGTGGTGGCAGCAGAAGATACTGGATGAAAGGAGTCTTTTACTTCTATTGTGTATGAGGCAGGATGGCATGAAATGAGCAGTCTCCACGGTGAAATAAAGGGCAGGTTCAAGTCTTGACACCACCACTTATAGTGCGACCTTGGCCTCCGGAATTCATGTCTTAGCTTCTGTGTGTTAAACAAGTAGTACTTGTGCTTGGGCAGCTGCTGAAAATGAGGCTGATATGTGTCAACTTTGTGAGGACCACATCAAATCTGATCACTGACACAGAATGCTAGACAGTGTTCAGATGTCTCCACAGATGAATAATTATGCTTGATGCTTCTCTACTGGCCCGCGAATGAAAGCCACCCCATAATTATATTGACTTCACAACTTGCTTTTATTTATTTATTCATTTATTTATGTATTTAGTACAGGGTCTTCAGGGTCTTACTATGTAGATCAGACTCAGTGATCCTTCTGCTTTCAGCCTCCCAAGCACTGGGATTACAGGCATGTGCCACCACGTCCAGTCTCAATGGCTCTTTCAGCACACCCCATGGGTGGAACTGGCATGGCTTGTAGTGCTGGAGATAGAGCCCCAACCCTTGCACTCTACCTGGGCAGGTGCTTTATTCCATCAAGCTATCTGGCCAGCCCATCTGATGTGCTTTTATCCATGGACAATTTCCTACCATACAAGAAGGTTGGGTAGGTATCATAGAAGCTACGAGGTATGATTATCAAATAAAATGAATGTTGATTTTTTTTTCAAAGGGCAATAAAAGACACTTTACCATAAACCTCACTCATAAGAGTCCCCTCTGATTCCAAGACACTTATACCATTATTCTTGCCAGATCTGGATTCAGTTTTTAAAAATGTCATTAGTGTCTTCAGAAGCATTGTTGTGTCTGACTCTGTGTCTTGTGTTGATTCAGAATATTCATCTTTCATGGTCATTTTGACATTGAGATGGGCCAGAGGTCACACAGTGCTGCATTTGGTGAGCAGGGTGGATGGGAACAGGCTAGGATATTTTCACCACCCATCTTTCCTTTGAATATTAATTTACAGGAACATTCATAAAATTTTGATCATACCTCATAAACACACCCAAGAAAGAGGACATTCAGAATTGCTTCAAAAAGTGGCAGCCACAAGAGTGGTAGAATAAGTGTGTCTGAAGGGAGGGGAACTGTTCTGAGATAGGTTACTGTTCAAAGCAAAATGTATATTTTCTCTATACATTCATCAAATATTAGTCCCCTCTTGATAGCACCTTAAAAGGTTTGGGGAGGCTTGCCGGTTAGCTCAGTTGTTTAAGTGCCTGCATGAGAGTGAGTCAAATAGCTCAGTGGATTACAACTCTTGCAAACAGTCACAGGGGTCCAGGTTTCTATCCCTGGGCCTGCCATGCTGGCCCCACCCCTGGGGTGTGCTGAGACAGTGATTGAGACTTGGCATGGTGGTACATGCCTGTAATTCCAGCAGTTGGTGGGCTGTAAACAGGAGAATCAATATGAGTCCGATCTAGTAGTGAGACCCTAAACAACTTGCAGACCCTTCCCTAAAATACAGAATAAATAAACAAATAAATAGATAAATAAATAAATAAATAAATAAATAAATAAATAAATAATTTGGATATAGCCCCACATGAATGACCAGCCAGTGATACAGCTGGGCCAGAAGTCCTCCGCCTTCCCTAAGGGCACGCCACTAATCAGATAAGCAGCATGCACCAGGAAGTAGAACTGGCTTAGGAGTCTAGAGAATAAAGATGTGAAGAAGAGATATTATTACATTAAAAATCATTTATAAGTTGCAAGGGGAATTTATGAACATTCAAATTTCCTAACTGTGAGTTTAGCTGTGACTGTCTTGAGACCGCTGTGCCAGGCAAAAGACTCTCCTTCCCAATTGAAATCAAATTCTCTTCTTCACTGTGGATTAAACATTTATGAGTTACATTTTCCTGATCCTGGAAAAGATTTTCATTTGCTGATACAAAATACTTTATTGGCCAAGGGCTCCTTCTGATCGATGTCTCTTCTTTCCTTATGATTTTTTCCCCTTTCTGGCATACAAAAGAAGTGTGAATTCATCTTTGCAGGAAGAGTGGCCGGGGTCCAGACAGTGCACACACACACACACACACACACACACACACACACACACACACACACTTTCAAATCCAATAAGGTAATGAGCTCTACCACACTCTGACATGAAATAGAATGTCCAGATCAATTTTAATCAAATGACTTAGGTTTTCTTTTTTTGAGAAAAAATCCGTTCTTCTGATACAATGCAACTGTGAAATTCAGGTTTCAATAGTCATTTTTCTTAGTGATTTGTTGAGTAGAAGCAAGAAAACAGGTACTCTGTTCTCTTTTTCATATAATGGAACACCCAAAAGTGTATGCTCCAGAGCTTTATTGTTTGTACCCAGATCTTCTCAGCACATCAAGATAAGCCCAGAAATAAACTCTGAAAGGGATGTGTGATGGGTAGCAGAGCCAGTGATGGACTACCCAGCACATGCAGACACCATTTCTTCTTGGCTGGCCAATGATTGCGACTGATTGAGAAATAAAATGATGCATTACATGGGCACTAGGGTGGTCAAAATTCAGAAGCAAAGCAGATACAGTTGAATCACATGCTCGATTTGGATTTGGATTTCTGGATTCAAATCTAGGCTTATTCCTTAGATGTCTTGTCTTTCTAGGGGTATTCAGTCTTGCTAAATTCCTCACTTATAACTGATAATGATAATTGCGAGAAGAGTGCCCCTCATTATCTTAGGGCTGTTAGGATGATTAAATCAAATAGTATGCATGACATTCTTAACATACTGGTTCGTACATAAAAGAAAAGCAGGTGACAGCCATAATAATGAAAAACTAAATGAACAGACCAAAGTGCGGTTGTTTTTTCTACTCCGTTATTACCACAGTCGAGCACATTTTAGCCATAGGTTTAAGGTGTTGGCATCTCATTTGGAACAATATACTGCAAATGTAACTCCATTTATTAGTAGACATAATGGAAGTTATTATAGATAGAATATAATTGAAAATGAAAGCCATGGCAGCAAAAGAGCGGAACATGAAAAATCCATGGTGTGTGGAGGGGCGGAGGAGGCAGAGCGGTCGGAACTGGAACATCTAGCGTCTGAAAGATAAACAGAGACCTTTGGATTTAATACTGGCACCCAAATTATACAGGGGATGCTGCTTATTTTCTGAAAATCACCAGCTGTGGATGATTGAAAAGAGTGGATTCAAGTGTTGGAAAATAGAACGGGTCAAACAAGAATATGCGTTCAAACTTTTCACCTGTTTCCATCAAAAGGCAGGAAATCTTCACAAACATGTAATCTTGCTAACCTGGCTGAAACAGAACTAATAAGTGCTTTGATAAAAGGAATGAATAAAGAAAGAAAAATTAATAAGAATGGCTTGATACTTTCAGTTGTGAGAGATGTACAGGTGGAGAAGACATTATCTTTCTCTTACGCTGTTCACAGTGCAGTGGCTGAGGACACATTTGAATGCAATTTAATTTCAGACAACTGTCTAATTTAATTAATTTGAGAATGCATTATAGAGTTTTCACAGTGTCTTCACAAACTGTTCCTCATTTCATTTTATAAAAGGTTTTTGTAAAAGAAGGTTTATTTCTAAGTTACAGCTAAGAAAACAAAAGTCTAGCGAAGATGATACCATAGACCTAATGTTTTATAGAGAGCAGACATCGACTGCACGGCTGGGTATAGTGATCACCCTAGCACTCATTCCTGATAGTCAGAAAATACATTCCACAGCCTGGTGCAGCCATTCAGTCCTGCAATTCCAGCACTCTGGAAGGCTGAGGCAAGAGAATTGCAAGTTCTAGCCCAGCTTCGCTAGTCTAGTGACTTACCAAAACCCTGTCTCAAAATACCAACGACGGTGAAGATAAAGCTGAGCACACGTGCACTGAGTGCAGTGCTTGGGATCCCAGAACAGTACAGTTCTTGGCCACATGCTTCTCTCAGCATGATGCACAAAGGTGTCTCCAGTCTGAATGGGACTTTCAGGCTCACAGCTTGCTGCTGTTACGGCTGAGAAGTTTTTGTAATAATCTAATAGTGTCAGGGACAGTGAAGGTGGGAGTCTGTGAACCTCAGTTCCCAAACCTAGTTTCAGCCATTCATACAGCACCTTGGCCACATTTCACAGGAAAGTTATGGAGGACGCTGATTTCCTGATCAGCGCAGTGTGGAGGTGGCATTTAAGATTCTCAGAACTCAGATCCAACGACTTGGCAGTGATGTTTGATTTTCTTTATATCACCTAAAATGGGCCACAGAGTCCACAAACTTATTCAGGCATTGTGCTGACTCTTTCTGTGAAGATATTTTTGGGTGAGATTAACATTTAAATGAATGTTTAAATCTCTAAAGCAGATCATCATAAAGTTAGTGAATTCATCCAGCCAGCTGAAGGCTTCAATGGTATAGCCAACTGACCTCCCCCAGCAGGAAGGAACAGGGTGCCAGCAGACAGCCTTTGGCCTTAAACTATAGCAATGGCTCTTCCTGAGACCCTAACATGTTTGCTCACCCTGAAGAACTGGGGGATGTTCCAACTTTCCCAATGGCACTTAAAATAAATCTGTCTTACTGTGATAGCTAAGTTTAATTGTGCTAATTTGTTGGATGGTTAGCTGTGTAGGGTAGCTAAAACACATAAAACAGTTCTTTTTTTCCCACCATGGATTGTGCTAGAGGTCTTGCACTTGCCAGGCAAGCACTTATGCTGCTGAGCTATATCCCTGGCCCTAAATCACAGTTCTGACTATGGCTGCGTGGCTCATCGAGGTATGATCTTGGATACTGCATCTGGACCTTCACCTCTTTTCCTTTGGTTCTGTTCTGTTTTAAGCAACTTCATTAGCAGAATAAGTTGTGCTGGAACTCATAATAAACTCCTCTGCTCTACTCTCCAGATGCCATGACCTGGATGTCTTTGTTCTGCAATACCTTTGTGACACAGTTCTCTCTGCCAGCCAGCCAAGGACTGGATCCCCCAAAACCAAGAGCTGATCAAGCCATCCTTAAATTGTTAAGTGCCAAGTATTTTCTACCAACTACAAGAAAGGTGATTAATAATCTCTATATATTAACACATCCTATTAATTGTTTCTCTAGAGAACTATAACCCAGACTGATGCCATTGATGACAAACTTCTTTGACTGCAATTTAGCATGATGTGGTCTATAGTTGTGCTTTGATGTAATCAAGTTACTGACAGAGAAAACTAAGCATTTATAAAAGTGAAATATATTAAACATATTAATTTGGGGCAGGGGAGATGGCTCAGTGGAATAAACATATCCCTGGCAAGCGCCAGAGCCTGAGTTCAATCCTCAGTTCCTTCAAAAAAGAAAAATATATTAATTAAATGAAAGTGCTGGTCTTTTTACAGGGGCCATTTCTCTGATATTTACCTGATTTTGAGAATTTCAGGTGTGATCATAGAAGAAGCAATGTGATGCATGTTTACTGGCCAACAGAGAAGTAGAAAAATCTGAGTTCATTGTTTAGTGCTATCCAGGGCACTTCTATGTCCTTTAAGAGTTGGGATCAGTCACACCAACACAATTTTCAGAATTTCTAAAATTATAGTGACATACAATAGAGACTTTTATGAGATTATGCAGAATTCTGTCAAGGAAACAAATTTGGAGAAATATGCACTGAGTTAAATGATAATCACACTCATGCACGAATAAACTTAGAGTTTGTGATACTTGTGCATTCAAAATTTATGGCATCTATTACCACAAAAAGTCTTTAAAAGCAAATGTGCATTTTTTAGGATATGATGGGTTGTCCCTAAGGCCACTTCTTCATCACCAAGCTTATTCTCATAGATGAGGCCATTTGAAAAGACTGTGGTGACTGCTGCAATGTGACAGTGTATTTGAAGTTTGCATGCATCTAATGAGAACAGTCTGCAGAGTAAAGGCTTGGCAGGAGGAGTGTCAGAGCATGACATCCATCTCAGCTGAGCAGATAACATACCCTTGCTTCTGTGTGTGGTGGAGGGATTTGAGCGTATGTGTGACTGACTATCCAACTCCCTGGAACTGCGTAGCCTGGGAAAGCTAGAACTCTAGCCAGAGATCACAGGACACACTACAGGAGGCTGGAATTCAGGACAAAGAACTTGCACATATTCTGCAGAATACAATTTCTGCAGAAATTACAAATTCTTCCCAACTGAACTCAGAAAACTGGAAAGTAAGCTTATAATCCATTACATTTGCCTCATTTTGAAAATATAAAATACAAGGAATCTTAGGGGGAGATGTAAATGTCAAAGACCTCTGACCTAAAGTTTAGGAAGAGACAAACAGATGTTTACACACTAAGTTAGGACAATAAGCCATGTCCAACTTATGAATGACTTCAAACTTCCCTTTTCTTTATCCACAAGTGAGTGACAGAACACAGAGGTCGGTTAAGGTCATATAGCTGGGATAATAGGTGTTTGGAATCCTAGGAATATGTGTTAAACATTTGCATCTGAATGACAACCACTATGGAATTTTAATGTTAGCTATTCTTTCCCAAAAGAATGATGTACTAAGGGTGGCCACTTCTATCTTATTTTGAGATTTAAAGGATGGATCAAAGTCTATAAGAAATGATACAACTTGCATTTATAAAGGAATGATATTTTGGAGCACATGGACAAGAAGTGTTTTACCCCAAGGCAAGTAAGGAATAAGACAGGTCGAATAATATTCTAGACCTTGTCCCAATATCCTAAATGTTTAAAAGACTAGAAAAAAGTAAATGTTTGTGGGTGAAGATTTTCCTTCTGGAAGCTCTGCAGACTTCAGGTGACTAAGGCCTGCTCTAGAGGTGCTGACCAAATAACCCAGAAAATGTAATGGCTGCACACAGTAATGTCCACGCACCTGGGAAATCATGAACATAGATTTGTTATCACTCGTGTATTAAATACACACAAAGAGACAGAATCTTTCAAATGTTACCATTATCACCCAATATTACTCACTGTGATGGATTCTTTTTTTCTCTGTAAGGCAAATAAACAAGAATATAGCTTGGAGAATTGTAATCTTTGCTGACCTCACAATCAATATCTATCTACAGTGGCAGATCAATCTTTTGAGGATGAGAAATTAAAAAAAAACCTTCAGATTCAAATTCCATTTTCCCAGTGCTTCTGGGTATGGATGTCATTTTGTTTCTTTGGTTTAGCAATTTATCAAATCCTAATTTGGAGGCATAATTTCTATCATCCATCCTGTATACAATGTCTGAAGAAATTACAAATTCTTCCCAACTGAACTCAGAAAACTAGAAAGTAAGCTTATAAACCATTACAATTGCCTCATTTTGAAAATATAAAATACAAGGAATCTTAGGGGGAAATGTAAATGTCAAAGACCTCTGACCTAAAGTTCAAGGAGAGACAAACAGATGTTTACACACTAAGTTAGGACAATAAGCCACGTCCAACTTATGAATGACTTCAAACTTCCCTTTTTTTATCCACAAGTGAGTGATAGAACACAGAGGTCGGTTAAGGTCATATAGCTGGGATAATAGGTGTTTGGAATCCTAGGATCATGTGTTAAATATTTGCATCTGAATGGCATCCACTATGGAATTTTAATGTTAGTTATTCTTTCCCAAAAGGATGATGTACTAAGGGGACTGAATCCTGATCCCAGCGGAGACATAGAGCCCCTCCATCATAATGAATTGGTACAAGGGACTACTGGCCTCACAGGAGGGCAATGTGTGTAAAAATGTTGGTCATTTTGTCTATCAAACAAACTAAATCCCTACAGTTCCCATAAGACTCAAGTTTGATGGTACAAGTTGAGGTGAAAAAATACTATTTTAATGAGATTCTGTCTGTTATAATCTTCTCTAAATATATACTCAACTGTGTAAGTAGATTAGTGGCTGCTGCTATATTGAGTGAATGACAGACTGTCAGCAGTAACCTTCCTTTCAAGCTTATCCCTGGCTTCCTTTCATACTCTTATAAACTTCAATCTCATTTCCATTCTGCCTTCTACATCTATTCTATCCTCCAGGGAATACACATGTACTCTAATCCCAAGCTTATGATTTAGAGGTACAGTACAGACTAACCTGTTCTTGCATAGTGTCATTGGTAGTGCATTAATCCCATGTGGTTTTGCTCACATACCCATGAGCACATTTGACACTATGAAATTTATTAGACTTGTGAAACTCTACAAGTCTCTCTTACAAGTAAACTTTAACGTAAGTTTATGGTATATATAATTGTTGTTTTATGAATCAGATGAAAGAAATTAAATTTACATTTTAAAAGAAAATGCATGTAGCAAAAGACACAAGAGCCTTATTTTATAGATTCTATTTGTATCTTTCCTTGAAGTTAACAAACAAGTAAGCAATCAAACAAGACAGTTAGAAACACTTTCTCCTTACTTTGAAGGAGGAATATGAGTAAGCAAGGAGTTTGTATATATTTCTTAAATAATAATATATTGCACAAACAAGTCCTAATTTTCTTTTAAAGCTGTGACCAATCATAGCAGGTAGTAGGAGGCCAGACTTTCCCCCAGCTCTAGCCAAGAGTAATGCTATTTCACAGAGCTATATTGCCATAGCTGTCAGGATCCTACCATTTTCCTCCTTTCACCTTGGGCTTTAATAAAAGGATCACCCATCAGTCCCCATAAAGCCTAGCTCCTCTCTGACCAGTGTGCTATGCTGTGTCATATGTGTTTAAAGTTAAAGTTGATGGCTTAATTCTCATATCCATCAATTTATTACAAATGAAAAACTTCAAATTCTAGGTTCTTTCACAAACAGCTACAACATTCTCCTTGACTTTTTCTTGCATTTAAAAGTAAAGTGTATGTGAATCTCTGGAAAAGCAATTTACCATGTTGGGAACTTACTCTACTCATGAGCAATGTGGAAGAAGAAATGGTTGAAGGCAATGGTGAGCTCAACTGCTCAGAAGGCAAGTTCTAGGATGTCACACTATTTTCGAGGTTGGTGCAAGATGGGAAATAGTCATGGGAGAGTAAGAAGAAAAAGGCATACTCGAGTGCTCCCTTTTTCAGATACTGCCATAGTCACTACCTTTCATCTGGTGCATCACAGTATGTCTGCTCTTGCTGGAAATGAGGAGTTGGGTGAAGGAGAGGAATGTACATGCTCTTCTGAGAGGCCAATCTTGTGCACCAGCAACAATCCATCCAGGGCCTTTGCCATCATAATAGCAAATTTTCCCAAAATTTAAAAGAAAACAAAATCTTAGTTTTCACTTTTTATAAATACAGTCAGAATTATATGATGGAATTTGTATTTATACATGTTTGACATGTTTTCTTTGCTTTTTACGGCATCATCTAATCATTTTTGGACTATGTCACTGTTGTTTTAAGGTAAGATATCAACAATATTGTGTTTGTAATTTCTTGGTTGATATTTTGATTTCTCTAATAACTTTAATTTATTTTCTTCTTTTTTTGTGTTGATACAGGGTCTCACTACACAGATAGGACTCGTGATCCTCCTGTTTTCAGCCTCCCAAGCACTGGGATTACAGGCAAGCACCACCACACCCAGTCTCAAATACTGACTCAGCAGGCCCCAAGGGCAGGGCCAGCACAGTACTCTGGGGAATCAAACTCAAGTCAGTGCACCTGCCTAAGCAGGAGCTTTAATCCACTGAGCTATCTGGCTGGCACAACTTTAATTTCAAGTAGTTTGATTTATAGGCACCTGGAAGAGGTCTGTTTTTGTTATTGTTGTGTGGAGACATTTACTAAGATTCTTGAATTCATAGATTGTCTTAGCTACTTTGTCAGTGATGGTACAAAATTCTTAACACCCACAAGTTAAAGAGAAAAACAGGTTTATTTTGGCTTGTGATTTGTGGTGGTTTCTATAGTCAGCTGGTTCCATGGCAGGGTGGTGTGGCAAAGGGGCAACCAAGAGCAGAGACAGCCCATGGTGTGCCAGGCAGGAAGCAGAGAAGGATCAGGAAGGCAGGGAGGATACAAGCCCTTCCAGAATAGTGCCCTACCTACCTCTCTCTATCAGGCTTCACCAGACAACATCACACCCAGCCAAAAACTCATCACAGGATTCATCCAGGGGGTGAGACATACATTTATCAGTAAATAAGTTCACTGATGAATAGCAAACTTTGTGACCCAATTATTCCCACAAAGTCCCACTGTTAGTTCATAAGACTGTGGGAAGACACTTTTGTGTAAACCGTAATGCTTTGCCTCTGCTTCCCAACAGATTCATGCACATCTCCTTATATAACATGCAATACAACATGCAATCCTAACAGTTTTAGAATTACTGAAAAGTCCTTGTCCAAAGTTACCTCTGAGATTTAAAGGAAACTCTTACTGATGAGCTTTTCTATAAGCGAAAGGGAAGTTAAACAGTTTCATAATAAAATGTCATAGGATAAACATTCTCACTTTGAGAAGGAGAAATAGGGGGATAGAAATAAATGGGGCCAAAAGCAAACATTAATTCTCACAGTTCTATGTCCTGGTGTAGGAAGAATCTGTGGCCAGATATGATCTCCAGTGCGCTAGACTGGACCTCGTGCTATGGTCTGCTTGCTCTTAGAGTCTTCCTGGCCCATCTCTTGGGCTGGTTATGCACAATGATTTTGGCCTTCTTCGGGTGATCCATGTTCTTGGCTTTTCTAACATCCTTGGAACTCCACTGTCCTGGCTTTCCTGTCATAGCCTCACACATTGCCATCACAGGAGTATGCTGTTTCACCTTCCAGGCCTTCTTCTGAAATCTGGCTGAGAATATTCCCAATCCCACAATGTTTGCATGTAAGAGAAGCCAGCACCACACCGAAGACACCAAAGTCTGCTGCCAACAAAAGCTGTAGCTTATCACTTTTGAGACATGAGATTAGGGCATAGCAATGCTGGTTGGGACACAGGTGTGGTCTATTAACTATGAAATTCCCAGGAGGGTCTCCGAAGGCCTGCACATGGATTTTCACCGGAACTTAAACATATTTTTGATTGGTTGACCCAGACCTGACATCGTCAGGAGGACTCAGTGAATCAAAAAGAACAGTTCACATCGAGTTTTTACCGCTGTGTTTCCACTTGCATGGTGAACAATTCTCATGCTCCAGGGTGTATTTCTTTTCCTACTTTCACTTCAGCAATCTCTCTTTGCAGAGTCTGTTGCTTTTCCTACCATTACTAACACTCTGCTTCCATTTGCATTTATATTGACAAATTCTTTGCTCAGATCAGAAAGTATCTAGAAACCATCTGAAGAAGATTCCAGCACTCCAGAACCCAGTGAGACCATTGCATCTTGCTGCAGTTGCAGAGGCAGCTTAGAGTCTTGGGGTAGAGCATGGAGAATTAAATTTGGGGGAACCAATTCCCATTGCATAAGCCACCACCATTCTGAGCACAATACCCTAAGGCTCTTTTCTCAAAGCAGTCTTTCACCTTGGCAATTTGGAGCCTGGAGAGAGTGGAGACTTGCTGGTTCTTGTGTTGATATCCTGCCCCACAGTGCCATTACCTTCCCAATACCCCATGCTTGAGCACATGAGGATTTGGGGAACATTCATATACAAACCATAACAGCTTGTCTTTTCCATCATTGTGTGTGTATGTGTCTGTGCTGCTGCAGATCAAATCCACAAGTGTGTGTCCACTGCACTATGTATTTGGCTCCTTTTATTTATTTATTTATTATTTTATTCATTTATTCCTGTACTTTTCAATTTTGAGGTGGAATCTTGCTATTTATCCCAATCAAGACTTGCACTTGCAATTGTTCAGCCCCAACCTCCCAAAGTACAGGAGTGACCTGCATGCACAATGGTTGCTAAATGCTTTTTCTCATCACTTTTGAACATCTCTGGGAATTATGTCTCCAAATTTTTCTTCTAATCCCCCTTTCTTTGACTTTGTTTCATACTTTTCTAATATTCTTTTGCTTATTTTTTCTGTTTTAATTTGAATATTGTGGCGGATTTACTAATCGCCAACTTATTTATTTATTTATTTATTTATTTAGTTAGTTAGTTATTTGGCGGAACTGGGGATTGAACTCAGACTCTTGCACTTGCCAGGCAAGTGCTTCTACTCTGCCATCAACCTTGTACCACCAACTTATTATTATTATTGTTGTTGTTATTATTATTGTTATTATTATTTTATTTTATTTTAGCGAAGGATCTACAGGGTGTTCAGAGTCTTACTACTAGATCAGACTCAGAGTAATTCTCCTGTTTACAGCCCCCCAACTGCTGGGATTACAGGTGCGTGCCACCAAGCACAGTCTCATTAGCCATCTCAGCGCGCCCCAGGGCTGGAGAAGGCACAGCAGGCTCAGGAATGGAATCCCTGGCCCCTGGGAATCCCCGACTTATAACACCTGGATGAACTTAATCAGTGTGGCGTTGGGTGTGGAAGGTCCACCTAAGGATTCTTGCCAACAGCCTAAAAAGGGAACTAGAGGGGAAGATGGGGTGGAGTTGATTCTCCTAGGCATGCTAGTCACAGTGGTTTTCCTGATATGACCCAGTTGTTGTCATCCTTGGAGGAGCTCAGATCCTCACTACTGCTGAGGATGGCTGTGGCTTTTCTTAAAGGAGCTCTAGTGCTTGTCTTGAGCGTGGCTTCCTGGCTGCATTGCAGGTTCCTCAGCCTGCTGGCACAGGTCCTTGGTCCCTCTGGTGCAGACTCTAGTTTTTAACCAATGACATCTGCATCTTCCAGTGAAGATCATCAGTATACACTTGCATGAGACATTGTTGTAAGCTCTAGGCCTCCAGCTGGACTCATGCTGGCCACTGAAATGGGTTCTAGGCCTTCAACTGGGTTCTCTGGGTCACTGTTGGATCGACAGATTGGTGGTCTCTTGCATGTGGCTCTTTGGTGAATATTATGAAATAATCTTATATATTTTATGTTCTGAATTAAATAATTTCCCTTATAAACCCATAACTACAACAGATATTTTCTATGTGTCGTTTTTCACTTTTTTCATTGAATTCTTAAGTATTTTATTTTTCATTCTAACTCATCTATTTGAAATATATATTGAGGGCTAGTGATATAGCTAAGCAGACTAAATGCCTACCTAGGCAAGCATGAGGACCGGGATTCCATCTCTGGCACCATATGCCCCGCTGGCCTCAGCCCCGAGCCCCTGGTACTGAGTCCTGTCATGGTGGCTGGCTCCTGTAATCCCAGCACTGGGGAGGCTGAAAACAGGTGGATATCTTTGACTTTGAGCTGTGTAGTGAGACCCTATACCAAGTACATTACATAAAATTATTTTTTATCATCTCATTTTAGTATCTTTCTATGCAGTAGGTAGTAAGTTAATATGTTTACTGTCTTTTATTATTCCTCCCTGGCTATCAGCACATGTCTTCCCTGCTCCCAGGAATGTAGCTATCCTGCTCTCAATGTCTTTGCTTAGCAGACTGTACCCATTAGGGACACCCTAGCTTAAACCAATCAATCACATTCCACTGGGTTCTGCCACCTTTTTAGTTGATCCTCTTAGTGGATTTAGCCAAGGATTAGATGGTTAAACTGCAGGATTATAAACTGCACAAATAGTTATACTGTGGGGTAAAAGGCACATAGGCTCCCTGAGAAGTAAATAATTGAAGTTTAGGGCAAAAGGCATCCAGGCTTTGTCAGACATGGATGGTCGTACTACAGGGCAAAATCACACATGCTCTGTGAGAATCAAATGTTTAATGAACAAGCATAGATAAATAAAGCAGGTGTCTGCCCACTGTCCTTTATCCCCCATACCATGAAAAACTGCTTAGCTTCAGGACAACACCTTGCCCAAATTGCTTTTCTCTTCCTTTATCCTCTTACACTGCTATTCTACATAAAACCCAGAGAGTACTCCACTTGATGGCTTTTGTTCAGCTGGTAGTCTCTGGAATGCTGGGCACTTTCAGGCAAAAATAGACTCTCTGGGCCTTGCGGTGACTAGAACAAATCTCACCTAGGAGTAACTTTTTCCATCCTCTAGGCTTCTTGCCATTGAACACTGAGGTCAGGTCTCTCTTAAAGATCAAGATTGCTACAACAGGCCTTATCTTTATAAAGTGAAGCAATGGCCTTAGGGACATCTCCCTACCCTAGGGCAGGTACATCTGTGTGCCAAGACCTTATTTCTTGCTACACTTATGGATCTTGACTCTGTGATATTACAACTTCAAGATTTATACACATAGGCACACATTTATCCTTTATCCCCTTTCATCTTTCTTCTACTGAGGTGGTTTGACAGAATTATGCATAATCTCAAAGATGTTTCTCTTACTCTCTGTCATAATTTTAGAACCTATAAATATATATTTAAATTTTGACATATATATGTGTGTATATCTATATATGTGTATGTATATTTTTGTCTTGCATTTTATATACAATACAAGACACACAACTTCAAACACTTCATGGTTTCTCTTATAAAGGGAACACAAAGTACGAAATAGAAGGCAGATAAATGGCAAATCAATAGAAAATAGAAGTTCAAATACTCTTAGTAATTACAAAATTTCAATGTTTTAAAAATATTTCAATATGCATATTAATTGGTTTTAATTTATACTACAATATTGGTTTATCTTAGTTCATTAAAACAGATTTGTGCTCTTTCTTTTTTGTAAATTCCCTTTTGGTTTATTTCTTCTAGTCTGAGTAACAACTTTGAGTATAATGACACATAGTGCAATGGCTGTTGTTATTCTCCCATTATTTGGTTAGGAAATTTTGTAATTTTTTTTCATAAAATAAAGATCAAAAATATATGGTGAAAACAGCATTAACCACAATGCTCTGTCTTGTACAGATTGTCAGGATCTGCTCAGAAATTGACCTGGCTAGACTGCAGTTCTAGGTAGCATAACCTACCTCCATGCATTTCCTCTTGTTGTGCCTGTATTGTGAAAGGCTGGCAGGCTTTATGTTCTGTCCTTTGTGGGACAGAATTTACTTCCTTCTACTCCTGCTCACATGGTATTATGGAACTACAGGAGAGGTGCTCTGCCATGTAACACAATCCTAAGAATACTACTAACTTTTCAGCTTTTGCAGGAGATTTTGCTCTTGCCTACCTCCTTATTCTTCTCTATTTTTTAAAATTTATTTTGGTGTATTCGGTGCAGGGTTTTGCTATGCACCTTGGACTCGGTGATCCTCCTCCTTCAGCCTCCTCAGCATTGGGATTACAGGGATGTGCCACCACACCCAGTTTTGTTGGCTGGCTCAGCTCAGAGCTAGCACAGATGCAGTACTAAGGATTGAATCTGGGTCCTTGCACTTTCCAGTCATGTGCTCTGGCTGCTGAGCTATCTCCCTGGCCCTCAGTATAGGCCTTGAACATTGAAAAGTTTTCATTTTAATCACTATAATTTATGTCTGTATTCCAATGCCTTGGGTGGGGGTTAAGACTGAAAATGTTTTGAAGGATCAGATGTCAAGTGTACTGCAGGTTGCCTCAGAAGCGGGTCATTTTACTGTATCACCTCTGACTTCACACTGCATTCCAGTCCAGCTGTGTGTTGTAGAACTTGGTGCAGTCCTTGAGCTCCAGTCGGCCATGTCAGTACCCAGCACCATCAGAACTCCCCCAGCCCCACTCTCCACACCTGCCGTCCCTACCTGATAATCAGCCCATGCTCAAAGTCAGCACATTTCTCCCAAAGAGCAGACCAGGAGCTCTTGGCCTAACTTAAATGAACCTTTTCCATTTTGGAATTTGTATTCATATAACTTTGCTTCCTCACATTTCTAGTAGTAAAAATAAAACTTTAAATTTTTATGTTTGAATATATTTATCTGCCCAAGATGCATGGTGGCTGATGGCCTGCCTTAGCCCATCATTCTCAGAAGTGGAAGTCGAAAGACATGGGTCTTAATCTTCACTCTTGCATTTATGAGAACTGAAGAGGACTCCAACCAAGGACTTCTAAGTTTTTATCATTGCATATGTAAAATGACATTTTATTATATACTTGACCTCCGTCACAAAGTTAGAAAATAATGTTTTGCCTCTCAAAACATATAGGTTTTCCAATTTCTCACACAAGATTTTTGACCTTTGATTATTAATTCAACAGTGACCTGTTTATGGGTTTGTTTTCTTTTGTAACCAGTTTGACTTGTGCCACCTCCTATATCACAATGAAAGATTATGAGCTTCCGGGCATGATGTTCACGGGGTGTAAAATATGAAACCACCTGAGCTGAGCAGCGGTGCTGAGGAGCACAAGCTTCAGACCAACAGGGACTTGACTGCTGCCCAAGGAACATTGGCTTGTAGATGATCCATGGAAAAGCCAAGGTCAAAACTAAACAAAAGAACGGGTCGTTTGTCTAAAAACACAACACCCGATTGCAGTGGGCAAATGAAGCCTATGCAGGTATTGTGAGAAGGCGAGGCTAAATTTGAGAGGAAAGAAACTAAGAAGATGATGAAAATAACCAGCAACTGAATAAGAAAGACAAGGATGTGGAGTGTAAATGCCTGATATCAATCGAAAGAGTCGAAGAAAGTCTTGTCGGAGAGGCAAATCATGACAGATTCCAGAGGTGAGGAAAAACACTTTAATATTAGTCAGTTGAAAGTCAGATAGTGAGCAAAGAGGAGGAAATACAGCAATGCAGAAAGAAATAAATTCGGGGCTGGGAAGATGGCTCAGTGGAGTAAGTGCTTCTCTGGCAAGCGCAAGGGCCTCAGTTCAATCCCCGGTTCCACAAAAAAGAGAGAGAGAGAGAGAGAGAGAGAGAGAGAGA
>NW_004524730.1:6493099-6497676 GCF_000260255.1 Octodon degus | reverse complement strand
TGGAGAACCACAGAAGACTCCAACCTCTCAAAAAAATTAGGCAAAGAACACAAGATAAAACACAGGAGAACAGAATCAAGCAACTTTAATTCCATGCAACAATTGCAGTGCGCCAGCTACCTCTCACACATGGTCTCATGGAGTTTTCAAGACAAGCATTCACTGCATCTTCTACTTTCCACGTGTTGTAAAGATTGAGAGCACAATGAAGGCCGTGTGGCTAAGTGGCAGATCTCCTTGAGATCTGTGTATCCCTAAAGATCATGTTGCTTCCACTCTGCCAAGCGCAGAGACAGGGGCATGGAGAACCAAAAGCAATAGCCATTAAACGGGTGACAGATGGAGACAGGAGACAACACAGAGAGGGCTGTAAAGCCCAGGCTTACTCTATTAAGACAGTGTACTGTCTTCCTCTAAAAATACATAAATTTTCTAAATTGATTTATCCTCTTTGGGAAAGCCTCCAAAGCAAAGCCTGGGCTTTTTGTGTTAAGTCACTCTGATTTAAAGATGCAGACACCTAACTCACTCAAGCAAGTCTGAGATACAGTCGTTGCTTTCCAGCTATAACTCAATGTCAGGTTGAATCGGAAGGACACCCAGCAAGTTGTGCTGGCTTCACAGGTTCCATTTAGCAAAGGGCAAGCTATTCACCCCAGGGACAAACATTAATTAAGAAAACAACAAGGGACAAATTACAAGATGTCACTAGAGCAAGTGCAGGGTAAATGCGCCTCACTCACACATAAGGGGAATTCAAGAGGAGAGGTGATTGGAGTTTCTGAAGCAACAATGCATTCACAATAGAAGTGATGGGAAGAGATAGAAAAGAGGTGATAGAAGAGAGGGGGCAACAGTGGAAGCACTGGGGCCAATCCCATCCATCTTGCTCCCAAGCTGGTACCTAAGGCCAGTCATCCACATTTCACACTTATCACTTAGTAACTGCCTTGACTTCAGTCCAACCCTCCTCTAATTAATCGATAGCATGTCTTTCCTGGATTCATTCATTTCTGGTAAGTTCTTCAGGGTTTTATCCACTGGGATTCCAACATGTGAGTAAGGAAGTTAAGTACATTTTAGGGCCCTCTCAGGTCTCTCATTCCAAAGTTATGTTCTATGTCTCATGCCAGAAAAACTATGTCAGGGTGACTTTTAGATGTTCTGGAAATTTTGTTAAATATTGTGAATTAAGTCTTATCTTTCTGCTTTGATTAAATGTTTGAGTTCTATGGAACTGCATGACTTTCCAATGGTGTTCAGATAGTGAGGAATGTAGATGTGTGTAGAAGGCTGTCTGATGTTCTTTCTAATCTCCAGTGGTGTGAGTCAGGTAGGGAAGAACCAGAAATGTTCAGACCAAGCTTCTCATTCCATGGCTCACAAAATATTTTAATTTCTACTTGTCAGCTCTTCCAGTATTTCACAAAATTCCATGGTTTAAGAAAAAAAATCCATCTTTATTACCTCTATCTGTTTTTGATATATCTTGAGCTTTAATTGTGTTTTATTTTCAGCAAAGCATGAAAGTGACTTATGGACTAACTACAAGGACAACTTGGTGTGGTGTAGAATTGTATATCACCGGCTTCCAACATGAACTTAGCCTGTAGTCCAGGACAATCACATGTTACCTTTCTTCTGTGAAGTCAGTCTCTAGCAGAGAGAATGTCGCAGCTTGCCCTGGTCCCCACCTGTGGATACTAGGAACTCTGATCTAGTAGTGTAAGCTACAATGTGAAAGAACCCAAGTATGTGTACAGACCAAGGACTTGACTACCACAATAATACCTTTTTGTCTCTTAGCTGCCTTGCTGACACCCCTGGAAATTAGAAAGAATGTCAGACAGCCTTCTGCATACTTCTCCATCCCTCACTATCTGAACATCACCAGGAGGTTCTGCAGAACTGAAATGTTAAATCATATATGAAGGAAAAATGTTAATTCACTATATTTAACAAAATTTCTCGAACTCCTTAAAGTCAGTCTGAGAAAATTTTTCTATCAAGGAACATAGAACATAAGCTTGGAAGGAGAAGCAAGAGAGGCCCTTAAAATGTAATCGATTTCATTATTTCCTTGTTAGAATTCCACTGGATAGATTAAGATTACTTCTTTCCTTTAGGATTCAATTAGTCTCATCCAGTCTAAATCAGTATCATCCAAGGCCTTGATAGTGATGTCTTTATTTGGAACGATGCCAGAATTTAGGAATAGCCCATGTGTATGCAGTTAAAAATAACTAGTAATATGGTAATATATGGTAAAAGGGCTACAGTTCAAAAGAGTAAATAAGAAATATTACCTTACCTAACCAATATTAATGTCACATCAAAATATTACGGTGGATAAATTGGAGCTTACTTCCAGGGTAACATGCTAGTTATATTTCTGCATTCTTAAATATTTTAATGAGAAAAAAGATAAAACAGCAATGAAACAGTTTCAAAACAGGTTAGTGGAATGGTTACAATAATTAATACATTGTATGTTGTTGTCTTCATAGTAGCTATTCTTTTTTTTTTGAAGGAGGGCAGTAATGTGGATCACTCAGGACCTTGTACTTGCCAGGCAGGTGTTTATACCACTGAACTACCTCCCTGACTTCATAGTAGTTATTCTGAGGACAAGATGCAGACATGATATTTGTCCAAACAATATTAGCACAAACTTTTATTCTCAGTGAACTAAGAGAAAGTATCTGTATATCTATCCTAACACACACACACACACACACACACACACACACACACATATCTCCCACCCCAAGCCTCATGTGGCCATAGGGAAGGCTTCCAGAGTTTTTGATTGATTGATGGTCCAATGCTGGGATTATGGGTGTGGGTGCTACACCCCAACTGGGGTGGGTAGCCTGCATGCACTATAAGGGAGGGAAAGAGGCTTATTCTCTGCTGGTCCTGCCTTTTTGCTTTTATTGGATTGGCTGTTTTCCTGAAGCCATGAACTCCTGCCCTCTGCCATGTACCACTTTGCCTTAGAACCAGCCAAATATAAACTGAAACCACCACAAACTGTGAGCAAAAGAAATCTTTTATTCCTTAAAACAAATACAATAAATAGAAATAAACCAGTACCAAACTGTTAGGCCAGGGACTTTCAATATGTTTTAGTTAATGTTTTCAAAATGATGTGTGTACTAACAACAAAACATCAAATATTGTCAAAATTATTTAGAAAATATATTAAAGTGATTTTAAAAAGTTTCCTTAACAAATCAGAGTATCAGCCAATAGTGAGATCGCCTTTCATCATGGAAAACTGTTACCTCCATTTTCAGTCGGGATGGCTTGAGCTTGCCAGCCTGCCTCTTACTCTGTGTAGCGTTTTCATGCACTTATATTATCAGACAAGGACTTTGAATTTATTTCTGTTAAGGTGATCTTTAGAATCATTTTGCACTCCAAAATTTTGTGATTCTGAGCCTAAGACATATCCCTATCTTCAAGAAATTGTTCTTAATCAATCAAGACATCTATCTGGAATACAAATGATCCAGAGTGTTGAATTAGGAGACTTGAGTGGTATTTCTATGATGATCTGCCAAAGAATATTTTTCTCTCGTGTGTATTTTTTAAGAAAGAATGCCTGTATCCACTCCATTTGACGTTAATTCCATTATTTCAGTTAATGTGACAGGTATGTAAAAATGCCCCGCAAAATTATTAAAAGGGATCTCTTCATTACAGCTAAAGTTAAGAGGTCTGCTAATTATTAATGCTAATAAAAGTAGCTGCTATTACTTGGCTTTTAAAACATAATTACATGACAGAAATTCTCTGCTTCATTTTCTTCACAAAGCCCATGTAATCACTGTATCTCAGAATTAGAGATGGATGAGGCTTCGGTGCAAAAGTGAAGTTACCCACTCAAGAAGGAGGAACCTCCAGAGCTAAGGAAAATCAGTGCAACAATTAAAAATAAATGCTGAATTTTCACTATGCTAAAAACTTCTGGAAGAAAATGAAGTTTGGGGTCTACAGCCCCAGTGCAAAAATGCCTGGTTCAGAGCCCCATCAGAACTCTCCATGTGTGAGTCTCTTACTTGTGGAATTCATTCTTTCAACTTAAGAATTTGGACATTTGCATCTATTGTCCATAAGAAATGAACAAAGATAATGAGACTCAACTAGTTTTTGGTTTTATCAGTAAAACCTCTGAGAACTGAACCCAACACTCTGTATTACTTCACTCCCACACACGCACAACTGGATGAGGTTTTGGAAATTAGACAACCTGATGCAAGGTCTCCTTTCAAAGCATCACCAACAACATTGGTTCGGAAAATTGAAAGGACACAGACTCTCACTCCAAGATGTTGGGAGGCTGGTGCAAGACTATCACAAGTTCAAGGAAACTAACAATTTAATGTTCCCCTATCTCAACATTACAAAGTGCCAGGGATGTACTTCAGTGTGAAGTTCTTGGGTTCAATGCTCACTATTAAGACAGACAGACAGACAGACAGACAGACAGACAGACAGACAGACAGACGGAAAGAAAGATAGAAAGCCAAAATTGAGAATCATGCTTATTCTTGGTGTAGACCAACATTGTT
>NW_004524730.1:6491009-6492974 GCF_000260255.1 Octodon degus | reverse complement strand
CCCAATCACCCACACTAGCTCACGGCACTCACTAGCCTCTGCGCACTTCATGCTATTTCACTTTTAGATCTCAAAGAGATTTCTCTGAGCTTCTATTGCAGCCCATGTATCTGCCCTGAGCTAGCCCTGCTCACCAAGCTGAGTACTTCCCCTCCTTCATAATTTCCAACTGCACTGGCTTCATTTTAAGGCTTTAGGAAGTCACAGTCACTCTCTTGCTGTGTGGCTACTTATCCTTTCCAGAGTTCTGCAAGGACGTTCTTCCTGCTGATAGGCACGAAGATTACTTGCTCCTGTGCATCAGTTCTGGTACCACAATCACCTCAGTGGTATTTTTCAGGTCAACCATGATAATTGAGACATTCCCCTTAATTGTCTCTGCTCTGCTCTTCTCCACAGTAAATGCCATCACACAATATTTTGGGCATTTTAAGTTATTATTTATTTATTTACTTCCTGTCATAACTATTAACATGTACCATCTTAAGCAACAGATATTTTTCTTTTTTGATGACTTTTAAAAATGCATATCTCTGAGAAACAAGACCTTGGTATCTAGTAAGTTTTTAGTAGACATTGTTTGAAGAGTGAATTTATATGACCATGTCTTTCCGAAATTTTTTTTAAAAAAGGACTTGAAATAGAATTAAAATATTTAATGCCTAAAGATTTGTCAAAGACAAGGAACAAATACTTTGGAAATAGAGAAACATAACATTTAATTTGGCAGATTGTATTACTGAATGTGATCTCTAACATCAGTACAAGCCTGTCATAAATTACCTTATTAAAACTTTAAACTACACTACTTTAGTGCTTTATCATTGCTTTGCAGTATCTATGGTGATTTTTTTATTTAACTTAGCCAGCCCAATTGTAAAAGTCACTTCTCTTCTTCCACTTGTATGCTTGCCTGTCACATGTTGGTTATCCTCTATGTGTCCTGTCTTAGTTATTTTTCTTGTGGCCGAGAAAAAAATACCTGACACCAAAAATTAATGAAGGAAAGGTTTATTGAGTTCACCTTGTGGTGGTTTCAACCCTTAACCTGCTCACTCTGAGACAGAGTAGCTCATGGTGGAGTGGCAGTGGAAACAACAAAAGTGACAGGAACCAAAGGGGGAAGGAGCACGCCTCTTTTGCCATCCCTTACATTGTATGCAGGTACTCACCATAGGGCATGTGCAGGCCTCACATTAACAGCCCAAGCACCAGGCAATGAAACGATCACACATTCTACATGCAGCTGCCTCCCAAAAGCCCATGCCCCATGACCACAGCAGACTTTCAGGGGATATCCAGATATATAACAAACCATGTCTTTTCCTCTCTCATCTATTACTTTTCTCCTTTGTCTGTTGATATTAAAGAGTTGCTGATCTGATTTTCCTTTTCTTCTGTCCAGAATGGTTCTTCAAACTGGTGTACCTAGCCATGTATTAGATGGAGAAAATACATCTCAAGGTAGTTTCCTTTCTGTTAAATCCCTGCTTTACGGATTTGCTAGTCATGCAAATCCTCAGGGTATATGATTCTATTTGGCACTTTTCTTCACTGTGTCAGATGGCATCCATCCTGCAGTAACACTTGCCCCTTCTTACTCTCTTGTGTTTCACAGCCATCAAAAGCTCTACCCTCTTGCTATCATCACATGCCAACTATTCCTTCCCTTTGTCTTGTACAAAGCTCCTTGTGGATCATGTTGTAGTTTGGGTATTGAGTTTCCCCCAAAGGACTGATATATTAATGGTTTTGTCCTCAGCGTGGTAATGTTGGTCAATGGCGAGGACCTTTTGGGAGGATCATAGCTCATGGAGGGTGTCTCTGTGGACACATGGAGAACACTCGTGGAATGCCAACTTCTTCCTTGGGCCCATTGGCTTCCTAGCCAGGAAGTGAAGAGGTTTGTGCTACAATATACTGCCACTGTGATGTGTTGTACCCACACTGAACAAAGAATAAAAT
>NW_004524730.1:6481764-6490875 GCF_000260255.1 Octodon degus | reverse complement strand
TCTCTTTCTCTGTCTCTCTCTCCATTTTAGGAAGGGTCTACAGGGTGTTTAGGGTCTCACTACTAGATTGGACTCATAGTGATCCTCTTGTTTACAGCCTCCCAAGAGCTCGGATACAGGCGTGCACCACCACAACCAGTCTCAATTGCTCTCAGGGGCTTGGCCAGCAAGGCAGGCCTGGTAATCAAACCTCTGGCCCCTGCACCTTCTTGCAGGTGCTTTAATCCACTAAACTATTTAGCTGACCCAAATTTTTTCTTGATAAGCCATGATAAGCTGATTATGTTATGTATTTTGTTATCCTATGGGAAGACTAATTAACATCCATCCTTTCATTCATATATCTTTTGCATAAGCTCAGCTGAATGTGCCCCCTTTCTCCTGACCTGTCTTCTATTTATGGAGCTAGCCTCTTTTTCTGCTCTTTTCTGATTGATCCATTACATTTTTTTTCAGTGTCTCACTACACAGCTAACACTCATAGTGATCCTCCTGATTTCTGACTGCCTAGTGCTGGGATTACAGGCATGCACCACCATACCCGGACTCCATCGCCAGCTCAGTGAGCCCAGGAGTGGGGCTAGCATGGCATGCAGTGACCAGGATTGAAGCCTGGCCCCTGAACTTACCTAAGCAAGCCCTTAGTCTTCTCAGCTATTTTGCTGGCCCCTGATCATTACTTTCTTATGGATTCAGGCTAAAGCTCAAAGTGAATTTTGCCAGGATTCATGGCTCTACACACAAATAATTTATTTTTCATGAGATTGCACATGTTTTAATAGTGGAAACATGTCTTGAGCACCTAGTACCTGTCAGTAACTAAAAGCAAAATGTTTCTTCCCAATTACATCAATTCTAGTATGGAAAGAAGCAACAGATAGAAATTATGCAGAGAAATGGCCTGTGTATGAGAGGAACGCTGTACTGCAGGGAGTATTGTAAGGAGACTCTCCTGCTTGCCTATCCAGATAAAAAGCTTTCAACTTGATAAAATCCTGAAGTATGGGTTACAATAATTGCAGAAAGCACAGCCAATTCCAAAATCCTAACCTGAGAAATAGAATATGAAAGGCTCAAAAACTGCTGCAGAAATTATGAAAATGAAACAGCTTTTTGATAAGCACAAGAAAGGAAGAAACCCCCTCAGTTGGGCTTCACAGCTACACAAGATTAGAGTGGAAGAGTCTACTCAGTCCTATTTCTTTCAGGGTAAATTTCTACACAGACAATGAGTTTGGTAAAGATTGTTAACTCATGTCTCTCCTTAACTTTAAGACAGACCAAATGAGCAATGAACTCCACTGTGGTACATGAAGACAATAATACTGATATACATCCAGCCTTTCCAACTTGTCTCTGGACAGACTATACTGGGCACAAACCACAAAGAAATCCTGCCAGGGCCTCTACATGGCTCTCCTCATAAATAAAGAATAAATAAAGAAGAGAGAAGAAGAGGAAACACAAACACAGCACAGAAAATTTGTGTCTGTTTTTTTTTTTTTTTCTTTTTTTGGTTTGTTTCTTTTAGCCTTTTCTTTATAAATTCTTCTTTAAATATTCTGGAGAATGTAGCAATAAAGTCAATGGACTGTGGTCTTATTTTTGTTCAGAGATGTTTAAGTGCTTAGTCTCATATCTGGTTATAGACATGTTCAAGTTTTCAGCATCTTCATGAGTCAGTTTTGATAGGCAAAGTACATCTAGAAATCCTTTCATTTCTTTTAGGTTTCCTAATTTGATGGCATATAAGGAATGATCAAACTATTTGAATGTTTGGATAATATATAATAAAAAGTTCTTATAATAAAAGACATAAGTCCCTTAATCCCTCTCAAAATATTAGCTTTAGCTTTAAGCAAACTTATTATGTGTTCTTGTCAGTTTCTGGGATAGTTCTGGAAGCCCTCTTTCTGAGTTTCTTTATAAGATGTTATTTAAAAAAATATGGTGACTGTTGTTGCTACTGAATTCCACTTAGTGGAAAGGCAGGCTTTTAAAAATATTATGGTGTCCTTTTTATCTTAAACACTGGATCTTGCATTGTGTACCTTCTTGCTCTTCCCTAAAGCTAAAATAACCGTGAAAGGTAATTTTTAAAAATTTTATTGAGAAACAAATAACAATGAGACAGTTTCCAAACTGATTAATAGGACAGTTTCAATAATTAATACATTGCATATTGTTATCTTCATAGCAGTTATTCATAGTACAAGATGCAAACATGATATCCTGTTCAAACACCATTGGTACAAATCTTTCTTCTCATTGAATTGAGAGAAAGTAGCTATATATCTATCAAAACTATTTTGTATATACAGATACAAAATTGTCCTTCTTTATATTCCCCTTTTTGTTTAGTTTTGTCAGAGATGAGTATTCCATTGCCATTTAAATAATGTAGGTGTGTGAATTCAGCACAATAATCCAATATAGTCCAGTAGTCCAAAATAATATTGGGTTAATCCATAGGTCTGGCAATGTCAGAAGTTGTTGACTTGAGCCCTTTAAAGCTCAGCATATTAATATGGCTTTACTTTTCATACCTCATTATTATACTTTTCTGCTGGATGGTTAAGATCTAGATAAAGGAAGACCTATATAACAAGAAATGCAACTTTTGTATCTGACAAGGTCAGTCAAATCCCTTCAGGATTTAGCCTGAAACCCAGTACAGCAGCTTGTAGATCATTTGAAAGTGTCAGCCATGTGAATGAGCCATGGCCACTGCTTGACCAATTTGCTCTCTGTGAAAGCCTGAGAGAATGTTTTCTCTCCATGTGGCTCTCCTTCGACACATTCTACATATGGAAGGTAAATATTTACAACAGTTTCGAGGAACTGACCGAGTCAATATGGTTGCTATGATTTGTGCCTAGATTCTCCCCAAAGCCTCCTGTCTTGAGGTTGGGCTTCTAGATTTGGTGACTGATTCATGTTATAAGGCTCGGATTGTAGGTGTGAGTGCTACCACAGCCCCAGGGTAGGTAGGCTGCATGTAATATAAGGGAGGGGGGGCAAGAGGCTTGCTCTCTGGTGCTCTCCCCTTTTTGCTCCTGCTGCTTTTACTATTTTCTGGTGCCATGTGCCACTCTGCCTTGGAGCCAGCCAAGTATGTACTAAACTTCTACAATCTGTGAACTGAATAAACTTTTTTTTCTTTTTTTTCCTTAGCTTTGGGTGTCAAATATTTTGTCCCAGAAATGAGGAAAGAAACCAAGACAGTGGTGTAGTAAGATATGACGCAACAGGAGTTCTTGATCTTCTTCAGGAAATGGCAAGAATTGTGGAAAAAACTGGTAAAGGAAAGAGGAATATTTTGAAGAGGATTAATAGCAATATATCTTTTACTCTAATAATTTTTGAAACTTAAATATTCAGCATATTTTGGATCATGCCTCATGTCGTTATCTACTATTTATATGATTCCAGTTAAACAATCTTCTTTTTATATCTGATTTCATTTCTTTTGATTTTGCTTTTTAAAAAAACCTATGCATAACTCTTCAATTAGTTGACCTTTTGGCCTCTAGTTAATTTACTTCTTGTGTAATCTTTATTGTATATTTGTTTCTACTATTTTTTTTTCTATTTTTGGGAAGAGTCTAGAGGGTGTTCAGGGTCTCACTACTGGATCACACTCACAGTGATCCACCTTTTTACAGCCTCCCAAGTGCTGGGATCACAGGCATGCGCCACAACACCCAGTCTCAATTGCCATCTCAGCGTGCCCTGGGGACAAGGCCAGCACCTCAGGCCTGGGGATTGAGCCTCTGGCCCCTGCACCTGCATGCAGGTACTTTAATCCACTGAGGTATTTGGCTGGCCTTCCACTAATTTTGTTTTTATTTTTCTTATTGAGTTTCCGTTTACTTAGGTTATGCTAAAACTTCTTCCTTTTTTGAGGTAGACATTCATACCTATAATCTTGCCTATCAGTGTTTTCTTTAGTTGGATAAATTTTAATAATTATGCTTCTATTTTCACTGTTTAAATAATATTAAACTTCCATTTAACTTCCTGATTTACCTATAGATAATTCAAGAGGAAATTGTTTAGTTTTGATGTATTTGATCAATTGTTAAAGTTCCTCTCATTGATTTAGTTTTATTTCCTTTCATTGAGAAAGGACACATAAAATGATTTCAAACTTTTAAATTATTGAGGATTTTTTTTGGTATAGCATATAGTATATTCTTTGCAATGTTTCATGGGATGATGAAGAAAATGTGAATTCTATATCTGCTGGGTGAAATGTTTTGAAAGTATATATAAGGTCCATTTAAATTGTAGTATAGTTTAACAGTCATGTTTCTTTTCTTAAATTTTAATTTTTTTATTTATTTATGTATTTTGTACTAGGTCTCACTGTACAGCTCAGACAAATAGTATTCCTCCTGTCTTAGTTTCCCAGTGCTGGGATTACAGGTGTGTACCACCACACTGATTTCGGTGGCCAACACAGTGTGGGGGCTGGCACAGTATGTGGTACTGGTGATGGAACCTGTACCCTTGCCCTTGCCAGGTAGGTGCTTAGACTGCCGAGGTATCTACCTGGCTCAGGTCACCGTTAAATCTTTTTTTTTTTTTTAATAGTAGCAGGGATTGAACTCAGGACCTTGCACTTGCCAGGCAGAGGCTTATGAAATTGAGCTGTACTCCAGTCCCTTAGCTCTCATGTTTCTTTGATGAATTATTTTGTTATGGTTGAGATGATATGCCCATTGATTAAACAAGTTTTAAAATCCTCAATTATTACTATATTAGAGCCATCTCCCTTTAAATCTGTTATTTACTTCATTTACTTGAAATGTACAATTTTGCTTGCATTTGTTTTTAGTTTATGTGAAATATCTTTTTCCAGAACTTTACTTTATGTGATTATATTGGTTTCTTATAGTCAGTAGAAAGTGAATTTTATTTATTTTTTTAATTGAGACAAGGTCTTACTCTATAGTTTAGGTTGGCCTTGAAATCATTTTGCAGCCTAGGATGGTCTCCAGTGTGTAATGATCCTCCTATCTCAGCCTTCCAAGTGCTAGAATGGCAGGTGTGTGCTACCAGGCCCTGCAAAGCTCTTTCTTGTGTCTACTAAACCACTTTTTTTTTGTGGTACCAGGGATTGAACTCAGGACCCTGTGCTTTCCAGGCAAGCGCTTATTCTACTGAGCTATCTCCCTGACCCTATTAAACCACTTTCCAACTCTGGAGTGGTGAACCTAATTTGAGTATTCAAGATTATTACCAATAAGCAGGAATTTATTTCTGCCATATTGTTAAGGATTTTGTCTAGTTTTGTTCCTTCACTTTCTGTAGCTTTTACTTTTTTTGTTTTTTAACAGCTTAGTGGTTTTGTCCCATCACCAGGATACAATATTTAATACCCAAAAATTGAAAGAGGCGATGTTTACTTAGACTGCAGTTTAAGGGATTCAGTCTCTGCCAAACTATCTCCAAGGCAGAGAGTGCAGAAAGGTATGCTGGGATAAAGCTGCTCCATTCACAGTGATGGGAAGCAAAGCAGAGGAACAGCACCAGAGATGAAGGAGTGAAGGACCGGAGCTATTACCTAAGGTCACTCCACAATTACCTAACCAGACACTCTTAGAAGTTGCTTTAAATTCCCATCAGCAATACTCAAGCAAATCAAAATGGCAAAATTAAGTTTAACCACCACAGTCTATTTTCTAATTTGAAAATTACATCACAGGACACTGTCTTCATCAATGAATTAATCTATTGATGCATGTAGGTTGGACGTGTTGTTCTGATATGGGCCTGTTTGCAGAAGGTACTCCAGTAGAAGCAAGGCTTTGATGAGCACAGCTTTCTGCTGGCTAATTCTTTGGTCCCTTCTGCTTCCTAGCTATTACTGCTCGAGCAGCTCTGCTCTGCTCTGCCTTCTGCTGTGCCTTTTCTAACTTACCATGATACAACAACAGGCTGAATGCTCCAAAAGAATTTGATAAAATAAATTCTTTTCATCTAAGTGTTACAGATCAAGTATTTTGCATCAACAGTGAAAAACTGACTAATACAGTGTGTCTACATTTTTCAAAAGAAGAGCTCAGTTGAAGACTATCTAATGAATGAACAGATACCTTTGTTCTGAGAAATATGTTGAATTTTGATTTTATACTTCAAAGTAAATCAATAAAATAATGGGTGGATACTCATTAATCCTGGACTCACTAAAGGTAGGAGGTAGGAAAGGGTGGGTGCTGATCCAACCTGTTGAAATAAAACCATGCAGGGCTTTGCTCCCTAAAAGATACAAGAGTGGGGCCCAGGAGACAGCTCAGAAACATAAGCACCTTCCTGGAAAGGGCAAGGCCCCTAGTTCAATCCCTGGCACCAGAAAAACAAACAAACAGAAAAGACACAGGGACATTATATTCTTACATAGTGACAAAAAGTTTTGTACATTTCTGTCTTTCTCATATTGTTTTTTTTCCCTTTGAGGCAGCAAAACTCTTGTTTATCTATAACTTCTGTTTGTAGAAACTTTCCAATGAGTATGTATCATTGTGCCCATCATGGAGCCCCGAAGGTCATCTGAGGCCACACAGCAAGTGTACTGCTCCCTCTCCACATACCCAGTGTGTCCTTGGTGTATTCATATTTTTAGCTTTGTCTGTGAAGAAAGAGTTGATGAGACCCTCTCAGAGCTAACTTTCTGATGTCTTTTGCATTGTTGACAAATTGATTATTTTCTTAAATTTCACTTACACAACTTTTGTTGGATGCTTACATGGATAGATGTCTTTCAATTGTCTAGTCTTAGCCACATGAACTAGACTCTATTTGTCCCCTACTCGTCTCAGGAAATGTCCCTATCAGAGTCATTGAAAGGTCATCCCTAACACTCCAGCGAGGGCACTTTGAGGGTACGGATCCTGCAGGGTTAGCTTCATTACACTGACATCAGAGGTTCTGGATTTGAGGCACATGGAAGTGTTGCATTTTATTTTTGCATGTTATTAAATAATTAATTCATAGAAGCCTAATTTTTCCTTCTTCTTTTTTTTTTCTTTCCCAGTTCCCATTTCAAGTTCTTCTAGGACGAGCCAAATACCTCAGTGGATTAAAACGTCTGCTTAGGCAGACGCAGGAGCCAGGAGTTCGATTCCCTGGCCTACTGTGCCAGCTCTACCTGTGGGGCATGCTGAGAGGGCAGTTGAGTTTGTGCATGGTGGTGCCTGCCTGTAATCCCAGCACTTAAGAGGCTTTAAACAGGAGTATTACTACTAGTCCGATCTATGCAGTGAGATCCTGAACACCCTATTTTATGATACACTATATCATAAAATAAAATAAAATAAAATAAAATAAAATCAAATCAAATCAAATCAAGTTCTTCTAAAAAAAATCCTTAGACATTAGAAAAGACCTTCCAACAGAACATGTTTAGAAGGGCACTAAACATTAAATTAACATTGCCATACCATATATCAATCAATTAATTCATATTAAGCAAATCAGTATGCCTTAAAATTTTGAAATGCTGGGATTGTTTTTATAACATCTTTGCTGGATGGATACAGAATCAAATATGCTCTCTGTAACAGATACTTTACTGGTTTGAAAACAATTCAGACATTTTCTCTTAGCTAAAGTACAAGCGTCTTTAACTGCCATCAGCAGAGAAGCAATGAACAGATCAGTAACACTGATGATGTCATAATTGGTAATGGAAAAACATTAATTCTCATAATACTGTGATTAATTATGGCTAACATTGAAATGCAGCAGGGCTGACTCTGACTTATTAAATGAAGCAATTGCCTTGAAATATTAATTAATAAAATCAATCTCAATAAATGGATATACTCAAGTCTAAGTTTTAAATTTTTTAAGAGTACAAAAGCTCATCATTTGAGAAGACAGTATTAGTATAGTTCAGTGCTTAGTTTCATATCACATTAGGCCTTGAAAAAGATCACTGGAAAATCCCAGAAAAGCTTTTTTCATCTTCCTCAATCTCAAGTTTCATTGTCAAAATGAAAGTATTCTAACCTACATCCTATATTTGCTTGTGGATTACATGGGAACATTCATAAGAAATTATGCATAAAAAATCAACTAACTTATAGCTTTAAAACATTTCTTTCTACTCCTGTAGGCAGGAAAAGGTTGAGAGATGAGATGTGCAGCCTTTATTTATGATTCCAAAACAGTAACCACAGTTACACAAAAGGTCACAAATAGTCAACATTGATTCAATACTCTTGTGGCCCCAATCTGTTAAATACATTAGGTTATTTTATGAATCTTTATACAAATGTTTGAAGAAGATATTATCAGGCTCAATTCACTGACGAGAAAACAAGTGAGAACTGATGAAGCTGTGCTCCTTGCTCAAGGTGACAGAGGTAATGAATGATGCTGTCAGACTCAGCTTCACTCCAGAGTCGGTGTCCTTGAACCTCAGCCTTCTGGTTCTGAGAGCATCTGGGAAGCTCTCTGCAGCTGACACACACCATCATGGCCACTGTAGGTTCTAATGGTTTGGGTCAGCAGGTGAGAAGGGAATTAACAAAGAAACTGACTGGACAAGCCAGTGTAAGACGGAAGTCACAGAACCAGTTTTGAAAGATAAAAGCAAGCTGGAGAGAAGGCTAAGTATATTCATATAGGATCTGACCGATTGAATAGCATCTTTGATACTATGAGTGTGTTAGCTTCTATTATTCAAGTTCAGTGAGATGTAGCTTGCCTTTAAGGAGTGCACAGCTTTTTATCTAGCCCTGTGGAATTAATTTTTATATGTATTTTGATAGAGAAATAGATTCTAAGAACAAACACATAGGTTTTGTTTCTGTGCTTCTATAAAGCCAATTATAGTGTGTAGGCCAATTCTAGTCATCCCGAGTTGTGTGTTAATTCGCTTGTCTTAACATCGTACTCTAGACTTCACAGCTCTGAGGAACTGTGATCATGTTTTAATGTCATGAAGACATATTGCTTAAGATGCTGTTCCCATTTCAAGCACTCACATGGCTGAATACCAACAAGCAAATTAACAATCTAAACATTCTTTTTTCTATTTATAAATAGGACTAACAACAATACATAAGTATAGTTTAACATAGTATAGTTTAGTATAAACTA
>NW_004524730.1:6470873-6481664 GCF_000260255.1 Octodon degus | reverse complement strand
TATATAGTATATAGTAAGTTCTTGAGGAAAGTACAATGGCATGCAGTTCCAAATGGTGTACAGTACCTGGTGGAATGAAAGCACTTGGGCGAGGGGCTGGGGTGATGGCTCAGTAGAATAAGCGCTTGCCCGGTAAGTGCAAGGGCCTGAGTTCAATCCCTGGTTCTGAAAAAAAAAAGTATTTTGGGCTATAAAAGTAATTATTATTTTAATAGCCTGTAAACATCAATAATATCTTAAGTATTATTACTAAATCAAAACTTGGCAAGTTACATGAAAACATACAATTAATTAAATAGCAGTTTCCTTGTGAAATAGCAAGCCTCCCATCATTAATGAGTGACTAGATCCTTCACAGCTGTGAAGGAAGCATATAATAGAATATTATAACTGCATTAGATAATTCATAAAAGGGTACATTCAATCCTGCCTACATCTTATTGTCTATAATCCTATGAACAGAAAATTAAAGTCAGCACCATTTGAGATTGTTTTTTGAGTTTTTTTTTTAAAGAGGTAATGCTATTTGTCTCTGAAACAATGAACAGTGAATTATTGATAGAATTTACTCTTGGGAATTGCTTTAGCAAGAAATTTATTTATAAAGTATGGAGTATAAATGTAGAATTTATGTTTTTATGTCCACTGTTCAAAGGATCATGTTAGGAAGTATTTCTCAATATCTTGCTTTGCCAAGCAGATGGCTGCAAAAGTAATATTCACTGCTCAATTATTAATGCCGCATTGATTTGTTTTCTCATAGTCCAAGTGACAAAAAAATCCATTAATAAATATATGCAGCAAAGTCACACATAAAGTTCACAGCTTAATTCAAGGGTAAAAATATTTAGCTTGATCTCGTTAATCTTTTATATTTAATTTCCTTTCCTTGGAAAAGTAGAAGGTAGAGAATAGGTCACCACTTAAGTGAAACAATTCTAATAGTGGTTGTCATTTATTGAGGACTTAACATTTGCTAGGCAGAGACCAGTGCATCTCTACATACCTACTTGATCCACCTGCCAAACCTCTCCAAGTGGGTTTCGTTATTCTAGCTTTAAGGTGGAAACAAAGACAAACTTCATTAAATGTCTTTTTTGTTCTTTTGGGAAAAAGTGACAAAGTGGAGATCAGTTCAATTCTTAGCCTTCTCTTTCTTTCGCGTTTCATGGTTTAAATCATGATCCTTTCCATATATGTTTCCCTAATTAATCCCTCTACTGTCTCCTCTTAAGATTCCTTATTCATATATTCCAAGGCCTCAGAAATAAATCAATTTCCCTTCATTAGAGGGCAGCTGTGCGGCAGAGATGTGACTGGGTATACATTTTTCCTTGCAGTTGTTTACGAGGAGTGGTAGAAATACACCAAGGCTTTTATTTTTTTATTAATTTTATTTAGAAACAAATAGCAAGGAGACAGTTTCAAAACCAATTAATAGGACAGTGTCAACAATTAATACATTACATTTTGTTGTTCCTGTAGCAGCTATTCATAGTACAAGATGCAGATATGATATCTTGTCTAAACACTATTAATACAAATCTTTCTTCTCATTGAATTAAGAGAATGTAGCTGTATATCTATCCTAACTATTGCGTATACATAGACACGAAATAGTGCTTCATTTGTATCCCCTTTCTTTGTTTACTTTTGACAGAGATGGGTATTCCATTGTCATTTAAATATGAAAGAAAAATATGCTACAGTTAAAGAAGCAATGCCATTAGTTTTCAGAAAGAACTCTGCCTCACTCTGAACACTTTCATCTTGCCACTTGCTGAAACAGTCCTCTTTGTCAGTATCTACAACATCTGATAAAAAATAAGGTAAATGTTGTAGCCCAGTGGCATCTAATGGTAGGGCAGATGGGCAAACATAAGGCGTCTCCTTATTGACCTAGTCCATGGACCGACCACTGTGCTATTGCTGGCTCTTTCCCAATGTCAGAAAGACAATGAAAGGTAGATAATTTTGCTTTGATTCAGGACTTAAAAAGAATCAGGACACTGCCACTAAAGACACTCATAAGGAGTGTTTCAAGAACTGCTTCAGATGAAGGTAATTATTATGTACTAGCTGTATAAATAAAAGATGTCCTAAAGACCAGCTGAATAGCTCAGCAGATTAAAGCACCTGCAAGCAGGCACAGGGGCCAAGGGTTCGATCTCCGGACCTGCCATGCCCTGCTCCTGGGGCACACTGAGATGGCAATTAAGACTGGGCATGGTAGTACACGCCTGTAATCCCAGCCCTTGGGAGGCTGTAAACAGGAGGATCACTATGGGTCCGATCTAGTAGTGAGACCCTGAACATCTTGTAGACCCTTCCCTAAAAATACCAAAAAAAAACCCTAGTTTAACAAAAGAGAGAGATAATGATAGATAAGTGTGTTCAAAATAATGGATAGGGAGTTTGATGTGATGGGGAGTTAGAGCCATTTTGTACCCTATTATTTTTATATAAAATTTAAGCATTCACCCCATGTTTCTGTGACACTTTGTATGCCATGTGTCCAATACGTTTTCAGTGGAATTTGAGCAGGAATTGCGTGTGCCAGTTGAAGTCTGACTGCTAAACAGGTAAGTTGCGTCCTCCAGAGAATCCTTCCCCTGGCCTGGCTGGATGGTGAACGGGCTGGAAGTGCAGTCAGAGATGCAAGAGAGGAACAGGTCACTTGCAGGTGTACATGCTGATCTGGACAACAGGGCAGAATAAATAAACTTAATGTGTTTTTAACGTTTATTTTGAAAATTACCGCTACTCGTTCTTAGGGTACTTTGCAAAAGCATGATCCAACACTAGATCTCTATAAAATATAATCAATGTATTTTCTTTTCTGTTTTGAAGCTATGTTCCTCAATGACTATCATAATTTTTCTTGTTTTCTTTGTGTTTCACTTTGTTGATGAATTTTTCTTTAAAACGACTGCGATAATCTCACAACACTGTATAATTTCCAGTAATGCATACTTAGTTGATTTATAGTTTAAACTATTGCACTGCTAAGCATAGTAATAGGTAGAGAAATATCTATGTCCTAATTTCAGAATTTTGAACATGTCATATGGAATGGGATGGGGCACTTAAACTTGAAGAAAGCATTATTGACCAGCTGATCTTACTATGGAACTATTATTCTGCAATAATTATGTAGGCCAAGCCTAATCGCAAGTGAAGGAGACCTGAGAGTGAAAGCCTCACCAAGATGTGAAATGCTGTATTACTCTCATGGGTAGCAGAGAAAAGCAGTTATGAGCCAAGGAATGCAAGCAATTTCTAGAGAGTTGGACAGTTCAAAGAACAAGTTCTCCACGAGATATTGCAGAGGGACAAAGCTTTCTGACAGTTGATTTTATGTTGAGGAGACTCACTTCAGACTTCTGACAGCCATAACTGAAAAATAAACAATTTGTTTTGCTGTAAGCTATTAATTTTAAATTAATTTTTGTAGCAAAAAAAGAGATCCATATACTAATGTCTCAAAATCAGAATTTTTTTGGACAAGGCCTAGGTCATCTCTTATTACTACCATCTTGGCACCTAAAATATGACAAGGTGCACATGACCCTTCTCCTGTGTCAGACTGGAAGGGACAGCACCCAGCACGGCCATGGAAGGTGCTCATTAGAAACCAAGGCAGATACGTTTTGCTATTAGATTTCAACAAGCTGTGGGAGGAGAACTTGTGCCAGATGACACAGGAAACAGATTTGTCATGATTCATATATTTCATTTTATGTAGCAGTTTCATCACGTGCACATGCAATCCAGATTAAGTAGGACCTTGGAAGTGAAATTTGCCAAACGCAATCAAAATTTATCTAGGAATTCCAGCCAAATGTAGTGATAAATACCAATAGGCAGATCTGAGAAAATCTGAGAAACTAGTATCTGATGGACAATACTAAAATTAAAATTGATGATGGGGCTCATCATGGTTGTTCTTATTAATATATCCACTGAGGTTGAAGATGGTGCCAAACAGCAGGAGACAAACTATAAATTAGAGAAGATGCAAAACAGAGTGTTGAAGTGAGGCATAGATTGATTAGGATACTCGCTTTTTACAGACACCATTAAAAAGGACAAGTTCTTCCTCACTCAACTTTTTAGCTCATGTGTTCTTTTCTCCCTGAAAATAATGTAGAAATGGCTTACATTTTATTATCATTATTAATATTACATGGAACAGTTATTGCAGTACTAATAAAAAGGAATATTTTTTGCTTATAATCGCTCTTTTTAGGAGAAGAATAAGCCTCTCTTGAAAGTCCAGAGGAAAGCATTTGCATCTTCATTTTATGGGTATAATTACCACATTTGTCTATGCTGTCATCAAAGATAATCAACATAATAATAACTCCTTATGTTTATGTAGCTACATACACTGCACCAAGCATTTTCCCATTCTTTATAATGTTAGATCCACTGTATTCAGGAATTTGTTGAAGATTTTTAGGGTAAATCCTAGAAGGGAGTTATGGGCCTCTCCTTCCTCAACCTTTCCTTCCTTCCTTCCTTCCTTCCTTCCTTCCTTCCTTCCTTCCTTTCTTTCTTCCTTCTTTCTTTCCTTCCTTTCTTTCTTTCTGTCTGTCTGTCTGTCTGTCTGTCTGTCTGTCTGTCTGCCTGCCTTTTTTCTTTCTTTCTTTCTATAGAGAAACGATAACTCGGCCAGAAGCCAGGCTAGGGTCTGGGCTGTAGTCTCTCAGACTATAAGATTCCAAGTCAGTCAGTCAGGTAAAAATAATACACTCTCAACATTTTGGTGTCATTCTACTTACCATTTACTGCAACTCACATCCACATTGCTTTCCTTTCTAATGATATTGTCATTTTATGATGAAGTACTTCTATTGACTACTTTGACAGTCAAAACATTCTGACTCCTAATTATTTATGTATTTCTTTTGTGCACGGTCTCACTATGCAGTTTAGACTTTTAGTGATTCTCCTGTTTTCAACCTCCCTATTGCTGGTATTACAGGTGTGCACCACTATTCCTGGACTCAGTCGCTAGCTCAGCATGCCTGGGGGCCAAGCCCACATGCAAACAATGTGGTGTCAGGGATCGAACCCTGGCCCCTGTGCTTGCCTAAGCAGGCACTTAGTCCATTGACCTGTCTTGCTGACCCTCTAACTACTAATTTACTTCAACAAAAAAAATGTCTAAACACTTTAAATAACTCCAGGCAATATGTTATCCATACAAGAATGTTTCTTAAATCCATTCCTAATTAATACAATGGTATGATTTAATTCATGGAGCATTGACATTCCATGAGTCCTTGGTGTTATTAGCTTATATTGTGTAGATCACATTCATTTTGTAATTTTTTGTGCTGGGAATCAAACTCAGGGCCTCACTATTCCCAGGCAGGCACTGTGCCATTGAGCTACATTCCCTTTGTAGGCCATATTGGAAAGAATAAGCAGTAGACATAATATGGAATCAAATCGACATGGCGGGGATCACAATACTGTTTTTATTGTCAAACTGAAAATATACGATTTCCTGAACAGTACTGGTTTAAAGGAGTTAGTGCCATTACTTTATTTTCTGGTTGTGAAAAGTTAAACTCAGGAACTTAAGACTCAACCAGAAAAATCTAATTAAGTATAGGTATTTTAGGATTAGCATGTTGTGGTTTTTCTTCCAATAATAATCCAATTATCTCATAATATTGTGTGGTCAAGTGTGCTAAGATAAGTGGCCACTGTTCTCACTCTGCTAAATTTCTTAATTCTCTGGCTTAATCTTTGTAGACTAAGAATGCTAGGAGTTGCTTTGTCCCTTGGAAAATTAGACAGCCAGTTTTCTGAATCATTCTGTCTTAGAAGGTGTTGTTCACTACCATTTAAATTTTATATAGTGTTTCACAACTCAGGGGAGAATAATTACATTGGTAATTATACACCTAAGAGTGCCCTCAGGTTAATTGAAGGGCCAGATACACAGATGGCACAGTTCCAGAGACAGCCATGCTGATGATTTAAAACCATCTCATACAAAAAAAATCCCCAAAAATGAAATCAATAAATCTAATTTAGTGAAAGCATAATTCAACCGGAAGGACAGTAGACATTTTCCATGTGGAAGTAACAGCCAGCAAGTAAACATCCACATGGCTCATGTGGAAAACGCATCCTTCTTCTTCACTACCAAAGCACATCTAAAACTCTATTATGGTTTGCACCCATTTGTGGACAAAGAACTCTGACTTTTATCTTGTCCTCTTTGATTATGTTGCTCAATGTCTGACACCCTACGGCATTCACTACAGAACAGTTGCATTCGAATAGAATTGGGAAAAAGTATATTGACACCCAAGTGCTGCAATTACATTATGCAGGTGGTCAAATATTGAGGGAAGTTCCATTTGCCTGATACTTTTTCATTCATAAGTCTAATTATATATCATGTAATAATGACAGCTATCAGAACCTCCAATATTTAAATGGCAATGAAATACCCAACTCTGACAAAACTAAAGAAAAAGGGGGTACAAATGAAAGACCATTTTGTGTCTGTCTATACAAATATTTAGGATAGATATATAGCTACCTTCTCTTAATTCAATGAGAAGAAAGATTTGTACTAATAGTGTTTGGACAGGATATCTTGTACTATGAAAAACTACTATGAAGACAACAATATGCAATGTCCTAATTGTTGTAACTATCCTACTAACCTGTTTTAAAACTCTTTCATTGCTCTTTGTTTCTCAATAAAATTAATAGAAAAAACCCTCAAACTAGATGTCAGAAACCTGTTAGGATTTTTTTAAGCTTAGGAAAGACAAAGGATGTCTTTATTGTGAGCATGAGGAAGACCCCAAGAATAGACAGATGTGGTTCTTTCAAGGGCCTGGCCAGGGGAACAAAGGCTACATAGGGTTAAGTGGAGGTAGGGTCTAGGAGGCAGCCTGCATGAGTGGCAGATAATGATTGGCAGGAGGCAGGGACAAGGAAACAGGACACTGTGAAAAGGAAGTAGGAAGTTGTAATTTGACCATGGAGGAGGAAGGTAGTACATACACATGGCTTCCAGGGGCCTGGGCCATATTGGCTTGATGCCACAATGACTTAACAGATCTTTTTTTCCAAGTGGAGAAAACCCATCAATACCAAAGCAAGTTTGCCACCAATACCTTTGAGGAAAAATATACCATATAAATTGCTCTCCTCTACCTCTTTTATTTATGTAATAAAAGCTTTAATCAGAGGGCGTCGATGGATACTGACAAGAAGTAACACAGCTGTCACGACTAGTTTGAATCCAATGTCTGTAGGCTTACTGTGGGTAAAACCTGTGAAATGTTTTCTATTTCCCAGATGTTACATATTTCCTACTACCTCGGTGCTGGTTTTCATTTGCAGAGGTAGCAAAGGAAAGAGAAGTCAAACCAGATGCTAAGACATTTCATTTCCTAGCTTCAGCACCCACTTGATTTTTCTAATCACAATTAAGACTGTAGAAGAAGAAGGAAAAAAAGAGGAATCAGCAGCATGAACACAACCAGGGGTTCACCTCACTGCTTATAAACCTTAATTAAACCTAATTTGTAAATCTTAATTGAACCACATGTACAGGCATTAATGAAGCAGTATAATAACATTGCTCTCGCAGTAAGACAACACGCTAATACTAAATACTTATACTCTTGGAAAATGCACTCATGTGGGCCTCATCAAAGCATAATGGGGAAGTAGATAAACAATTAATCTCATTAATTGCAATCAAAGGACAAAAAGAACAAGTCAGTTGCATAGAGAAATTAACTTTGCCAGATTTCCTCACCAACGGATACAGTGCTGATGAAGCAAGAGTGTGAGAAACTGTACAACTCGCCAGCCTGGGAAAGCCACAGTCATCCTGTGCTTTACCGATCCTGTACAACAATACTTTACTGATTGCTCTTTGATTCACTCATTTGTTTGTTTACTCATTTATTCTACAAACTTACATTAGACACATACTCTATAAGCTGAGGCCTGTGCCTGGAAATGAAGACTTGACATCAGTGGGATCTACTTCAGGACAAGAAAGTGAATATCTCTTCCATTAAAACATATTTAGTTTCAAAACTGAAGTGCAAGACTGGGTGTGCACACCTCTAATCCCAGCTCTTGGGAGGCTGTAAGCAGGTGGATCACTATGAGTCTGATCTAGTAATGAGACCCTGAACACCCTGTAGACCCTTCCCTAAAATACAAAAAGAAATAAAGAAATAAATCAAAACTAAAGTGCATATTAAGGGATTTAGAAACTTTTTGCTTCAAATACATGAATATGTTTCATCCAATAACATTGTATTTTTATTTGCTTGTTTTCAATTATCACAACCTGAGGGTAAAATACTACTAATAAGACACAATGAAAATAGTTTGAAGTTCAGCAGTTTGTTCTACTGACATAATTAGTGAGAACGCAGACAAATGAGCATGTAAACCTCCAGGTAATTTTCAACATATATACACTACAAAATAGTTTGTAGATGACTAGGCGGGGCAGTCTAGCAAGCAGAACTTGGCCTTCTGTGCTTCTTCATTCAGATCCATGCTCCTGCTGTAAGTGGTCATCTTCCACTCTTATTTATAGCTCTTCATTGGGATGCTGACCCTCTCTGAACTCAGCTTTTCTGTTCACTGCTGATGGGATTGATCTTTGCCTCAGAGCCCTTCTAGCTCTGTGCTATAAGGCAGCTACTCTGTTTCATCAACTCGTCCCTTTGCACCTCTTTCCTTTGCACCCAATTTGTCCTCTTCCCTTTGCACCCAAGTTGTCCTTTGACCTACTCATGGCTTTAGGATCCTGAACCTGGAGTAGGACTCATCCTTTTAGGAATCCACAGTGATGTGGCTCATCCAACTTCAATGGCAGGAAGTCCAAGCATGGTACTGTGGAGCTGTATCTTTGCCACTCTTCATGCCATTTCTGCTACCTTGAATATACTTCCTTTACCTTTAGGGAATTCCCAATTTATCCATCTCTGTTATTAGGTTTACATGACATGTTCAGCATCCATTTCTTCAAAGGCAAGTCCAAAAACCTGATGGAACACTTTCACAGGCTTTCACAGAGAGCAAATTGGTTAAGCAATGGCAGTGACTAATCCACATGGCTGACAGTGACAAAGGATCTACAAACTGCAGCAAAGGTTTCAGGATAAATCTTGAAGGGATTTCACTGACCTTATCAGATACAAAAGATAAAATTCTTGGTATAAAGGTCTTGCTTTATCTTGGTCTTAACCATCCAGCAGAAAAGTATAAAATTGAAGTATAAGCAGTAAATCTATATTATTATGCTGAGCTATAAAAGGCTCAAGTCAACAACTTCTGACATTGCCAGCCATGTGGAAAACCTGCTACTATTATGGACTACAGGGCTATTTTTGAGTATTTTACTGAATTCACACACCTATAATATTTAAATGACAAGACATAACAAAAAAGAGGGCTAAAAATGAATGACAATTTTGCATCTTTATATTCAAAATAGTTAAGATAGATATACAGCTGCAATCTATTAATCCAGTGAATAGAGGGATTTGTTCTAATAGTGTTTGTAAACAGGATATTGTGTCTGCATCTTTTACAATGAATAACCACTAAGACAACAATATGCAATGTATTAATTATTGAAACTGCCCTACTAATTTGATTTGAAACTGTCTCATTGCTATTTGTTTCTCAATAAAATTATGGAAAAAATAAAAATAAAAAGGAATATATACTTCTAAATGAAATAACCAGATCCACATTTGTAAATATCATATCATCTCCATAGTATAAGAGCTCAAAAGAAGAAATAAAGATAGGAAGTTATAACACAGCTAAATGGAAAGTGAGAACTTAAGAATTAAATAACAAAGGGAGGACAAGGAGAAAAGCTAGGAAACATGACAGGGGCAAAACCATGCAATTATATGCACTAGATGGTTAGGGCAATGATCCTGAGAATTTTCAGCAGGTTTTTGAAACTAGCAGTTAATTGGTAGGATTCTCACCCTGACTAATTATATATGCTGATACCTGTGAACTAAGAAACCTCACTGAAGATAGCATTGTGTAATATTAGGGTCATGCTTGGAATGCTTGTCATTCTGGTCTTCTAATTATGTACTGCTTGTCATGTCATACCAATTACTGCTATACTGCCTCTCAAGAAAATTTTTGTTTTATAAAAGGGTAATAAATGAAACAAGAGACAAGAAAAAATGTGATAGGACTGTCCTGCTATAATGTTGTATATGGTTAGATTTCTAAATTTCTCTATAAAAATATGTAACTTTTGAGTCCTATTTTTTTTAATATCTTTTTTTTCTGTTTTTTCTTCACATTTTATAGGGATTTAAGGTTTAACATATCAACACTTCGTGGAAATACCTGTCCCATGCTATGTCTAAGATATTTGATATTCAGACAGATAGGGAGGTTAAGCTCAACTCCCTATGTTATAGGGTAATAATATATTAAGCTTCGCTTCAGGAGGGTTAACAACTTAAATTTGCAGACCAAACATTAGAGAAAAAGAAGGGCAGCAAGGACAGCCAACATTTTGGCCCTAGCCTTTCAAGGTCAGTGAAGACTCTGGACATAGAAGAACCTGTACTATAACATCCTGTAATTCAGTTGTGTCCCAAATTTTCTGACCAAGAAGATAATGGGACCATGCTGGAAAGTGATCAATGTTGTAGACTGTGTCTAAGAGAGTCACCTAGAGAGAAAACATTCTCTCAGGCTTTCACAGAGAGAAAATTGGTCAAGCAGGCCATCAGTCATCCA
>NW_004524730.1:6465515-6470323 GCF_000260255.1 Octodon degus | reverse complement strand
ACAGGATATCATGTCTGCATCTTGTACTATGAATAACCACTATGAAGATAACAATCTGCAATGTATTAATTATTGAAACTATTAATCCGTTGTGAAGCTGTCTCATTGCTATTTGTTTCTCCATAAAATTAAAATAAATCACCTCTCATGGTTATTTTAGCTTTAGGGAAGAGCAAGAAGGTACATAGTGCCAGATCTAGTGTTTAAGACAAAGAAGGACACCATAATATTTTTAAAAGCCTGCCTTTCCACTGAGTGGAATCCAGTAGGAACAACAGTCATCATAGTTTTTAAATAATATCTTATAAAGAAACTCAGAAAGAGGGCTTCCAGAACTACATCTTATCTATGTCTGCATTTTATAGTAGGAATAACTACTATGAAGACAACAATATGCAATGTATTAATTATTGCAACTGTCCTATGGCCTGTTTTCTGCTATCTCATTGCTGTTTCTTTCTCAATAAAATTAATAAAATAAAAATGAAATTCATTATAAGTGAAACAAAAACAAAACAAAACAAAACAAAACAAAACAAAACAAAACAAAACAAAACAAAACAAAACACCTGATAGAGATTCTCAGGACCATTGCTTTAACCATTTTGTGTATATAAATGTATAGTTTTGCCCAGCCATGTTTTCTAGCATTTCTCCTTGCCCTCTCTTTATTGTTTAATCCTTAAGTTTTTACTTTCCATTTAGTTGTGTTATACTTTTCAATTTTTATTTCTCCTTTGAGTTCTTACACTCAGGAGACTATATGATATTTATACATGTGAGTCTGGTTTATTTCACTTATGAGTGTATCTTCAAGTTTCATCCACTTATATATGAAGGTTTTGAATTGATCATTTTTATAGCTGATTTGTATAACATTACCACAACTTTTTCATGCATTCCTCAGATGATGGGCATTTTGGTTGTTTCCAAGATTTGGCTATCACAAATTGTGCTGCTTTAAACACATGTGCACATATACCACTATGATATGATGTTTTCAGTTCTTTTGGGAAAATTCCCAGTAGGTGGATAGCTGGTTTGAATGGGATTTCCAGTCCTAGTTTTTTAAGGAGTCTCCACACTGATTTCTGGTAGAGATTCAAATTCAGATTCCATTTCTTTATTCACTAAGACCAGTTTCTTATTTTTATGTTTGGAGTTTCACCTTAATGCGAGTGTTTAAATCGAAGAGTCATGATATTTATCCTTGCATCCTCAGTATTTTCCTTGGGAAAGTATTTTGGTGACTGTTGGAAAAAAAACTTAAAATACCTGCTCTATACCTCCTTGCTACAAGGGAAGGTATTTCTTCAATGTCCATGGGGCTTTGAAATCAAAACCAAGAAGGTGTCTTTCCTGACCTTGAGCAGAGGGCATGGCAGAGGTACTGCTCAGCATTGAGCACGTGTGCACAGCTCCCAGGGGCATGTGTCCATTCCCTTCCACCTTAAAAAAAGACAGAGACAGAAAGAAACTTTCTTTACAGAAGATAGCTTCACTTCCTCCAGGCAGTAAAATGATAATTTCCCTTTTTAGGCTACAAATCTGTTCAGCATTTTCAGGCTTGGTGCCAGACACAGTTCGATCTCTACAGCACATCCACGCTCTTCTCAAAGATGGTGCAACAGTGAGTATTGAGTCCCCTCAACATTTGTCTCAAAGTTCTTCAAAAGACTGACAGAAGCAAGTAAACTAACAAACATCTCATTACATAGTGTCTGACAACACAATAATTTGACATCTTCAAGAATAAGGCTCTACATCCTTTGAATGACTTGTTGAAAATGATCAAGATGTAGAATATGCTTATACCAGCTCTCAAGAACAAACACTACTCTTTTGTACTGCAAAAATATACCTATTAAAAAAGCAAGCAACCAAGCAACTCACCAACCAGCAAACAAAAAGAGCGAATGTTGAATAGTTCCTCATGATTAGGTAACTACTGGCCCATCAAAACTCTCTTGTCTCCATTCTATCAAAATTGTTCTTTCCTCACAGATATTCACATTTTTATATTCTCTAAATAGTATCATTTATGTAGGCTTTTAACAAAATTAGCAGACTTTACTTGCCATAGCACTCACAGATTTATATAAAAGTTCAGCAGAAAGAAAAATGGTGTATTCCTCTCAATCCAACTCCCATAGTTGTCCTTGTTAGCAATAGTTTGTGTTTAAGGCAGCACATTACAATCAATAAGCCAGTATTAATGTATTGCTGTGGACTAAAAAGCATGGAGTCTACTGTGTTTTATTCTTTTAGTGACAAAGCATCTTAACTTTGCACCTCTCATTATCTTCTTCTCATTGTGTCATAGGATTAGACTTCTCTTCCCTTAGGTAGCACCTTAGATGCCACCTCTTCCAGAGACTCTTCTCTGATACATACTCCTGCCTCTAGTTCATATGGGTAGAGAATATGTAGACAAGTAAAAGTTTAAGAGTATTTTAAGCAGGGAAGTATTCTATGTCCTTCCAGAAATTCTCTCTCTTTGCCTTGATTTTAGTACTCATATTACTGTATTGTAATGTCATGCTTAAATAACTAATGCTGTTAAGGATAGCAGTTATGATTTGCTCATTGCTATATTTTGTAGTCCTAGGAGGGTCACTGTGAAGCAACAGATAGTATACTTTGGTTGTTATTGACCAGTTAAATAAGTTTTTTTTTGGGGGGGACAGCCTGATAGCTCAGTGGACTAAAGCACCTGCTTAGGAAGAGTGCAGTGAGCAGGGTTCGATTCCTGGAGCACTGTGCTAGACCCACCCACAAAGTGTGCTGAGACTGGGATTGAGTCTGGGCATGGTTGTACATGCCTGTAATCCCAGCATTGGGGAAATGAAAACAGAGAACAGCTATGAGTCCATTCTATGTAGTAAGATCCTATAGACCATGTAGATCCTGTAGACCCTGTCTTACATACAGGGAAAAAAATCAAGTAACTTTTTTTCATTTTTTTCTTAGGTCCTGTCTAGGATCCTCAAACATACATTTTACTGAGAAAGACACCAGCTAAAATGTGTGGTTCATCTCACCACTTCTGAATCCCACATCAGTAATAGGTGAGACAACTTGAACAATTCCTAACCATTTCTGGCTTCAGACTCATTTGCTGTACAAAGGGGAGCATTAATTTTTCCTTGATTTCCTGTGTTAGATTAGCATCAAAGAAATAAAATGCATTGAAGGGTGATGTGTATTATAAAATCACTGGACAAATTACAGTGCATGGAAACATCTTTTCTCTTTCAGGAGATAGGCATTCTCACCTTTATGTGACCATGAACTATGTGTGACAGTAGAAAACATTGAGATAGAAAATCATATATTTTTCCTCCCTTGAGACTTTAAACATATGTTACATCTTCTTTCATCTCCAGTTATCTGAGAGTATAACATTTAGTCTTTGGATTCCTGAACTTTCTCTTGAGCTATGAAGTTTTCAAAATTAATTATTCCTGAAGGAAGAGCATTAGACTTTGAAATATTAATATATCATAGAGTATATTACCTTTGAACCCAATTTTATGAATTATTATACTATATCATTATTATTATTTGTGTATTTGGTACAGGGTCTACAGGGTCTTACTATGTAGATCAACCTCATAATGATTCTCCTGTTTTCAGCCTTCCAAGTGCTGGGATTACAGGCATGCAACACCATGCCCAGTATCTGTACTATTTTAAGTACAAATAAAGAAATCAGTACCTATATTTTGAAAACAAAAATTTTGAGAGAGGAAGTAAAAGTGAAAATATACAAATTTGAGCTGGACTCAAGCAAGGAAAGCTGTACAGAAGCCAACTGGGACAGGACAGAAAATATACAGCCAGAGAGCACAGAGACCAGAGAAGTAGAGAGAGAAAAATGCATTAGGAATGATGCAGAAAAAGATGTAAGCTCCAGCCTGCTAGATGTCCAATATCTGGAATTCATGATCTCACAACCCTGAAGAATGAAGTCATAAAACAAAGGGAAGAGTTAGCAGAGTCCTTTTGTAAATAAGGGAGAAAAACAATAGCTTTTGGATCCCCCACGGTGGTGCAGATGGGTGGCCACCAAGGCCCTTGGTCAGGGACAATTTACACATCAAAGTTAGAACATATGTATAAACTGAGTCAAACTATGGTCAACCTATAGGATTGCAGGTAGAGTAGCCTAGCTCATATAGAATCAATAGGGAAATCAGTCACCCAGCAGGGACATATGGAAAGAATAAAGACATTCTTTTAAAGAAACTTGGTCCAGATGTTGTGGTCACCACCTGGGCAATTGAAGCCCATCTGGGCCTATCAGCTCTTGCTGAACTAGGTGGTGGTAATTACAGTAAAATCTCAAATAATTATTTATCTCTTAGGAAGGCTTGTAGACCTGGCCACTGCTTCTTCATCTTGTAATTTGGTCTTCTTTGGAGAGACTTTCGACCACATTTCTGTGACCTTAATTTTGTGTTGATTTCCTGGAGAAAGAATCCCTTTCTCACTGTATACTAATTTTATCTAATTCTGCTGCCTACAAGAAGTGTACCAGGCCCCATGGACCTCAGCTAGAATCTGAGATACAGTTCTCGTATAAGTGATCCACCGGATCTTAGGTAGCCTAGTAAATTTCAAATTTCATGCACTTCAGAGATTCAATGCTTACTGCAGGCCTCTGATGAGTTCTGTTATGAGCTGGCTTACTTTTTTTTATCTGTCACATCATGGATCCTTTATTTTATCTTTCTTTCTTCTTTTTTTCTTTCTCTTTCTTTCTTTCTTTCTTTCTTTCTTTCTTTCTTTCTTTCTTTCTTTCTTTC
>NW_004524730.1:6461744-6465340 GCF_000260255.1 Octodon degus | reverse complement strand
CTTATGCCACTGAGGTATATCCCTGGCCTACCCTTCATTTATTGATGAAAAATAATTACTCACACATGTCAATTAGCCTTTAGAAACTATACCCTGTGGCAAATATTCATTATTTCAGTCACATCTGCTTAAAACTCACCTGTATTTTTAGCTATAGATTTAGGAGCCAATGGATTAAATGTTTTCTATAAAGAAGAATTCTAATAAGGCACAGCTTCAAATTCTAAACCATGGCACAAAATGGCATCATGGGTTAGGTTTTAATCTATATTCTCTTTCTAACTCATCTTCCTAATAAAGACTAAAAAACCAGGGTCATCATTTCCATCTTGGGTATTCCGAGGTGCCTCTCACTGAAACCGGATACTCTGAAGTAAAGATTAGTAGAAGGGCCTGCCAAATATCTCAGTGGATTAAAGTGCCTACAAGCAGACACAGGGGCTGGGGGTTTGATGCCCAGGCCTGCCAGGCTGGCCTTGCCCCACCCCTGGGGCCCACTGAGACTGGGTATCATAGCGAGTGCCTCTAATCCCAGTTCTTGGGAGGCTCTAGACAGGCGGATCACTACGAGTCCGATCTAGTATTCAGACCCAGAAAACCATATAGGCCCTTCCCTAAAATACTAAATAAATAAATATCTGTAGAAAATGTCCCAAGGTCTTGTAGAGTAACTATTTCAAGGTCCCAGGACCATCATCTTCTTTGTTCTCTACTACTCAGATGCCCACACATGCTAGCACTGATAATATGCTATATAATTAAAGAAAAAAAAATGCTCCAATAAAATTTTATTTGCAAAAATTTGCAGCAGACAAGATTTGACCTGCTGAGAAATGTGAAGATTCTGCAGAGTGATTTCTAAAGCAGAAGCTTTCAACCTTTCTTGGCCATGACCCAGAGCTGCAGCTGCTGTAACAATATTTGTAGCAATCCATATTGTTTGTGATTAAAATTGGAGGTTCTCAGAAAAGTTTTCAATCTTTTTATCCCTCATACTATATTTTGTATTGCATTAAGAGCAAAAAGTGCATCCTTCAATCATTAAATTGATTCAAAAACCCATTAATTAGTATTGATTAACAGTTTGAAAAATTACAAAATTTTATGAAATTGAAAAATTGGAACAGAGAAAATTATTGCAGACAATTCTGAAGAAAGAATAAGTAGAAAGTAGAATCTTACATCTGGATATGGCCTCAGAACCTCCTACATAATATATTATTCAATGAATAATTGATTGCAAAAATAAAATAAAAGCATTCTTATAGGTGAGATATTACAGCATATGGTTTTAAAAAATTATGGCTTCTAGTGGGATTTTAAGCTTCAGTACATTTCTGAAGCCTTGTAAATCCAATACTTTTATTCACACTACATTTGTGTAGTTTCCTTTTTGTGTTGGGAAGAAAGCTGGAAAGCCGGTGACGAGGACCACACACAGAATCACTGGAGTGTGGTAGGAGGGGTTGAAACCCAGTGTGCAAGACCTGCTGTGCTGCAGGAAGCAGGAAGTTCCCTATAAGCAAACACTGCAGGCACCTAAGTCAGAGTGAACTTCTATAAATGAAGCCATGTAATTTTAATATTTGTTTAAAATGAAGAAATCAGGGACCAGGGAGATGGCTCAGCAGTTGGGGTATAGATATTGACTGGGTGATGGTTTTTAAAGAGACAGTTGTTACCAAAGCCAAAGTCTAACGGACTATCATTGGTTACTTCTTAGTTAGCTTTGTTCTATTCAATTTTAATCTCTGCATCCATCACTGGAAGGCACTTAACTTGCAACCTTTCTAGTTCTCTCTTGGTTCGTTAATCTGAGCCATGATTCCCTGCATTCAGCCCTGAGCCCTTACCATGCACCACCTAGATCAGCTGCTCAGCCAATAAATCCAGTGCAGTTATTTCTCCAAGTATAGAGATGCCACAAGTAGCACCAGATCCTGAAGTCAAAGTATGCCTGATGCTTTTGAAATTAGAAACAGATAGGGTATGAATTTTTTATTCATTTTAATGAGAAAAAAGATGAAATAGCACTTAAACAGTTTCAAAATAGGTTAGTAGGACAGTTACAATAATTAATACATCACATATTTTTGTCTTGGTAGTATTCAGAGGAGAAGATATCATTTCTCATTTAGACTTGAACACAATAAGAAAGAGTGGGCTTGAGGAGTCTTGCTTCTCCCATAGTATATGAACTTGGAGTATTGATGCTCAATCCTTGTCTTTTGCCTTTGTTTGTGCTGTTATGATGAAGATATTGCATATTGATAAACAATCAGATCTGTGTCAAAAGGGCTGGCCAAATAGCTGAGTGGATTAAAGTTCCTGCAAGCAGGCGCAGGGTCCAGGGATTCGATCACTAGACCCGCTGTGCCAGCCCAGCCCCCGGGACGCACTGAGATGGCAATGGAGACTGGGCGTGGTGGCGCGCGCCTGCAATCCCAGCTCTTGGGAGGCTGTAAACAGGCGGATCACTACAAGTCCAATCTAGTAGTGAGACCTTGAACACTCTGTAGACCCTTCCCTAAAAATAAAAAAAATAATAAAAAATAAAAGTAAAAAAAACTTGTGTTATAGTTCAGAAGGATGAAGAAAGACCAATATTATGACACTCACAAAAGTTTTGTCTCGTGATGGCCTGTTCCTCTGAAGCAGCTGTCTTTCCACCATGACTTCACATAACAGAAGAGCTTCTTTTATAATCTCATCCAGTCACCCACCACTGACCTTACCTCTTCCTGTAATTAAATTTGGGGCTACTGTTTCAGTATATGAATTTCAGAAGGATAAAAGCATTTGAACAACAATACCCTCATTGTATTTTAAAAAATAACACGTCACTTTTGATTAATGGTTTTCAATTTGAAAGGCAGTCACAATATTATCATCTCTTTTGAAGACCAAAACACAATACTTGTTAATATGATTTTCAATTATAACATGCACTGAGTTGGGGGCATTTTATTTGATTTACCCCAGATTATACTACTTTCTGTTGCCTGCTATTTTTATTGCTGTGAAGTCACATATAATATATTTTCCATATTAAAGATATTAAAGTATGTTATTTTTATTTAATGAATCATCTTGCAGATATTTTATCAAAGTTCATTGTGCAGGGTGAATTAAATTCTAATTATTTTTATCTCTAAAACTTGGGGGGTAAATTAGTAGTAGTGACAGCCACCCTTACCAGGTGTTTAAAATAAACTTATAAGCTAGCGTGTGTCTTGATTTTACTCATGAGCAATTTGAAGTCAGTAGAAGAATGAGGGGTGGGGACCATTTGCTGCCCAGTTCTGGACAACTAATATTGAAACACTTTCTAGCCCACGTGCTATCTGGACACTGGGAAAATCACTGGCAGGTTTCTCTTTGTCACGGGGACCTTCTTTAGTTTGAAAATCAGAACATGAACAGAAAACATATGTACACAGACAGATACACACTTAGCAAATTTAAGTTATAATAATTGTGGTATAATACAGCCAGCCAGCCAGTGAGTTACCGTAAAGAATGAGTCCTGGACAGATGGTGTCCTTCCTCTGCACACTGTTTTCAAGAAGGACATAAGAACTAGAACTGGATCACTA
>NW_004524730.1:6454209-6461009 GCF_000260255.1 Octodon degus | reverse complement strand
TCCAGTTTTATAAATTACAGGTCATGTCATAGGTCTGTGGAAGTTGTGTTCTCACTCATTGAGAACTCTCAGGGTTTGAAGCTAACAGGTAACAGGTACCAGAATGCTGTGAAGTTCTTCTTTGTTTTATTTCTCCAAGTTAATTAATATAAAAATATCCCTAGTTTCACCACACTTAGTCAGTTCAGTGAGTTTAGAAAATGCTCATCTTTATCTTGGGCATAGAAGCTGGACTGGGGATGAGGAAGCTCTTCTCTGGCATCAGCACTGCGAAGATAAGTTATGTCCACATAGAATTTTGCAGTAACCCAAAAAATGTTTTAAAGGATTTTATACACAGGAGTGTCCACACTAACTGTGTCTCTCCATGGCATTCAGCTAACTCCATCTCTTATGTTTCAGTTCCTGAAATCTGAACTGAATTAGACTTAACTGAAGGTATAGCACTAATTTGTCATAAAGGCACATTATTGTGAGTTGATAGTGCCAACATTTATTCTTTTGTTTTTATTTTTATTTATTAGAGAGAGAGAGAGAGAGAGAGAGAGAGAGAGAGAGAGAGAGAGAGAGAGAGAGAGAGAGAGAGAGAGAGAGAGAGAGAGAGAGGGGTGTGTGTGTGTGGCCAGCTCAGCCCACCAGGGGGCGGGGCTGGCTGGCATGTGGTGCTGGGGGATTGAACCACGGTCCCTGATGCCTTGCCAAGCTTGTTCTAAGTAGGTGCTTTAGACCACTGAGCCATCTCTCCAGCCCCCAACATTTATTCTTCACATTATTTCTATTGATGAATCATTAATTTCAATATTGAATTTATTAAGTGATGAATATTTACCACAAAAAATCAAAAATTAAAGTATTAGATTTTTTATATTTATTTAGTATTTTTTACAATGCATCAATATTTTCTTTCTTTCTTTCTTTATTGTATTTTAGGGAAGAGTCTACAGGGTGTTCAGGGTCTCATTGCTGAATTGGACTCATAGTGTTCCACCTGTTTACAGCCTGCCAGGAGCTGGGATCACAGGTGTATGCCACCACATCCAGTTCGTCTCAGCGTGCCCCAGGGCGCGGGGCTGGCACTGCAGGACTGGGTATTGAAACTCCGGCTCCTGTACCTGCTTGCAGGCACTGAGTATTTGGCTGGCTCTCCTTCAACATTTTAAAGAGCCACTGTTTTTTGGTGTATAAAGTCTATAAAATATCAAAATAAGTTCCTACATGAACTTCAAAGCAAATATGAATAGAACTCTACCAAAAATAATCTTTAGTTTAATTATCACATCTAGAAAAGTCTTCGTACATTTCATACATACATATTGCCTACATTGAGAACATATTTATTTTGCTTTCCTGAAATTTTTTATTTTTATTTTTTATTTTTGGCAAAACTGGGGATTGATCTTAGACCCTAGAGCTTGCCAGGCAAGCGCTTATTCTACCAAGCCATCTTTCTGGTCCTTTTCCTGAACTTTTTGTGGGATGCACATTAAATCTTGGTGGTCTTGCAGTTTTGTCAGAAGATTCTTATATTATACAGGGTATATTTTAATAGTAATACAAAATATTATTAAAGTGAATTATTAAATTCTTTATATTGTAAGTCTAGAATAAGCATCGATTTTCACATCAGGTATGTATTTGCTTATGAAACTTAAAAGATAACATTCAGAAATAAATTCCTGTATGAACTATAACAAAAATACTAATAGCACACTGCAACAAAAAAAAAAAATCCTTGCTTTAGTTGTCCTGAGCTAGGTAGTCTTCACTCATGGTAACTGCATGCCCACGCGCACGGCTGGGTTATACTCACAGCACAGGTGTTGAGCTTTCCTTTCCTGTGTGGCAGGCTATTTTTATCTCCACTCTCATCTTCCTGTTTTGACAGGAGCTTCCTCCTATATTGTACAATGTGCGCTTAGCAGGAAAATAAGATATCTACTAAATAAAATATCAAATGTGTAACAAGTGGTTAGAGTAGACGTTGACATTTTCATATCAACGATTTACTTGGTTACAAAACCTAAAAAATAACAGCAGAAATAAGAAGCTCTGTGAGCAAGAATATAAAATAGAAACGAATGTCCATCATGGGAAGAATCTTTGCTTCAACTGTCACACTCAATGCAGTCTTCACATATGAAAACTGCATGTTCCACACACAAGTATCTCTTATACTGATAATGTATATGTTTTGCTTTCCTGTGATTTTTAGAGGGCACAGTATGCATCTTTCTGGTTTCCTTGTTGTTATAGTAGGTTTTCCTGTCGTCTTTGTGATGCTGCACCTGCCTGTTTCCCATGAGCTTACCAGTGTGCTTTGCAATTGTGTGTGTGTGTGTGTGTGTGTGTGTGTGTGTGTGTGTGTGTTTCTCTGGGCAGAAGCATGTTAATTTTCTTCTGCTGTAAATAATCTCTTATGAGCTTCAGTTCCAACCCGCTAAGAAAATTTCTCCACGGTACTTTGCACTTGTTATATTCTTCATAATCTATAAAACTGCTAATGCCACACATGTTACAGATCAAGTAAAACACAGCCATTGACCAATAATTTGTGTTTTTAGTGAGATAATAATTACTGGATAGCTCATCAATTCCAACATCTACTCCCTCTGTGATTTTGCTGTAGAAAGTTTCTATCTCAGGATTCCATTCTTTAGAGATTTCCCTATCAATATTTCCATCATGGTACCTTGTTTTTCTTTAGCATATACGAGGCCAATGTTATGTCTTTCTGAAATCCAAGTACTGTATTATATAATTCTCTGTTTTAAAATGTCAACTTTTCAGGTGGAATTTATCTTTGTTCTTGTGTATAGTACCTAAACTTGTCAACTTGTGCTCTGTGAGCAAATGCCACATCAATTACAAATTGGTAACACAATGGTCAAATATCACATAAACCAATTATAAAAGATTCTTATCAGTTAGTTTGGGAGATGGTCAACAAGTCTGTCCACAACACTTGGTTTACTGCTATACAAATAAGAACCTGATATCTGAGTTCCAGAATAAATTTCTAACTTGAAAGCAAAATAAACTTTTGCATCCACAAAGGTGTATTTTGTGTGCCATATTTGAAGACTTTATTTGGTATATACTGTCTGAATTTACAGTGATCATGAAGTACTCAAAGATAATCATCAACATTCATGTATTCAGATGGTACATGACTTGTTTGACAATCACAGTCTCTTAAATAATGAATGAATATTAGCTAGATTATTAATAATTTTTTTCTTTCCTGGTGATTCCTTTTCCCATGAAAGCTCAGGCAATTTTGAAGGAAATTGAATCTGTAGGTGCCATTGTTATTCTAAAAAACTTGAAGCCCGCATTCATCTCTTTTCCATAGTCTTTTATATTCCTTCAATTACCATGAGAATGCCAAGCTAAGTACAGCATATCTACAAATGCTTTAAGTTGAGCTAGTGAACTGGCATAATAATTACATTTTTTATGTATGGTAATTGGTGTGTATGCACAGTGTCCACTTGTATTTTAGCATTTGTGCATTTTTCAACATCTTGTAGCATTTCATTGGTTGCAAAAAATTTCCAGCATTGATTGACAGTGCTAACATCTTGCTTAATAGGTGTCAGCCCTACCAAGATACTCACTAGACTTTCAAGCCTAGCTCTAACTTTGGATCCTTCCATTTGGTTGGGTGAATATTTTGTATCATTTCAATTAGTCAAATATGTCTTCACCTTGCTATTTTCTTCATCATCTGAGTCAAGAAGCTCTGCATTCCCTGCATCTGTATCAGTTGATTCTTGCTCCACTTTATGGCTGCAGGAACTTTGTCTCCCATGGCTAATGTCAAAGGATCACTGACTTCACTCATGCTTGAGTAATCTTATGGTTCACTTTGTACCCCCCCCAAACTTGCATATATGGGAGTCTATGCCCCAGTACTGAACTGGCCTATTTCTACCAGAAATAAAGAAAACTTTTTCATAAAACAAATCCTAAATGCATAGAAATAGAGCAATAACCATTTTGCAGGTAAAATTCACATGTTGCCACTTTGGACATCCTGTTAAGTGGGTAAAGGCACAGATGCATGCTTGGTTACCCCAGACAAGCCACTCTGAGTCTCCCCTACATACCACTATGATAAGGTACATGTTTAAAGAACACAAGAGTAGCGTGGGTGATGCTCAGGTAAATACACACAAAACTATTAAGGTTTAAATGTGGGTGAAAATCCAAGTATGACACTTTTACACATGTCCACACACTTTACTATTTGTCATACAAAATTGATAGAGCCAAGGGCTATTTCTAGTAACACCAGGAACAGTTACCGCGATCCACAGCCAGCCATAAGTTTGTTAAATTACAAATTTACAACAGAATGTATTGGATGGGGTATTGGAATTCAATGTTATCCTGCTAGGACAAAGAATAATGTTACCTCCTATACTTCCTATCTAGTGCAACTTTTAATCTAAAAAAACCCCAAACCTGGTGGTTAATTTTGGACAAAATCAGTTATCAAATAGTTGTAATGAAAATATTACAATGAAGAGGCTAAAAGAAAGGAAATCGCAGGAGAATCAGGCTGTCTGAATATGAGATCAGAGGAAGGTGTACCTTGTGAGATTCTAATCATAGCCTCTAACTGAAGTGGGCCCCAAGGCCACTGTGCTTTCGAAGCCTGAATGTCATCCTAGTAATTGAAATTCCTATGAGCAGGTGTTTGCTTAACCACGTGACCAAACTTTAAAGCATTTTATAAGTGTCTTCTTATTTAAATGTCACAACAAGCCCATGGAATCATTACTATTCTCTCATTATTTTCCATATTATAGATTTGGAAACAGTGGCGGCAGGTTTGTTATTCAAAGTCATGGAGTCATGGAGTGGTGTATTCAGTACACAAGCTCAGACATTTGATTCCAGATACCAATTTCTTCATATCCCTCTAGATGAGAGAGTGAAGAATAGAATGCAATAGATTTTAGTAGTAGCCACTACATTTTATAAATTAAAAAATATTATTAGTACATGCTTACAGTACGTAATGTTCACATCCCTTCCTTTCGGCTGGTACCTGTATATATTGTATTTCTTTTTATGTCTTACTTTCCCTTGACTTTCTCCCCTACTTGTAAAGATATTGCTTTTTTGCTAAGCATGGTAGCTCATAGCTGTTAGTCCCAGCACTCTGGGAGACTGACGCAGGAGGATTAAAAGTTTAAGCGAGTTTGGGCATCTTGACAATTTATGAATCCAGGTATGAATAAATAAATAAATTAAATAAATAAGTAAGTAAGTAAACAGTTGGAATAGAGTAGGATATAGCTCTGTGGAAAGCCTTTGAGTTCAATTTCCAAAACCAAAAATACACTGATAATAATTCTTACCTTTAGAAATTATACTTGAATGTTTTAAAAGTACTTTTTTTTCTCAGTATAGTCACGTATTCCATTATGCATTTGAATATTAGATATCATTTTAATAGCTGTTTTCTGCAAATCTCGTCTCTGCTTTCTCTAGTCTTTTCCCAATTCTATTGTTTTCCAGTAATTTTTCACTGGGTGTGGGATACTGCACATTTTATGTTTTGAGGAATTGTGCTGCTTTCTTTTAAAGTTGCTGGAGTTTTACATCCTTGGCTTTGGATTAGTTGTGCATTTCTCTGATGCTCTGAAGTTTTGTTTTTATTGTGTTGAGGCAGATAAAGATGCACTTTCATTCAATCCCCAGTTCCACCAAAAAAAATGTACTTTCATTCAAGAGCTATATAAACCCTACATATTAGGTTCCCCATTGATTCCACTGGAAGCTTTATGGATTCATCAAGGTCTCTGAAATTCTAGTAATTTATAGTCATCTATAAATACCAGGAATTGTTTCTGTTACAGTACCCTGCGTTCCATGCCATCTGTGCAATCAAGGCCTGAGTTATTCCTTTCTGACAATTATTCTTTAGGCAAAACCTGATTTTGCACTATGTAGAATCTCTTCTTTAAGACTGTAGTCTATCTAGTGTCAAATAAATACTTGAAGACAATGCCAAAGCGTATTACTGTCAGGTCTCCTCAAATTGCATTATTCATCTTTAGCTAAGTCAGGTGACTGGGGTTTCTTTGAGTTTTCATTCTGCCTGGGATACAGCTGAAGACACATAATCTGGAAACCACTTGAGCCCTGCATGCATTTCTCTTTCCTCAGACATACTTCCAGCTCCCTATATTATAATGCCAAAAAAAAGTGTTTCCTTTTCAAAATTTGGCATATTTTTGGCTGAGTTGAAGAGGAGAATAAACTTAAAACTTTTTTCTCTTTCATGAACTGAGGAAGACATTGCCTAGTATTATTATTGTTCATGAGCTAGTACTTGGAAAGTTTTTCTAGGGTATAAGTCCCTTAGTTGGGTGAGGAGGGACAGTAGCAGTACTGGCCTAATCTGATAGTCTGAAGTAGGCCAGAAAAATATTTTGAAAATATACACATAGAGATTGATTTAAAAAGCCAAATGATGGGCCAGCCAAATAGCTCAGGGGACTAAAGCACTTGCTTCGGCAGAGCACAGTGGCTGGGCTTCTGTCCTACTGGGCTGTGCCTGCCCCGCCCCCTGGGCATGCTGAGAAGGTGACTGAGACTGGGTGTGGTGGCATGTGCCTGATATCCCAGTGCTTGGAAAGCTGAAAACAGGAGAATCACTATAAGTCTTACCTATGCAATGAGACCCTGTAGACCTTATATTGAATACATAAAAAAGCCAAATGAGTTTTCAAATATTAACACTGCATAAGTGTAATGATTATTCCAAGTTTAAAAATGGCAGAAGT
>NW_004524730.1:6438807-6454059 GCF_000260255.1 Octodon degus | reverse complement strand
TGGAACCAGGGATTAAACTCAGGACCTTGCGCTTGCCAGGAAACTGCTTATTCCACTGAGCCATCTCCCCAGCCCCTATATATGGTTTTTGATGCAGGGTCTCGTTTTGGAGCTCAGGCTCACCTTTAAATCATTGCATAATCCAGGCTGGCCTTGAGCTTATGGTAGCCATCCTGCCTCAGACTCGAGTGCTGCAATTACAGGCATGCATTACCGTCAAGCCCAGCCTATTTTTTTTTTTTAATTCTACTTCTTTTTAATATATTTACCAGAGGGTCTACCAGGTCTCATTACACAGATTGGACTCATAGTGATCCTCCTGTTTTTTAGCCTCCCAAGTGCTGGGATTGTGGGTGTGCACCACCAAGCTCAGTCTCAACAGCTGTCTCAGTACACCCTGCAGATGTTGCCCGCACACCAGGGATCGAACCCTGGTCCATGTTTCTGCCTGGGCAGGTGCTTTAATCCCCTGAGATATCTGGCCAGCCCTATTTTTTAAATTCTTTTCATCATGTATTTTCTAATTGGGGTATCTCAATTGATTCAAATTATTCTACAAGATGTATCTTTTCTTCTCAGCTCTGTATTGCTTGTTCTCACATGACTGTTCTTCCACATGGAACAAACTGACCATAAGAAGTGACTTTTGACCATCACCAATACACCTCCTTTCTTTGGGCACACTCAGTCTCAACAGACATTTTACATGAGTTCCATAGAGAGGCTGGATGCCCCGCACCAATGCATGGTCACAGAGCACTCTTCCCTCAGTTCCCCTCATTATGGTTAAAGTATGAGAGCATCTTCCAAAGAAAATCCCAAGAGGACAAGACACTATTATTATAGAAAGGACATGCAATTCCCAAAACAAGAGCTCTGTTCACAGAATATCCCATCTGTGAACCTTTCACTTTTACCTGTTGCTGAACCATCCTACCTAATGTCTTTGTCCTGCTGTCTACATTGGTGGTGTACACAAACAGGAGCACAGTCCCCTGAAGCAGGTGTCTCAGTAACGTGCGCTTTTGGGGATCAAGACTCAAAGAGAGAAAGACATTGTAGTTAGACACCACCTGAAACACAAGAGAGGGCCAGCCAGATAGCTCAGCAGACTAAAGCACCTGCTTAGGCAGGTTCAGGGACCGGGGTTCCATTCCCTGCATGCAGTGCCAGCTCTGACTCCGGGGTGCGCTGAGATGAGATTGAGACTGTGAGTGGTGGCATGTACCTGTAATCTCAATGCTTGAGAGGCTGAAAACAGGAGGATCACTATGAGTCTCATCTGTGTAGTGAGACCCTGTAAATCCTATACTAAATACATGAAAAAAAGAAACACAAAAGACATCATGTTACACAGGTGAAAATATATTCTCACACTTAGCATTAACCTAAGCTCCAAGGGACATCTGTTTTGTTGCTAATCAAGGGATCAAGTAAAACTCTTAACACTACTCTCTCTGCATAATGTATAGGAGCCCCTTCATCCATTCCACTCATCAATTGATTTTTCTCTTTATAAGAAAATTTCCTATTTTTCATTCATTAATTCAATAAACATTACCTGAGATTCTACCTAGGGTTATGCAGGAGATTACAAACTTCAAAATCCTTCGTAAGCAAATCACAGGCTCTGAATCTTAAAATCCCACAACCTAGTAGAAAATGCAGGGATGCAAATAATTGTTTACTGTACTCTACAAGTGTGTGGATTTTGTGGGAGCTGAAAGGAAAGGAAATCAACCCAGCCAGCTCATGGGTGTAATGTTGGAAACAGATTCCCCTGGGATTCATGTTGACCTCACCTCTAAAGTGGAAAAAGAAAATAGAGCTTTCTAAAAAGTACAACATGGAATCGGTTATCAAAACCATTGGCCCTATCACTACAAATTGAAAAGCTGTCACGTATTTTAGTGGAGCTCATTGATTAAGTCAAAGCTTAGGAAGAGGGCTGGGTCATGGGATGGGGGCTAAGAATGGGCAAGGACTGGGTTGATTCCGCCTGAAACGCAATTTTCATTCTCCGAAGTAGGCTCATCTGGCAGGTTGTCCCTCAGTGTCCAGCATGCTAGGGGTACCAAGCACTCATTATTTCTTTGTGTGTCCACTACGTTTCACAGGAGCCCCTGTTCTCACCCTCATTATCCAGTACAGTAGTTAGTGTCCGCTTGCTGCTGTCCGTTGTGCATTACATGATCTTTTAGGAAAGGAAGAGTTGCAAGCTCTGTTACTCTTAATTATGCTTCTCACAATGGCCTTAATGTGTGCCGTACTGAGGATGGATATTCAGATCCTCTCTGGCTAATCAAGTATTTAATTGTACTATATTGAGAGAAATGCAGTGATGTGCTCCAACTTGGTGTCCAAACCTTTGGAATTGTTTAATATATTTACAAACTAATAATGAAGTCTTCCTCACTCCACTCTTCACTCTGTATTTCCTCTTAGCAAGTATACTTAGTTCTGTAGTGAATTTGTTTTTAACCAAGTCGAATTTTACTCCTACATGCTCATTTCTAACCCCCCAGAGTCCCTTTCTATTATATCTCTATTCACTCTATTGCTTGCTGCATCTTACAATTTAGTGTAATTTGTGAATTGCATTAACACGCTATTTATTCTCTTTGAAATCTCATGTCCTCTGCCTCCCTACGTGTAGCTTATCATGAAGAACAAAGTGGCACCTACTAATAAACGTGCTAATGCTATTTAATTTGGAAAGGTTATGAACATAATGGGAGAAAGATAATGGAAAAGGACTGAATAGATTTTGAAAAAAAAAACCCAGATATTATAACATATGATTCCTCATAGAAAAACATGCTGGAGGAAAATGGATACAATAATTGTGCATTCAAGGTGTAAAGTAATTGGGAAATAGTCATTTAGATGACAATAATGGAAATATTAATAGATAATGAAGAAAATACATTAATAAAAATAATAGCATATATGCTAGAAGACTACAGTATTTGAGCTAAAGGCCACTTAGGAAGTTATTAAATATTTCTTTTTATATAGATAAGGAGAAAAAGCTGAAGGAACTTGACTAAAGACATAACACAAGCGGATGTGCAGCAAAGCCAAGAAGTCGGGCTTCTGTTTTTGCTAATTAGTTATTATTTCCTCTACAGCACTAGATCTTTCCTCATGGACTACTTACGGGTTGTGAATGATAGACACAGAAATCTGTCCGATTTGTATAAAGTACTTGCTAAAATAAAATGGAGATTTCTTAGTGTGCTTGTCCAACCTATTGTATACTCTGATGTTCTGTGCAGCAATGGCAGGGAAGGACCCATTTTTAGAATGTGGAATGTCAGAACTGAAGCTCATTTTTCTCATTCTAAGATCAGTATTCTGGTAAATATGCTACTCTGAGCTCACTACATAATGAATACCAAGTTCCACTGATGGGAAAGTGGTAGCTATCTAACCCAGCCAAAATCTAAAGAAACATAATTAGTGCTGAGATGACAGAAGAGGGAACCTGAGAGATTTATCACTGATTGCACCCTGAAGGTGGACAGACATTTTCAACAAATTCAGATAACCTAGACCTATAATTTGGTTGTAAAGCTTCCGGTTCACACCTACTGTGTTGTTGAGACCAGCAACTAATTCGAAGACTGAAATAACTATACATGTTCACTTAGAGAAGCTTCCTGGTCATATTTACAATTCTCAGGGTCCAGACGATAACCCTGAAGCACTTCTTGTTATTCAGAATGGTACTGGGAAGCAATGTCTTGCTTTGTAGGACTTGGCTTCTCATATTTCTGTGTAAGCAGCCAATTCTGGGAACCAGAGTACCAGGTCAATAGCACTAACACATAGATCTGAATTTCTGGAATAGCTACAGAAATAGCTGATAGAAGAGACATTTCCCAAACTAAGACAAAGAAAAAAGAAAGGCAATATGCATCAGCACTGAGCAGAAACAATGTAGGTTTAGAATACCCATTTTAGAATGGAAATAAGCACTTTGTTATATTTGTTATGGCACTTTATAAAAATGTGCACAGAATACAAATTTAACAATATCTATGTTTACAAAACATTATACAGATATGAAGATATATTTGGAAAACACATAGTATAGATATGAAGACAGCTAAAACAAACAACATGTGCTGTCACCATATTAATTGTCTCCATTGTTGAAAGTATATAAATTCTGATTCATCCCCTCCCCCACGAACGCTAAACATATTTGTGGATCTATCTGTGAATTTCTACGTTCTTACTTAAAAATTTACAGGAAGTATTTAAAGAGGCAAGTACTTATTTCTCCTAAAAAACTACCTTGAAGTTCTTAACCAATTTCCCACTTGCCCTAGTACAAATATTCATTTTCTGAGTCTTTTTCTCTTTACTAGCAAAGTGCTGTTGTTTAATTTGTGAATATATAGGGTTTTTTTTAGTATGAGAATTTATCAAATTCCTCAAACATATGGATACATTAATCTTAATTCAATTAAAGAATCATTATTTCTGCTTTACAATATTTTGGATGAGAAATAGAATTAGCAAGTTAAAAGCAATGTCTATGCTCTAAATGAGGTTGGTGGTGATGTCATCATGCTTCTAGAACCAGCAGGCTCCAAGTCTAAAGCTCAGACAGCTACTAAGATTTAGTTATGCTACCCATGGAAAAGTGAGGAGAGTCTGATTTCGAGAATCCAGATATAAAGCTCAAAAGTAAAAATTGTGTTAATATATGCAGGAAAGGAAGAATTGTGTTAATATATGCAGGAAAGGAAGAATTGTGTTAATATATGCAGGAAAGGAAGAATCCTATGGAAATTACAGAAAAATGTTTCTGAGTACACAGGTACAAACATTTAAAATGTGTGAACCATAGACCTCAAGAGAAAAAGAACAAGTTCTAGCACTGACTTCAGTTACAAAGCACAGTGACTGGGCAATGCCCTGGAGTTCAAAGATATTAGCTACAGAGGGTACAGGATAGATTTGCCCTAGGAGAAATGCAAAGTATCTTTAGGAAGATGATCCAAGGACTAAGGTGGAAACATTAGTACTCATCACAAGGCAGTGGGAAAAGAAGGTGAAGCAAGTGCTGATACTCAGGTTTCCTATCCCAGCAATGTAGCACCGAAAAGATGGGCAGCATGAGTTCTGGGTGAGGTGTGCTTCCCAAGGATACGTACTCTGATATGTGCGGGGTTGGCTGCTCAGTGCATGAACAGTAGGAAAAGTAGAATAATGTTCCCTCCTGAAGAGGTCCACGTTGTGTTTGCTGTAACATGTATATGAGTGATGTCATTTTATGAGGTGTGATCAAAATTATGTTTAATATCTAAATAAAAAATATTATAGTGAAAGGCTTAGTGGCTGTGGGAGGCTCAATAACTCCAGGCCTCCAATCCTATTGCAAGTGGGTTTCCGAGTTCCTCTTCCCCTACCTCTGCTGAGCTAAACTCCTAATTCTTCTTATCCCGCCTATTACCCATAAGTCTCCTGCTATGTCCCGGAGGTGGGACTTCCTGTCTTAGCCCGGTTGCCTAGTTACTCGCGCCTTTTACCCGCCGAGGTCATTTCCCTGCGCCTCCACAATATATACCCAGCACCTCCCCTGAATAAATGAGACTTGATCAGAATCCTGTCTTCTCTCCATTTCTCACGTCTCCTGTCCTTTGTCCCCTCCTCAATTCCCCGCTCCTCTCCCAGGTGACCTTTGTTGACTGACCCGCTGGCTCAGGACAAGCGGCATTAATATACCTCAAAAGACACACTCTCGATTCAAACGTACTTGTTCTTGCCACTTGGTGAAGCAGGTCTGGGAGCAGCTCTTCTATGAGTGTCTTTACTTGTGCAGCGGTGGCTGCTTGGATGTCCTGAAAGGATTGCAAACACTTGCTTTTCATGATCATTTTGAGGTTAGGGAAGAGGTAGAATTTGTGCGGTGCCACAGCTGATGAATACAGTGGATGTCAACGCAAAACAAGGTTTCCATGAGTCTGCCTTTCTTTTGGTGGCACCTGCTCATCTCTAATAAATAGATTCCCTAAAGAGGACTTATACGCTTGCCTAAGAAAGTATAATAAACAATGAATAAGTGTGTTTAAAGGAAGGGTGAGAATTTTGAGGATGATTAATGACAATATGGCTTTTATTGTATTTTTAAAATAAACATCATTATGTATGTGACATTTCACAACACACAGTGGGCTTTGCATATCTGATTAAGTGAAGGATTTTGAGATCAGAAGATTTTCTTAGATGGCCCTAGGTTGGGCGCCGTATAATTAAAGATGTGCTTACATGGAGAGGCAGAGAAGGTCAGTGTCACACTGACTACTTGGAGACAGAGGCAACCAGGCTGGAGCTATGCACCCAGGAGCCAAGGAAAGCAAAAAGCCTTGCGACATGGGAATGAGAGACGTGCGACCCAGACCTCTGCTGGGGCATCTGTGAGGAGCACAGTCATGCCGCAATCCCAATTTTAACCCCATAAGAGCCATTTCTACTTCTTTCCAGTACTGAAAGACAATAAATAGGAGTTAATGTGAGCTAATAAATTTGTAAATGTTTCTTATAGCTGGAAGAGGAAACTTATGCAGGGAAATCAGTGAAGATTTAAGGTTATCTTAGTCTGGGGATGGTAGTCGTAAGGCATTTCACAGATCTTCAGAGAAACAGTAAGAGCTTGAAAAAGGAAATAAGGGATGGGGAGTTGGTTCAGTAGAATAAGTGCTTGCCTGGCAAGCACAAGGTCCTGAGTTCAATCCCCAGTACACCAAAAGAAAAAAAAAAGAAAGAAAAAGGAAGTGAGCATAAAGATGCACAACAGTCATTCTTTACAAAGTCAAACTTGAGAGATATATTGGCAACCTAGCCTGTAAACCCCCCCCCCTTAGCTTCTCATTTGCTGAAGAATCTTATTGTTCTGGCCATGCGTAAAAATGTTTCTGATCTTCTAAATAATAAAAATATTTAGGTTTAGATATAGATACATCAAAGTTTCTTCTATTTACAAATCCAAAGAAAAGTAGTTGTCATCAAGTAGGATATTTGTAAAATTCAAACGTCCCTTAAAATATTGCAATGCATACACAGAATGTCCCTTTTATTAACTTAGCTGATTGGCACATTTCAATTGTGCGTACTGATCACAAGCACCATGAGCAGTTTGTAGCTATACATGATATATCTTGACTCTTCTCCTATCTTCCTTGAAATCCCTCTGCCTTAATTACAAAAGGCTTTTTTTGCATTTTTTCTCCCTTTTTTCTTTCATTTCCATCTTCCTTCCCTGTCCTCGCTCCCTACATCTCCTTCCCATTTGACCTTGCTTCTATTTCACAATATTCATTATACAGTTTGATCTTTTTTTACACATTAGGTTTCTCACACCAGAGAAACAAAGTGATATTTACGCATTCATGTCTGATTTATTCTACTTAGGAAAATGATATCAAGGTGCACCCATTTTCCCAGAAATGTCTCCATTTTGTCTTTTTTTTTTCCCAAAGTTTTATTGATAAACAGATAGCAATGAGACAGTTTCAAATCAAATTGGAAGTGCAGTTTCAACAAATAATACACTGCATATATTCTTCTTAGTGGTTAATTGCTGTACAAGAAGTGGACTTGTGATCATTTTATCTTTTTTAAAGCTGAGTAGTACTTCATCAAATGAAAAAAAATCCCTTATCTTCATCCATTTTTATATCAATGAGCATTTGGGCTTGCTCAAAACTTTTGCTGTTACAACCTGTGTTAGTATAAGTCTGGGTGTGTATATATCTCTATGGCATGATGTTTTAATTATTTAAGGAAGAAACCAAGAAGAGGAATATTTGGGTCAAATGAAACCTCTAGTTTTAGTTTTATGAAGAATCTCCAATCTGATTAAGATGAAAACATTAAATTTGTTGGAAAATAGAATAGGTAGAACTCTTGAAGACACAGTTATGGGCAATGGCTTTCTGGATAAAAGCCTAAATCACATGAGAAATGTTACAGAGAATTAAAATTGGTTTCCCATTAAAAAGCATTTGCACAGAAAAATAAATCATCAACACAGTGAAGAGACAGTGCACAGAATGGGAAATAATTGTCCAACTATTCCTCAGGCAAAGGATTAATTTCTAGAATATTTAAAGAATTGAAAATCTTAAGACTCCTTCAAAATTTAAATGCCTAATCAAAAATGAGCATATGAGTTGAATAGATCCTTCTTAGATGAAGTAGAAATGAAAAATAAATATATGAAAAAAATATCAGACATTCAATCCACCCTACCTTGTTCAAGAGATGCAATTTAAACCAACATTGAAGTCCCGTTTCATCCCAGAAAGGATGGCTAGTATCAAGAAATATCAGCCAACAAATAGCTCAGCAGATTAAAGCATTTGCTTAGGCAGATGCAACATCCTGGATTCTATCCCCAGCATGCTGTACTGGCCCTGCACCCGGGGTGTGCTGAGAGGGCAATTGAGATTGGGTGTGGTGGCGCATGCCTGTAATCCCAGCTCTTGGGCTCTTAGGAAGGCGGAACAAAAGCGGATCACTATGAGTCTGATCTATCTAGTGAGACTCTGTAGACCCTGTACTAAAATACAATAAATATATAAATAAATAAATAAATACATAAATATCAGCCAATTATAAACCAAAGTGTCTAGGGCAGTGATGGTGAACCTGTGGCACATATGCCACTGCAGGATGTTTGTTACCTTTGGAAGCTCTTAAAAGTTCTCCATTGCTGGTCTGGAGACATGATATAGTCCCCACTGTAGTGCCCGTGCCCCTACCTGCAAGGAGGCCATGCCCCTTAGGTTTCCAACACAAGCTCATTAGCTTGGAAAACTGCTTCATAGGAAACCGAGGCTCCAGGGGCAGAGGAGATGGCTCAGTGGAATAAGCCCTTCCCTGGCAAGTGCAAGGGCCTGAGTTCAATCCCCAGTTCTGAAAAAGAAAAGAAAAGAAAAGAAAAGAAAAGAAAAGAAAAGAAAAGAAAAGAAAAGAAAAGAAAGAAAAAAAAAAGAAGGAAACAGAGGCTCCATTTACCGAACTATTCAGGCATTTCAAATACAGGACATGGTAGTTTGTAACCAATGCTAAAAAAAATTTAGTTTTTTTTTGTAATCCATAAGTTTTACTTCTCAGAAAGCTGTTTCTACCTACAAAAATGGATATCAGTGCCATATCTGTGTCACTCACTCGTGTATAAGGAGAACAGTGTCAGACATTTAAACATTCCCTGGAGTCTAGAGCCCTGGCAGGTTGATATATTTCTTACTTGATTTGACCAAGAATATGTGAAAGAAACAGAGTCTGTGTGGGTTAAGCATTTTTTCCATAATTTTTTTGAGGTACAAATAGCAATGAGACAGTTTCAAATCAAATTAGTACTAGTATGACAGTTTCAACAATTAACACATTGCATATTGTTTTCTTAGTGGTTATTCATTGTGTAAGATGCAGACATGATATCCTGTTTACAAACACTTTTAGAACAAATCTTCTGTTCATTGAATTAAGAGAATGTGGCTGTATATCTATCCTAACTATTTTGAATATACAGATACAAAATGGTCATTCATTTGTATCCCCTTTTTTGTTTAGTTTTGTCATTTAAATATTATAAGTGTGGTGGGTTAAGCATTTTGTAATACACCTGCCTGTGCATTGCTGAAGGATTCCTACAGTTATGCTTTGAGGCTATATGTCTCCACAGAGCCACATGTGGTCTTAAGTGGGGGTTTTGAAGAGATGGTTGACTCTAGAGAGTGTGATACTTGGATTAAGAGTTTGCTTAATAATTGAATAACTTAAATTAGTACAAGGATTGGTTTGGCACTTCCTTAATCGCAGTTACTGGATGCAATATAAGGGACAGAAAGAAGCTGGTGTCCTCCTTGGCTTGCCTTTACTGTCTTCTGCATGCCATGTAGTGTTTCTCTCCTGCCATGTTCCTCTGATAGACCAACCTGCCTTTGAGCCAGCTGAGTATAAACTGAAAGATCCACAACTGTGAGCTAAGCAATACTTTCTTCTCCTTAATTTCTGGGAGTTGGATATTTTGTCTTGCCATGAGAAAGGTAACTGAGACATCTGTTTTGCAACAAAACATATGAAAGATAACAGTAGCATAGCCCAAGTGCTAATAAAGTCAATTATTTTACTCCAATAGCTTCTGTTATTTAATATCAAGGAAACAAAGATGATAACAAAGTTTTAAAGAGGGATGCTTACAGCAGCATAATTTATAAATGTAAAAATAGTAGAAATAACAAGCAGTCTTTTTTTATTTTTTTTTTTTTTTTTTTTTTTATTTTATTTATTTTTTTTGCAGAACTGGGTATTGAACTCAGACCCTTGTGCTTGTCAGGCAAACACTTATTCTGCTGAGCCATCTCCCCTGCCCCATAACAAGCATTCCTAAAAAGTTAATTTTATAAGTAGCAATGTTACCATGATAGAAATAATAGTCATTGAAATGAATTGTGGCATAATTCATAATATTTGGAAAACCTTTAAATATAAATAAAAATCAGGATATAAAATTGTGTTCATTATATGACTCCAGTTTTATAAGCTTATATATTTATGACTTTAAACATTTGTGGTGATAATCTAGGTTAGTTTTCATTGCATTTCTTATAATTTTCCTTATTGTATAAATTAACTGCATTTTAAATGTACCAAGATCATTTAATCTATATGTTGGAGACTAGGAAAAAGAAAATTGTAAACACTGCCTTTCTCAGACTTCATTTACAACCAATTCAAAGAGTTCGTACTTTTAATCCTTTGAAATCTACTGATTTTCATAGTTAACCCTCAAAACAGGTTTTTAAACCCTAATTACTCTAGGCCAAATGATAATAGCAAAACATACACCTCACAGTGTAAATCCCAAATTTAAAACCCTCTAATATGAATTGGTTTGATATTAAAGTATTTTATCCTATTTGATCTATGTCATCCAAATCCTAGGTAGGTCATGGTTTTGTCTTTCATCACTCCCTTGTGAAATTGTTCAATTTTCTTAGTTTTCAACCAGTATGTTCATGCATACAATAACCACGTGGTATTTAGATTCTCATGCCCTTCCTAACACTGAGACCAATGTTAGAGCTTTAAATTTAATACTCAAAGATTTCCTGATATTCTGAATTAGTGCCAACCCCTTTTATGCTCAATTTGTACACTTTTCTGTCATTATGTGAAGATAGCATGATTCTAAGAAAATAACATTGAGTGATATTTTTGACAAGTCTGTTCTTCTCCAGTATAAGCTCCATAAATATCTTGCTCATGTTATAAAATAATTTTATTCTGCAAATCAAATTGTAATTTGTACAGAAAGAAGGTTCTCTTGCAAGGGGAGTTTTCCATAATGTGCAATCTCTAATAATAAATTAACAATTGGGCTAATAAATCCATAGGAAAGTGTAGAAGCCAAAATAACTATAAGGAATTCATTCACCCTAAAGGATGTTTGGCTCATACATGTTCTAAGTTCTTTTTTAAGCCTCTATCTATTTTATTTATCACTCTTTCAAATGTGGTCTGACTCTGGATTTTTAAGAGCTGTGTGTAATTAATGGCAAATGTGAACATGTCTTCAGTTTAACATGTGATTTCCTGTTTCTATACAGAGATTTGCTCCGAATTCTTCATACAAGTACCAATCAGAATCTGATCATTCTTGTTCATTTCCTCAGGCCTTTCCTCCGTTCTGCACACCCAGACCAGTCTCTCTCCTAATTTCTCTGCACTGGTCACTCTTTTGATCCTTGGTCTGTCTTTTGTATTTTGATTTCTTCTGCATGGACTACTTCTCCCATTTCCCATTTTAGTTCTCACTGCACATCCTGCACATGAGCAATAACTCAGCCCTGCTTCCTGTCTTTCCCTGTTCTATGCACTCAGAACTGGAGCCAAAGTCTGGGTAGCAATTGCTATGTCAGTGATCATTTTATACAGGTTTACTTCTTTTACCATACATTCACAGATGGAATTAGAAATGACATCTGCCTAGAATTCTATTTCCAGTGATTATACTTTATATGTTATACAAAATTATATAGTACTATAATTATTTTTTCATGAAGTTACCTTTCTTTCTATAGACCTGCAACAGGCATTTGCTATCATATATAAGGTAATAACTACACAATTTTTTTTGTATTGGGGATAGGGGGACAGGCTGTACAGGGTCTCCTTGTGTAGATTGGATTCATAGTGATCCTTCTGTTTACAGCCTCCCAAGTGCTGGGATTACAGGCTCGCACCACTATGCCCAGTCTGAATCACCATCTCAGCATGTCCCGGGAGTGGGGCCGGCACTGCAGGCCGTGGATCGAACACCCAACATCTGCGTTTGCCTAAGCAAGTGCTTTAATCCGCTGAGCTATTTAACCAGCTCTTTATACTGTCTTTTTTTAATGAAGTTGGAAGTTTGGGCTCTGGAAGTTATAGGGAAGGTCTTGAGTTATGTCAATACCAACTGTATATCAAAGATACAGTTTGCTAGTTCTCAACTATTTCATCTAGAATTTTTGTAATCCAGGCCAGGTAGATAGTTTCATTGCATGTGCTAAAAATCAGTACATTAAGATTACAAAATAGGTTTCCTTATAATGCCACTGTTTGAAAATGCCTAGAAAATGAGATTCCTTTCTTGTGCTGAAAGAAATATTGATGTGAGTTAAATGGCCAGCCTTGCAAAACATGTACTTAAGGGTTAGAAGAATGAAGACAATAAAAGGCAAACTAAATTTTCCTCTACCTAATTGAAGCATCTCTAATTCAACAGCATGACTATTTTGTCTTAATGGTACTACCCAGGGTGGTATTTTCATCTTCTTGCCAAAAATTGATTAGAGAAGCTCTTTGTAAAAATTATAATGACTAGAAAAATATGGGTTAGTTTAATTTCATCAGTTCAGAAAATATGATCTTCTTTCCTAATGGAGTGGAACTTAAAAAGAGGAAATGGAAGGCCAAATTGTTGCCCTAATTAGAGAACTGGCCAAGAAGCTAGAGTTATGGCTACTTAATATCCATTTCCATGGAAGTCTGATCAAAAGAAGATTCAATGTTACTGATCTTCTAGAAGAGGTATAGTTTATTAAGAAACAAGTATGAGATAGACTGAGAGTATTTTGACTGCAGATTTGGTACTTTTTTTTTCTCCTGGCAATATTAGACAGACAGCAACTCAGCACTCTGCAATAGTCTGAACAAGAGTGTCTTTTTCTCTCATATCAAAGAATAGATGAGAGAACTGTTGGAATCTCAAAGTTAGGGATAACCTCAGTTTATCTGATTTATAGACTCCTTCATTCTGACTCATTAGATAGTCTATTCTCTCTGAAAGTATTTTAAATAGTCGAGAACTGGACTTTTTATGGTTTTCCTCATAACAAATATTTAGAAGGATAATTCTGATATTTACACAAATAAATATTTAAAAAGGTAGAATGTGAAGCACAAAGCACAGTAATATTTTTTAAGAATTACATCTCCTTGTTAATATTTGATAGAATTGTATAAAATAGGTGAAATTCGCTTTGAAAATTGAAAAAGAAATGGATGATAAGCAAACAAAGTCATTCCAGCTTCTCAAACAGTGAGAAGATTTGGAGAAGCTGAACAGCATTTCATAAATCCTGGATGGGAGAGAGGACAGCACAGAACTCGATTTTTATAGTGGAGATAGCCTTTCCTTCTGAGAAGTAGAGTCATTTTCTTTTTATTTCTTATCATTTTAAATGCCTCTTATTTCATTATGTTGAAGTAACAAATTTATAATTGGCACATTTGCTCCTAGAGAACACAGTAAGATACACCACCTACTATAGGCTTTATATGCCATAGTTACATAAGAAATAATGGCTGAATTTCTGATTACTATGTGAAATAGATATCAATATGTGCATGTCCCCAGTGGTCTTCATCTCATCTTCTTTGAGTGATTAAATCAATAACCAAGTCGTAAAGATATAAACTCAATATAGTAAACAGATAAAGCAGAGGTGTCCAAGGCCAGAAATAGTGTTTGTACTGTCCTCTCTCAGTAGCATATTCTAGTTATTGATCCAGCTTAACTCGCTACCTTCCACATAATATCTGTGGCATGTCTTGTACTGTGGTCCCCTTCATCTCAGTAGAGAGGTTCTTAGACTTGCACAGCGTGCTTGAAATCTTTAACAAGTTCTCCAACAGTCAGGAGAAAGTGTGAGACTACATTTGAGGAGCTCACATCTCAGGACATTTCCATAAGGAGGCTGAGCCAGCTTATAAGGCTTATTGCTGATATAATCTTAAATATCTTTCTTATTATACTAACCCAGATGTTGTATACCTTTCTGGGATTCTTTGTTCTAAAAGCTGTGTTAAAGATATTCCTTCATGACAGGACTTGGAATTTCAGAAAGAAAATACCTCTAAATTACCCTCTGTTCTTTGAAAGTCTTTTACATTTATCCAGCTCTGTCCTTACAATAACTACAAGCAGGTAGATAATCCCCTTCCATGTTCTAAGATAGGTTTTATTGAGTGAGGGGATTTATGTAAACTCGAAGAGATTATATCAGCCTTCCAAATTAGAATCAGGCTTTAGTTCTAGGGTTTAGATGAAACATTTCAGAATTTATATATACTGCATACATGTCACAACTTCTTATGTTCTAGTCATCACCTTGAGACCCTGCTACCTATTTTTTCTCTTACTTACTTGCATTCTTTACATTTTTATGGTCATTTTGCAGTAGCATATACTATGGCTCATAAGTTTATTTTTATTCAATTGTCTATACAATGAATGTGTAATTACCTGAATTTGGCATGTCTGCATGCAGTAGAGGCAGTTTAATACCTCATTTTAACATTTATACAGCATCTGCTATATACTATCTTATAATCTGAAGTGACATGAAGCATATAATAGGTGAGAGCCTCTGAATGCTCATTTTCTTTTTCTATAAATTCCTCCATCTTTGCTTCCACCTCATTTTCCTTCCTTTTTAAAGGAACCCATGCATCTCAGCTTCATAATGTGAGCATTTTGCCAATCTTGCTTGATAAATATATTCCGTATCTTACAAATAATCATTTATTAACAGCTTAACAAAAAATTGTTAATTTTCAGGATAACATTTGTGCTGCAGCAGCATCCACCTTTTTAGCACAGTTATAAATTCATATGTCAAAAATTTGTTTTTGGCTGAATATATATTTGTTTTAGTTATAAGTAAAGGCAAACTTGAATCTCTT
>NW_004524730.1:6421657-6437637 GCF_000260255.1 Octodon degus | reverse complement strand
AACTTATTTTGCTGACTGCAATAGCTTCAGGTTTCTTCCACCTTATTCCTATGGCAGAATTCCTTTCCTTTTGAAGCTGAATAATACATTGCCACTGATGTGTAGAACACATTTCCTGTAGCTATTCATCTATTGAGAGACAGCCGGACTCTTCTAACATGTGCTGTGGATATTCCATAAAGAGAAGAGCAGCCAACAGGCACTGTGAAGAAATCAGGACACCATGTGCGGGAATGCATTGTGACAGTTCTAGGGTGCCTAAGAAATTAAGAGTAGTACTGTGCAATCCTGCTTCTACGTACTTGTCCACAATCATTCAAGTGAAGTTCTGCTAGACATGTTTGCATTCCGATGTTCATGGGAGTATTGCTCAGAATAACCAGTCTGTGTGAGGAGGCAATACTATTTTGGCTGCTCAAATCATACTTGAAAACACAGGAAGGTCTTTCTATTTGGTTCCCGTATATTTTTTTCCAGGATACGGTATCCTCTGAGGAACACTGCACAGCCTCACAGTCATAGAAGAGTGATTTTCTGTAAGCAAAATGCTGAGGTAGGATGTTGAGGCAGTGCAGAAGAAGTTGCTATCAAATATTGGATGACAGACCCCCAGTGACTATACAGAGAACTGCCTGTCATGGGAATAAGTTACAAGGAATTCAGTTTTCAGGCCTCAGTTAAACAGAGCAAAATGTCACATGACTAGGCTTGAGGAAAAACAAGCAAGAAGTTACTGCTCTCCAAAGAGTCTACAGACAGCAGTGCATAGAAAAGCTGCATCAGGACAAACAACAGAAAGCTTAAAACACCGACCAATGTGTGGGGTTCTACACAGCTTTCTGCAAAGAGGAGAAAGAAGAGAATTCTTTTATCAATAGCCTCTTACTACGCAGCTCAGACTCATAGTGATCCTCCTGTTTCAGCCTCCCCAGGGCTGGGTTTACGGGGGTTCATTGTCATGTCTGATTTTGGGACTGGCCCAGCATGCCCAGGGTTCCAGGGCCCACAAAGGATGCAGTATCGGGGATCAAATTCAGGACCTTGCACTTGCCAAACAGGCAATTAGGCTGCAGAGATATCTCCAGATCCCAAGAGAATAAATTTTAGTGGAGAAAGTGTAGCTTTTCTTCAACCAGGTGGTTACACTTAATATCAACAGCAATGTTTTGTTAACTGTACCGCTCTTTTATGTTAAAAGTTTTAATTAGCAGGTAATCACTACTCATATATATGTGGTACAGTGTGAAATTTCAGTATAGTTACATCATGGCGAATGGGCATATTAAAGAAATGGGTATATCCATCACCTGAAAGATTCATCAGAGTATTTCTGTGTGTGTTAGACACTTAAAGTTTTCTCTACTTTTGAAATACACGATTGTTGTCAACTATAGCTACCTTACTATGCTATAAAATATCGGCAGGTATTGTTCCTGCTTAACTCCACCACAATACTCACAGCCTTCTTCTGTCTATCCCACCTCCCCACATAACTTTCCGCTTCTGCTCCATGTTATGTAGTCAAGCTTTAGGTTTGCACATATACATGAGAAGAAGCAGCATTTATCATTCTGTGCCTCACTTATTTCATTTGCTATAGGTTTCTTTTTTTAAATTTTTTTTTGCGGAACCAGGGATTGAACTCAGGCCCTTGTGCTTGCCAGGGAAGCACTTATTCCACTGAGCCATCTCCCCGGCCCCTCAGGTGCTATAGTGTCCTTCAGTTGGTCTGTGTTCCTACAAATGACAGAATTGTCTTTTATATGAATGGGCCTGTTCTGTTGTGTGTATATGCCACAATTTATGTAACTGTGCATGTGCAATTGGACACAGAGTTTGATTCTGTAAGTGGCTGCTATAAATAGTGTCGCAATATAGCAGAGAGTGCAGACGTTTCCTTGATGCACTAATTTTATTTCCTTTGCATATGGGCTCCTACCTACAGTTGCATATTTTATTGTTACTTGATAAAAATGGCATTATGCTTCCCTGTATTCTATTATGAGGGTATATGACCTCCATCCAATCCTGAGGAAGTTGCTATACTAATCTCAGGAGAGTTTCTACAGTATGCATAAATATAAAGTTCATCAAGAATAATATTAAATAATGATCTAGCGTAAAATCACTCCTGTCAGTAGAGGCCACAGTGATGTTTGTGCTGTTAATGCTTTGTGCTTCTACTTTTCCAAGAACAGAAGTGGTTTGTTCAATAATTCCTGTTATCCCAAATTCTTAAACTCAATATTGTAGGGACAGAGTACAAGCAAATCTGGGATATTCTCCAACAGATAAGAAGTATCATCATAACTATGTTATTCTCAAAAACATACAATCAGATATTCTTTCCTATATAAGCAAACACTCACCAGCAACATTTTTAATAGCCTGTGTTAGTTGACATTAAATGCATTTATTGTGCCACAAAGTACAAGATGAGGCATCTGAAATATTCATGTTTGTCTCTAGTCCAACATCAATATTTGCAATTTTTTAGATTGTCAGGGGTGGTGGCTCAAGGAAAGGTCTCAGTAGACTTGAAAGCAATGTGTAAAGCTTGAGATTTTTGTTATTTGACTTGGGGAGTGGGGAGATACCAGGAATTGAACTCAGAACCCCATGCTTGCCAGGCAGGCACTGAGTCACTGACCTAAATCCCTGGCCCTGTCACCTGACTTTAAAAAGGAAGTTTGATTTGCAATATTTCTCTAATATGTGAAAATCTCATCTCCAAATAAGTTACATGGTAAAATTACTTTATAGGATGCTTGTACACACTTTATAACCTTAACTTTTCATTTGCAAATATGAAAGTATTAAGTAAAATAGTCTTTAGCAATATATATATATATATATATATATATTACTTAATACTTAATATGTCATTGGTTTTATCTTTACTTTCTTATCATTGTTGTCATTGTGCCTAGAAGTTACATGGGTAAGCTGGAAAGGACTGCCTGGGCACAGTGGTGAGACATATCTGGTGACATAGGGATCGGGTACTGTGCTTGATTCAGGGATGCTTGGTAGCCATGGCTGCAGAGAACATGGGCCCTACCCCAACCTCAACCATTGCTCATATTTGCTGAGAAGAATACTCATCTGAAAGTAAAGTTTCAAGGAAAGTTAGGCATTGCGAAGTTGCAGCAGCTCTGGGAAATACTCTGCATGTGAGCAGAGGAATAGTTAGGAGTTTCTCCAACACCTTGAAGAATTAAAAATCTCTGCTCAAGACAAAGTCTCATCACGAGTGGGCATTGTGGAATCCATCATTCTCAGGCCTGCGAGCATGGGCCTTGGGGTCAGTCCCCAGAGTGGTGGACGAAGCTCCTAATGAACACTGTAGTTGGGCTTCTCATTTCAAGTATTGTAGATCCAACCCCTACCCTGATATCTTTGTGGCAGAGTTCATGTTCACATTTGAATTTTCATAAATGTGTATTTTTCTCTGTCTTTCACAACATTAGGCATTTTACTTCTGCAAAAAAAAAAAAAAACCTCCTTTCATTATGTTATATATTTTTAATGATTTTGACATGTTCCCACTAGCACTACAGAATTCAATGAAAAAATTTACTTTTCTGTGAATAGCAGACTGAAATTCTGGAAAGTTATTCATGTTGTTTTGGTTTTTTTCTGATAGATGCTGTTTCAGCAGGCAGTCACTGTCCTTGAGGCACCGGAGGTGCTTAACACATAGAACTGGAGGCTTAATCAACTGTAAAATTGAGATTAAAACATACATAGAGTAAAACTCAAGGACTCAAACCTAGGTTTAATCTATTTTTCCCTTTATAGAAATTTTGTTTTTTATAAATTAATTATAACAACTTTTTGTCAGATATAGGCACTGAAATATTGTCATCTTCCAGCCTGTGTCTTGCTTTTCACTTGTCTGTACTGTACTGTTTTTCATTCTTTTGTTGTATTTCTTACGGCCATGATTTTAAATTCATTTCAATAATTATCTCATGAAATAATTCCTGGATTACAAAATAATAGTAAGAAAAGTACAAATGTCTCATTTTCTGATCTATTTCAGAGTGATCTAGTAGTTTATTGCCTTTTAGGGTTGGGATATGATTTGACTATTGAATTCATGGAAATTTAATCTGATTATAGAATTTTATCATGAGACCTTTGGAAAACAGTGAAGTTCACTTAGATATATACAGTTGAGGCCCTTGCTTGAATCCTAATGCTTTATAAGAAGTTGGACAGAGACAGGAAATACATATGTGTTTCCTATCTCTTTACATGTGATGTCTTCCAATTATGTCAGCAAGATGTGGTCCCTATACCTTAAAACTCTGACCACTGAATTCAAAATAAACCTTTTCTATAAAGTAATAAATCATGTGTATTTTTATAGTAAGAAAGTTAATTATCACCCTTGAAGAAAGTTTTAGTATATAATTCAGCAAATCAAAGATTTCCCCTATTTTACTATAATAAAATGATCAAAATTAGAAAATGGAGAAACATACCACTGGCTAACATATCTCTAACTAAAATTCTATCAATTGCTCCAGCAATACCCAAGGCGTAATGCTGAATTCTTTTACTCCATCTTATTACTTGATACTCTGGTTATGTTTGTTTCAAGCCTGATAAAGTTAACATTAGTCACTTAGTTTTGGTCTTTTCTATCAGCTTTTTTCACTACAATATTTCTTTTGCCTTTGAAAAATTAATGAACAATTTGTGGTAGAGAATTTTGGGAGTAGGGGAATATTTTCCTCCTCAAAAATATTTAGTTGTGATGAGGGTCAGCAAAACAGTGCAGACCCCACCCGTGGGGCACACTGAGCCAGAAATTGAGACTAGGCATGGTGGCGCACAACTGTAATCCCAGCTCTGGGGAGGCTATAAAACAGGTGATCACTATGAGTCCGATCTAGTAGTGAGACCCTGTAGATGCTTTCCTAAAATAAAAAAAAAAATCTGTAAATCTGAAATTCTTCTGATAATTCCGGGCAAATTAATTTTTATTTATTTTGCAGACAATGATTTATTCTCTTACTTTTCAGATTTCCTTTGTGTGGTAACACTGTGAAATGGTGTGGTGTTTTCATCTGGTGTTCTGTGAAATGACTAGTCTTTGTCTTACAAATCTGGCTCTGCTTTCTAGATGATGAGTTCCAGTTTCGTATGGCGTCCTTGACTCCTAATGTACAATCTGAGATCGCAAATCTGATCGAAGCATCCATGAATGTTGCCTTTATGATGGTCAGAAACGTGGTATCTACAAGCTCTCTGAGACCATCAACGACTCTGCTCAGCTGTAGGCTCTGCCTCAGTGCTTTTAGGCACTGCAAAGTCTATTCTGAATGACACCAGCCAGTCCAGAGAAGCACCTATTGAAAGCTTTATATCTGTGTCTTTTTCATTCTCCAGTAAAATCAATGAAAATTGCTTCTGTAGCTTAAACTCCTGTCATTGTCCTGTCAAATCCAAGAAACTACCCCATCTTTCTGGGGGTTCCCTAATTATGCTCTGGTCTGGGAAGGGCCCTCAGGTGAATAAAAGTGCCAGTACAAGACTCACCAAGGTTCTTTCAATTCTCTTGCGGACCCTGGTATTTTGCTATCTTCTGAAGTCTTAAATTTATTTATTCATATATTACATCTTGTTCCATAACTATTCGTAGTGCATCTGATCAGTTTTAGTAGTTCAAATCACTCCATGGTACATACTATTTCCGTAAAGAAACATCCTCAGGGACTCCCAATAAAGAAATCCTTAGGGAATCTTCAAGTTGTCCCTCTTTTCCTTATATTATAATTAATAATAATGATATATAATTATTATAATTTATTATAATTAATATTATAATATATGATATTATTTATTATTTCAGTCTGGTAGCAAAAGATAACATAATCTGGGTAATTAAAACAATAAACCTTTATTTTCTCACAGTCTGGAAGCAAGAATTCATAGATCAGAGAAACACAATCGAATTTCATGAGAGCTCTCATCCTGGTGAGCCGATAAACACTTTATGTCCACACATGGGGGTCACAAAAAAAAGAGAGAAAACATTCTCTGGTGCCTCTTCTTGTATGAACATTAACCTTATCACCTTACCTTGGAGTTAGGCCTAATTTGAAATTGAATGTCACCCCACAGAGTGCATCTCCAAATACCATACCAGAGAGGTTCAAGGCCTCAAAATAGTAATGCTGAGGGGGAAAAAATATTCAGTCTGTCTCAGTTACTCTTCTCTTGTTGCTGGGACAAATACCCGACACTCAAAATGAAGGAAGGAAAGGTTTATTTAGTTCCCAGTTACTAAAGGGTTCAGTCCATACTCAGCTGGCTCAAAGGCCGCCTGGCACACGGCAGAGGGCAGCCTTTCATGGTGGCAGCTGTATACAGCAAGAGCATAAAAAGAGTAGCAGCAGCTCAGGCAGCTAGCTTCTCTTCCCTCCTTACACTGAAATGCAAGTTACGTGCTCCAGTTGCCCCAACACTGCATGAGGCTTTGGGGGGACACCCAGGCACAAACCATAACACAGTCCACAACAGATGACCTTATTAATATTAATATTAATAGAGTGAAACAGAAAAAAAGTATCATAATTTTAGATGGTTTAAGATAACAGGCTCCAAGCATAAGTTAAAAAGAGGAAAGAAAGAGTTTGACAGACACTCTGCAGAAGGTTTCATGAGAGTTTTGAAGCTAAGTTTATTTTTATTGTTTATTTTTTTAATGCATTTGGTACAGGGTCTCACTAGGCTGTGGGAACTCACAGGGATCCTCCTGATTTCAGCCTCTCCAGGGCTGGAATTATGAGACACCCAGAATATAAATAATTTAAAAAGCAAAATTAAAGAGATATTATGAGAACGAGAGAGCAAGATTCTATGGAGATAAGAAGGAGATCTGAGAAATAACGAGAGGAGAGAGGAATGTAGAGACGATAAATGTGTGCTGTGCAGATGTACTAAATCCTGAAAGTGAATGTATCTATCATGTGTCATAAACACATTGTAATGATATAAATGTTTAAAGTTGAAGAACACTAACGAATAGAAGTCACATACAGAGGCTTCATCCTGGCTTCATTTGCTTGTTTGTGCATTTTGTAAACCAAAGATTTATTGTTCTCTAAGGTGACATTTATGATTTTTCCTAAAGTGTAACAGAAAATGGGCATATTATATGATATATATTGTAATATATGCTATATATTATATAATAAAATATATCATTGTAACATGTTGAACATCATTGGATATCAATTTTATATATTTATTTATTTTTATGGATTTGGTACAGGGTCTCACCATGCAGCTCATACTTGCAGTGATCCTCCAAAGCAAGCCATGATTATAGGCATGCACCACTACGTCCAGACTCTGGCAGGCTCAGTGTGCCTGGTGGCTGGGCCAGTTTGGCTTGTGGTGCTGGGGATTGAACTGCTGTCCATACGCTTGTCTAAACTTGTCTAAGTGGGTGCTTTAGTTCACTAAGTTGCCTCACCAGCCCTGGATATCAATTTTAAAACATATAATGAACCACATACATACACTGTATATGCATATACCTATGTGAACATGCTTAATGGTTTATATAATATAATATAAATAGATAGATAGATAGATAGATAGATAGATAGATAGATTCAAATATAAATATTAGGGCAGGCCAAATAGCTCAGTAAATTAAAGTGCCTGCAAGCAGGTGGAGGGGCCTAAGGTTCAATCTCCAGGCCTGCCATGCCAGCCCTGCCCCAAGGGCGTGCTGAGATGGCAATTGAGACTGAGTGTGGTGGCACATGCCTGTAATCTCAACTCTTGGGAGGCTGTAAACGGGTGGTCACTATGAGTCCAATTTAGTAGTGAGACCCTGAACACCCTGTAGACCCTTTCGTAAAAATGCAAAATACATGTGTGTGTGTGTGTGTGTGTGTGTGTGTGTGTAAACTTACCTGCATCATTAATTTCAGTAAGTGTATTAATTAATTAATAGGCACTATTTACAAGGTATTATTAGAACATGAGAAAAATAGCTCCCTTTTCCATGGACATTCTTGGGCAGCAATACTTAAGTTTCACTGAGAACTGGAAAAACATCACTTCTGTAGATTATGTTACGATAAATAAACATAGTATTTAGAGAAATTTCTACCTCCTTATGAGTGTCTCTATGCATTTCTAATACCATTTCTTGTATTTTACTAACAGATATGCCATATAAAACATTTTTATTTTTGATATCTATGTTATTTATAGTTATTTGTTTTATTAATAAAATAATGATGAATTTATTTTACACTTATTATTAAAAGCCTCTGTGAGTGGCTCTTTAAGATAGACATAAACATGTTCCACCTCAGAAATATAATGCAAGCCACATATAAAATTTTATGTTTGAAATATGCTACATTAATAATTAAAAGAGAATTATAGTGGTTTATTTAACCCAACATATTTCAATATAAAATCATTCTACAATTATTTCAAACTTTCATTTTTATTACACAAAACATTCACAGTGTATGTCTTAGTTGAGTTTCTCCTTGGTAGGTCAACATACCCAACACCCAGAGTGTAACTGGAAAGATTTATTTCACCACACACTTTGTAGATGTTTCAGTCCATAGACAGCTGTCTCAACAGCAGGGTGACATGACAGAAGGCCTCACAGGGGAGCAACAGTCCACAGCAAAGCCGGCAGAGAAGAATGAAAAACCAAGCAGGAGCAGCCACAGCAGCAGCAGCAACAGGAAGAACAACCTCCCTTGTTTTAGTCACTTTACATTCCATCTAGACTATATGCCTATAGATTGGTGCCACCCATACTGAAGGTGGGGCTTCCTATATTCATCCCATTAATCCAGTATCACACCTGCAATGGATTAACTAAATGTCAGTCAGCTTTAACACCTAGCTGAACTGAACAGCATGGTTTAGGGTGCAGAAGGCCCACTTGAGGATTGTTACTATAACATAAAAAGAGAATTGGAGGGGAACATGATGTCGTATTGATCCTCCTGGAAAAGCTTGTCACCCTGATTTTCCTGATGCCAACTCAGCTTCTGTCATCCTAGGAAGAGCTTGGGTCCTCACTGTGGCTGAGGATGGCTGCAGTTCGTTTTGGAGGAGCTCTGGTTTTTACCTTGAGCATCGCTTCCTGGATTCACTGCAGATCCCTCAGCCTGCTGACACAGAATTTCGAGCTTCCACCACTGACTTTGCACCTTCCAATGCAGATTCCCAACACAGACTTGCATGAGACATTGTCGTGCCCTCTAGGTCTCCAGTTGGACATGTGAAAGACATTCCATGGGATCCAGGGCCTCAGCTGGATTTTGGGAGGTCTTGGTGTGTGGTCAGATTTCCTGGTCTCTTTTGAATTTGACTATTTGGGTGAGTATCATAAAATTATCCTATAAATTATTGTTCAGTATTACACCATTTCCCTTCTTCACCTTTACTACAACACTCTTAATATACATTCAAACACCCTAACCCAACTGTTTCAAAATTCTCCACCAATGACTACCAGAAACATAGTGGGGACCTCTACATATAAGCCATGACAGTCAGGCAGGTATTTTACACTTAGATATTACCTCAGTTTGGTTTACTGCATTCCAAGCTCTTCACTGTAAGAGAAACTAGTTCCTGGTCCACTGCACCACACAATTTTAGACCAAAGAATTGGAATGAAAATTTCAACATGAGACCACTTCTTAAAGAACTCATCTTTTCACTATCTATAGCTATATAGTATGTTAGCCAAAACACAAATAAAATCTTATGTGAATACCAGAATATTGGCAAATAGAAAAATTCAATTTGTACCATTTTTGGCTTCTATTTGATGGCTATTGGTTGGCCCATTTCTCAATTCATATTCTATTTTGCTTTATTAAGGTACCAGGAATTGAACTCAGGACCATGCACTTGCTAGGCAGGCACCTATGCTGCAGAGCTATGTCCCTGGCCTTGCATATTCTACTCATCTCTTCAGATAGAGGGATAAATGCTGACATGTCTCTATTATAATTCACTGCTCTTTTTAATATAATTTCAGTACTAATCTCTGTATAAGAATTGATCAACCACATTCATTATTTTGTTTGTAAATTAGCTCTAATTCTTTAGCTGGGATATTTTCATTATTTTAGAAAGTTTACTTGTAGAAAAATATAAACATCTTGAGATCATAGTGATAAATGAAATAAATCAGATACACAAACTGGTGTGCCCACTCTTACATGAGAAACCAAAATTATATGGTAAGAGAAAAATAAAAGACAGATGATAGCCAATATCTTTCTCAAATGGGACAGGTATGAAGAAACAGAGGCAGGAGGGAGGAAAGAGCAGAAATGGGATAAAAAGTAACTAGGATGGATTATGTGCATGTAACAATTTCATGTAAGGAATGTAAACATTTGTACTGCAGACATGTGTGAATAAAGAAAGTTTGGGGAGGAGTGTGGCCTTCTCCTCTCGCCGCCATGGCTTGTGCTCATCCCCTGATATCTGTGTACTCTGAAAAGGGGGAGTCATCTCCAAAAATACCACCTTGTCTGCTGTGTTCAAGGCTCACATTTGACCAGATATTTTGTTCACACCAACTTGTAGAAAAACAACAGACAGCCATATGCCATCAGCAAATTAGCAGGTCATCAGACCAGTGCAGAGTCTTGGGGGACTGGCAGAGCTGTGGCTCGAATTCCCAGAGTTCATGGTGGTAGAACACACCGTTAGGGCCAGGATGCCTTTGGCAATACGTGCTGGGGAGGCCACATGTTTGCAACAGCCAGAATCTGGAGCCATTGGCACTGAAGCATGAACACAACCCAGAAGCGGTATGCCATCTACTTGGCCTTGGCTGCCTCAGCCTTCCCAGCCCTAGTCATGTCCAAAGGTCTTCAAATTGAGGAAGTTCCTGAACTTCCTTTGGTGGTGGAAGATAAAGTTGAAGGTTACAAGAAGACTAAGGAGGCAGTTTTGCTTCTAAGAAACTTAAGGCCTGGAATGACATCAAAAAAGTCTATGCCTCTCAGCAAATGAAGACTGTCAAGGGCAAGATGAGAAACCACTGTCGCATCCAGCGTAAGGGACCTTGCATCTCTATAATGAAGACAATGGCATCATCAAGGCCTTCAGAAGTATGCTGGGCGTTACTCTGCTCAATGTAAACAAATGAAATATTTTGAAACTTGCTCCTGGTGAGCATGTGGGGTATTTCTGCATTTGGACCAAAAGTGCTTTCCAGAAGTTAGATGAGCTGCATGGCACTTGGTGAAAAGCTGCTTCCCTCAAGGGTCACTATAACTTGCCTCTGCACAAGATGATCAGTACAGATCTGGGCAGGATCTTGTAGAGTCCAGGGATCCAAAGAGCCCTCCAAGCACCTCACAAGAAGATTCCTCATAGAATCCTGGAGAAGAATCCTCTGAAGGACCCGAGAATCATGCTAAAGCTGAACTCCTATGCAAGGACCATGTGTTGGAATACCATTCTTCACCAGGCTGGGAATCACATGGTCCATATGACTAAAGCAGCTGCGTGGGCAGCCAAATTGGAAGAGAAGGAAGTTGACAGCAAGATGCCTGTGGAAGAGAAGAAAGGAAAGAAAGCTGCTCGTCCCAAGAAGCCTTTGGGGAAAAAGCCTGCACTTCCCAAGAAACCAGCAGAAAAACCTGCTGAAGAAAAGAAGCCTGCTGCATAAACTCTCAAAATCTCTATCCCATACAAGTATCCTAAATTTGGACAACTTATTTTGAATAAAGACCTGGTTAGAGAGGCAGTAAGAAAAAGAGAAGAAAGTTTAAAAGTAATATAAAAAAGATCTCTGAAAAATTAATTTTAAGTTTTGTACACCTGCAGATGCATCGTTTCTATTAACTTATTTCTTCTTGCTGTGTTGAAAGTTCTTGTAAAAAGTTTTGATGTGCTTTCAATTTTGTCACTATGATTTTTGATTTATAAACATGCAGGTAACATTGTTAAAGAATTTTAGGGGTTTTGTTCACTCCTTTCTTGATTGAGCACAATTGAAACTGTCAACTGTTAACTAATTGCCGTGTCACTGATGGCAAACCTTTTAGAGATCAAGTGCCAGATTGAGACATCAAAGCCACTTACATTTGTCACAAAGTGCCAACAAAGTAATTAACATGCATGCCGTTGGCTTCCTACCACTGTACTCTATTATTTTGAATCAGAAACTAACTCATATGAAAGCATAATGATATAAGGAAACACAGAAACTTTCAGATAATTTTCTTGATTGTAGATGATCTTACCGACTAATCCTATGTCTTCCCATGAAAAGTGTCATCAATTTTGTTTTATTTGTAGTAGCCACTACAAGTTTCCCTTCTAACATGTTCTGGTTACCTGAATCTGACACTTCTGGCCCATACCTTATAGCAAACTTCATACGAGTTATCGTCGGAAACATGATTTTTTTCATTATACGTTAAAAGGTGCTCACTCAACATGGACAACTAATTTCAGGTCCCTGGATTGTTATTTTGGAGGCCGCGACTCTTTTAATCTAAGCTACAAACAAGCTGGGTGCTTGACTCTTCCTTTTTTTTAATATTATTTCTCAGTTCTATCTCCTATATCCTTTGACATTTGAATGTGTCCTAGTCTTTCCTTATGTTTTAGATTTTAAGTGTTTAATTTTTCTTATTATATTTTTTCAGTACACAATGGTTATGTTTATATTAGGGATTGTGTTTGTTTATATAACACAACTTAATTCGTAGTATCATTCTTTCTCCTCCCATCTCTTCAGCCAATTTCCTTTCACAAAAGTTCCTATTATGGATCCCTATTTACTCTGTAATTTACTTATATTTTGGGTGTCTCACATAAGAGAAGTCATGTGATCTATTGAAGCCTGTGTGTCTGATTTATTTCACTTAAAATTACAATCTCACGGTTCTCAAAATGTTTTTTTACAAATGACTCAAACATATACGTCTTTATGGCAGAGTAATGCTCCATCGTGTATTGATACCACACTTTTGTTGTGCATTCATTTGTTGTTGGACATTTAGGCAACTTCCCAGATTTAGGTAGCAACGGCTGGGCCTGTCTTCCTAAACATAGGTTGGCATGTGTCACTGTGATAAGCTTTCTTGAGCTTTTTCAGGTAGATAGTGAGAAGGGGAAAAACTAGGATAAATTTCAAAAATTTAAGTTTGTTTTTGAGGAATCTCTGTACTGATTTCCCCAGCATTTGTGTTAGTCTTTGTGCCCACCACCAATGTAGAGGTTCCTTTTCTCCTCGCAGCCTGATCATCTTTTTTCTCTTTCATTCTTTTCTTTTCTTTTTTTTTTTTTTTTACCATGAATTGAACTTAGGGCATTGTGGTTGCCAGGCAGGTGATGTGCCATTTAGTTACACCCCAGGCCCTCACTATTTGTTTTTATTTAAATTTTAAAAGCCATTTTTCTGGCATAAGGTAGAATTTTAATATTTAACTTTCTAAAGGCCAGAGACATTGAACTTTCTTTTTCATGTATTTATTTGTCATTTTTGCATCTTCCAAGAAGTGTCAATTCAGTTTTGTTAAACACATTTTGACTGGGTCTTTTTTGTAGGATCTAGTTATTTATATATTTAAGATTAGCCTTCTGAGCAGAAGCTGCTAAAAACTTCCCATTGTGTATGATTCTCTTCATTTATTTCGTTGTTTCTTTTGCAGTACAGAAGCTTATTAATTTAATCTAATCCATTAATTGATTTTTTTCTGTATTTAGGACAGAGTCTACAAGGTCTACAGGGTCACACTATGTAGATAAGACTTGTAGTGATTCTCCTGTTTTCAGCCTCACAAGCACTGGGATTACAGGCCCACACCACCACACCCACTCTCAGTCACTGCCTCAGCATCTTCTCAGGGTGGGGCAGGATTGGCACTCCAGGGATTGAACCCAGGCCACTGCGCTCTGCTGAAGCATGTTCTTTAGTTGATTTTTGATGTAATTTCGTGTGCAGTTCTGGTTCTGTTCAGAAAATCCTTGCTTTATCTTATGTCTAAATGAATTTTACCTATTTGATCTTCCACCTGAGTAAGGGTTGCAGTTTTACTGATTTTTGTTTTGTTTTTTTGATGGAACTGGGGATTGAACTCAGGCCCTTGTGCTTGCCAGGGAAGCGTTTATTCCACTGAGCCATCTCCCTGGCCCCTAGCATTGCAGTTTTAAGTGTTTGAGCTATTTTATTCTTAGTTTAATACGTGGCCTGAGAAATGGGTCTAAATTCGATATTTCTCAATATCATTTGCTATCTTATTTTCTGTTCAATTTTTCCAACGCTATTTGCTAAGAAGATTTTCTTTCCTACAGTTCTTGGTTCTTCTATCAAAGACTAGACAGCAGAATGTGCTTGGAGATGTTTCTGTACCCACTATTCTGTTTCTTTAACCTGCATGTCAATTTTAGTGTCAGTATTATTCTGTGTTTCATTACTGAATCTTTTTAATACACTATAATACAATCCATGGTTGTGATGTCTTTTGCCTTACTCTTATTGCCCAGGATTCCTTTGCTATTCTGAGTCTCTTCTGATTCCACACTAATTTTAGGATTGCATGTTTAACTCTGTGAAGTATGCTGTTTACATTTTGATTGGGACTCTATCAAATCTACACATTAGTTTTGCTGAATGGTCACTTTACAGTATAGCTTCTCCATATATAGAAAAGAGAGATATTTTTCCATCTTTGTTGTGCTTTTAAATTTTTTTCTTCAAAGTACTATAGTTTTTACTGTAGAGATCTTTCATTCCCTTGGTCAATTTTACTGCTGAAATTTTAACCCCTAGTGATGCTATTGAGAAGGGTATTATTTCTTAACTTCTTTCTCAGTGAGTTCATTATTAGTGTTTATGCTCAATCTCTTCTTCCAAGTAGTGTCACAATACCCAACTGCCATCATTTTCTTCAAACACTATTACAATGATTCTCTTAAAAATATTTTACAGGCTGGGGTAATAGCTCAGCAGCATAAGCACCTGCCTGGCAGGCACAAGGTCCTGACTCAGTGCTTATAAAATTTTGAGCTCCAATCACTTAAATTCACACCAAGCTACAAGGTCCATGCTCTTAATCTATGGAGCACATTGTACACATTTGAATCTCTGTACGCTGATGTGCCTCTTTCCTATTCTCAAAAAGACTTCTTGTCCCTACTCTTTGAAGATCTCAATACTTTACCTCCATCTTATCTTTCTCCAGAAAAAATTGCTGAGTGAACTGAATCAACATCAATATAAACCCAACACACTTTCATTAGATTGATAATTATTTTTCCCCTTTACATTTTGTCAGCTCTGAAAAGGTGTTGGCATGATTACTGTGTAGTCCTCGCTCCTGGAGAGACATCTGAATCACTAGAAGTAGTCTCTAAATGCCTCATTTGAACCAGTGAATAAATGCACAAATACTGTAGAAATAACATGGTGTCTTCCACTAAGAGTCTTCTCTAGCCACTTTAGTGGTTTCTACTTCAGCTACTACTTCTATATTTCTGTCAGAAAGTATCTTCATCCGTGCAAGATCTATTATAGACCAGCACCAGTGTTAATGCAAAAAATCTAGTTTATCAAGAAGATCACTATGAGTCTGATCTGTGTAGTGAGACTCTGTAGGCCCTGTACTAAATACATTTTTAAAACTCTAGTTTACTTTCCACACATTGAAATTATCAGTGATGATGGAGGTGATGGTTGTGATGATAATAAAGGTAGCAATAATAAAGTGTTATATTAAAAGAGATTCAAGGATGAAATCATTTGGCAACTTATTATCCTCTCAAAAAATATTTCTCTACAAGTATGTTCAATTGGTTCTTTTACCATTATTCTATTTGAGTAAAAATGGAAATGCAGTTCATGACTTATATGGTCACTTTCAAATGAAATAAAGTGACTTCTTATCACAAGTGTAGTCTCCATTCCATGAGTAATATTTCCTTCCTTCCTTCCTTCC
>NW_004524730.1:6402644-6414422 GCF_000260255.1 Octodon degus | reverse complement strand
ATTTGAAATGGTCTCATTGCTATCTGTTTATCAATAAAACTTTAAAAAAATAAAATAAAATAAAATAAAAGAGAAAGAAAATGATAGGAAATAAGAAAAAAACAAAAAAACCCACAAATCTCTTTATTCATTGAATTAAGAGAATGCAGCTGTATATCTATCCTATTTTGAACATACAGTTACAAAATGGTTCTTTGTTTGTATCCCCCTTTTCTGTTTAGTTTTGTCAGAGAAGGGCATTCCAATTGTCATTTAAATATTGTAGGTGCATGAATTCAGCAAAATATCCCAATAGTGTCCAGTAGTCCATAATAGTAGTGGGTTTTCCATAAGACTGGCAATGTCAGAAGTTGTTGACTTGAGCCTTTACAGCTCAACATATTAATATGGCTTTACTTTTTATAACTTTTTTGTATACTTTTCTGCTGGATTCTTAAGACTAACATAATGCAAGACCTATATAACAAGTAAAGTAATTTTTGTATCTGATAAAGTCAGTCAAATCCCTTCAGGATTTATCCTGAAACCCTGTACCGCAGTTTGTATAGAGTATTACTCAGCTATAAATTATGATATACTCGAAGCCTCTATATTTAAGTGGATGTCACTTGAAGTTGTATTCAGAAGTGAAATAAACCAGACCCACATGTGTAAATATTGTATAGTCTCTCTAGTATAATAACTCAAAAGAAGAAATGCAATTAGAAATGTATAACACAATTAGAAGGAAAGCAAGAACTTGAGGATTAGACAATGAAGAGAGGGCAAGGAGAGAATCTAGGAAACTTGACAGGGGCAAAGCCATCCATTTATATGCACAGTATGGGTAGGCAATGACCCTGAGAATCTTCAACAGGATTTTGAAACTAGAATCTAATTGGTAGGATTCTCACCCTGACTAATTATATATGCTGATACTTGTGAACTAAGCAACTGCACTGAAGATAGCAATGTGTAATTGTGGGGTCATGCTTGGAATGCCTGTCATTCTGGTCCTCTAAATACATACTGCTTGTCATGACATATCAATTACTGCCATGCTGTCTCTCAAACAAATGTTTGTTTTTAAAAAAGGTGATAAATGAAAACAAGAGACAAAAAAAGTCATAGGACCATCCTGCTACAAGGCTGTATATGGTTATATTTCTAAATTTGTATGTAAAAATATGCAACTGTTTATTCGTATTTCTTAAAATATTTTTTATTTTTAAAAATTTTTTCCTCATATTCTGGAGGGACTTAAAGTTTAACATATCAATACTTGATGGAAAATGCCTGTTCCATGTTATGCCTAAGATGTTTGATATTCAGACACATAGTGAGCTTAAGCTCAACTGCTATGTTGTAGGGTAATAACAATAAGCTCCTCTTCTGGAGGGTTAACAACCCAAGTTTGCAGACCAAAAAGTAGAGAAAAAGAAAGGCTGCAAGGACCGTCAACATTTTGGCCCTAGCCTTTCAAGGTCAGTGAGGGCTCAAGACATAGGAGAACCTTTTTTGTAACATCCTGTAACTCAGTTGTGCTCCAAATTTTATGATCAAGGAGATTATGGGGCCACAGAGGAAAGCGATTGATGATGTATAGTGTGCCTACGGATAGTCACGTGGAGAGAAAACATTCTCTCAGGCTTTAACAGAGAGCAAATTGGTCAAGCAGTGGCTGTGACTCATCCAAATGGCTGATACTAACAAAGGATAAACCAAAACTTTAAAATGATGGGAAAACTACACTTCTATAGTTTTTGATTCTAGGTTTTCTTCTGTGTGGAATCAAGATGAAGCAGAAGATCAAGAACTTATTTATGTGTGAGAAGGACATTCTTCTTTATTTTAAAGAGAATAAAAAGCAATAAAATAATGCAGAATTTCAAAATAAGATGATAGGAAATTAACAATTGTTATTACACTGCATATTGTTATCTTCAGGATTTCATTCATTATGCATTTAATTTATGTTTACTGAATGCTACCAAGTCACTAATACTAAAACAGGAGCTGAAGATTCGAAAATTAAAATGTTGGAATTCTTTTTAAATATATGATATCAGTCATTCTTACTAGAAGTGCAAGAGAAGGGTGATTAGGGGAGCCCTGAACAATTTTCAGAGCAGTTGAAAAACTCTGTTTGTACTACAAGATAGGTATGTGCCATTGTACATTTAGGAAATCTATGAATTACACTACACTGTTGCTATGTTTTTTCTAGTTGTCCCAGAAAGCCTCATGCAGTCATGCAGCAGCTTCCAGAGGTTTTGATTAATTCATGATTCAATGCAGAGATTGTAGGTGTGAGTGCTACATCTGCAGAGGGATGAGTAATGTTCATACAATATAAAGGAGAAAGACTGGAGAGCTAGCTACCAGATCTGTTGCTCTTCCCTTTGCTCTCTGCTGCTTTCTGCCACCATGAACTGCTGGCCTCTTCCCTGTGCCACTCTGCCTTGGAAACATCCAAATAAGAACTGAAACCTACACTGTCTCTGAGTTAAAGAAAACTTTTCTTCCCTAATTTTGGGTGTTGGATATTTTGGTCCAGCAGTGAAAGAAAAGTAACGGAGATGACTAGAATCAATGATTAGGGAAGTTGTAGTAATCTGTTGTGGAGCAGGAGGTGTTTATAATGAGCATGGAAAATCTGTGAGTGAGAAAACCTTAATGCATTCTTTCTAGTTTTTTTGTTCACTTGAAAATACTTTAAAAATAAATTTCTTTTGGAGGAGATTTTGTCAAAAGGCATTAGTTATTTATCCTATTAAATGTAATCTGTCATTTGAAAAGCAAGAAGTATGCCAGTACTTCATGAGGACAATTTGTCTTCTAAGAGATTAAAGTAGCAACTTCAATAAACATTTGACAAATGAATAAAAGAAAAACTGTGAATTTATTGTTTTAGTTTATTTGTATACTATATAAAGTTATTTCTAGGTTATGTATATATAGTACATATAAAACATGATTAAATTTGTGTTTCATAGTCAAGATCTTATTATTTTTATGGAAATATTTCAAAATTTTGAAACATCCAATATCTGACATCTTCTTACTCTTGTGAGTGTCAAATAAGGGGCACTCATCCTACATTAAGTTCAGAATCATTTTAGTGGTACCAAATAAGAGACAAGTGAAGCATTACAATGTAATAACATTGCAAACAGTGCAGGGTGAGACAAGTTTGAGACTGATCACTTGATAATGTTTCCCAAAAAGTAATCTTTTACCAGCACACTTTGTGTGTACCTGTGTCCTACTCCAAGGCTCCAAAAGGACCACCAAGACTCTTATGTTCATACTGAGGATATTCTATGTAGGTTGCCGTAGTCATTTTCCTTTGTATATGTGACAGATATATCCAAGACTTACCACTTAAAGGAGACAGGTTTATTTTGGCTCATGAACACTATGGTCAGAGGGCTCCAGGTAGAAGCAGCCTGGTAGAAGGAACTGCTGGAGGAGGCCCCTCACCTCATGGCAGCTGGAAGAAGAGAAATGAAGGAGGGACTGAAGAAGGAGACAGATGCTTTCAGGTCATCCTTAAGTGACCCACACCCCCCAACCATGCCTCAGCTCCTAAAAGAACAGTCAGCTCCACACTCATCCTGTTTCAGTGACTTTCCAGACATGAAAGGCTTCTGGGAGCTCCCCAGTTCTCAGTCATAATCCTGGTGGAAATTCAAAGAGAAGACTTCATATTCTGATATGAAATTTAGTTTTAAGAGACAAGTATATTTCAGAATGTCACAAATGGTTTCCATTCCATCATTTACAACATCAAAATAAACTAAAACTGCTCTTGCATATTATGGGTTGAATAGGACAAAACTGTGTATGAATCACAGCAGAATAATAATCGTATTTTCTTAATCATTTAAAAATGCAGCAAAAGCATAGTCCTAATGCTGTAGGCAGCTCAGTTAGATAGAAATATTATAAACTCAGATGGGGTTGGTCCTCAAAGAACCCAATATGGAAAACATATACCTTGTAATTGTGGGTGAGACTTCAAGACAAAAGATTGAACAAATGCAGCTACATACCTCCCTAGGGTTAGGCATCAGGATTTGATATTCTAAATAGGTATCTATCACCTTAAGGGAGCCAGAAAGAGTCACCCCCTATAGGAAGAGTTCTATGTGACTCACTTCCTTCTTTGATCCCATTTGATTTGTTTTTCTTTTTTTTTTTTGTTTTTTGTTTGTTTGTTTGTTTTGTTTTTTGCAGAACCAGGGATTGAACTCAGGCCCTCAAGTTTGCCAGGCAAGTGCTTATTCTACTGAGCCATCTCCCTGGCCCCTGATTTGTTTTTCAATTAAATTTGATTTAATCAATTTTACCTGAGAATTATGCTCATAATCTTACTGGCTAAGCATACTTTTATCCCACCTCATGCCTACATTGAAGTTCCCATGTTTCCCACATTGGACCCATTTCAAGTCATTGTTTTGCTCCATAAAAATTCCAAAAAAAGACAGGGTCCTAAAAAAGACAGGGTCCTTGGAACCTACTCATGTCTCCTTCTGTCCCTTTCAAAAAGAAGCTTTCTTTCCCTCAATAATTTCCTAAAATTTGTTCTACAGTTTTAGAGAAAATCAACTTCTCCCAGATATCTTTTAGGTTGGGAGTTTCTTTTCCTTCCTTTATCATTCAGATCAGTTGAGGTTCTGCCTAACCCTGCCACTTTAACCAAATCATCCTTCTGCCCATCAATGGGTAGCAGTTTTAAATCTACTAAAGTGACTTCTGAAGTCTTGGGGAATCTATGACTTCAGTGCCAGGCTGAGTATCTCAAAGAATCAAAAATGTAATGGATATTTTTTAGTTTTTGAAACCCTACAAAAATAGAAGAAGTCAGGCTAGTCTCCCAAAAGTGATGGAGAGACAATAAAATGATCATGTGGCCAGTTTTACTGACCAAGTGTGTAGATTCAATGGCCATTAACTGTTCTATAACCCTTAGATTTCCACTGAGCGCTGCGTTGGGTTTAACTAAGTATAAAATAAGAGGAAATAATCCCCAGCACTTAAATTTTATAGAATTCAAATTCCACAGCCTAAAGGCTTCAAAAAGACATTTAAAGGCAGATTTGAATTGAAGAAATGAATCTCCTGCTGTTTGGTCCCTCTGCAAGAAAGATCATCCTTCAACTAATTAGTAGAAGAAATGAGCCTGCACTTTAACCTACTTACTTTTGGAATCAATCATCTTGAGTCTACCTATTTTAATTAAGTGCATTTAAAGTTTGCACAAAAGGATTTAATTAGACTTAGCTACTTTGCCTGGCTGGGAATCCCAGAAAGGGCACTTACAACATGCAAAAGTGCCCCATCATAGAGCTGGACTGACCTCACGCCCTCTGAGATACAAACTCCGTGTTTTCCCTAAAGATGTGGAAACTCTAAAATTATTCTCATGTTTGTCCTTGCTATTTAATCAGTGTTCAAGTTGATGAATTCTGCATTAGCTTAGCTTATAACAAGGAAGGATCTTAGAATTTTTTCCCAGTACAATTCTAGCATTACCCTTCAAAAATATACAGGCTTCAAGAGAGAATTTGCCTGGTCAGGAGAGTGGTGATGATGCTGGAGCTTAGGGAAAGTCCAACACTCAGAGTCCCAGCTTCCAGCCCACACTGCCCTGAGGTGAGCACCTGACTCCAGGGGGTAAGTGAGTACTGTGAACTGCTGAAATCGGTCTACTAGCTTCACCCTGGATAACCACATGCTCTTCATGTTAGCCACCGCAAGACCACTTTTGTATAACCACATGCCAATTCAAACACCTTAGTGCATACCCTGACTTCCTTATTATTTCAAATCCACATTTATTTGGATGTAGTTCACTTGTCTCTCCAAAACTTTTTATTTTCTTTTTAATGTGATTAGCAGAAGTTCTTGCCACTACTTTAGCCAAATTAAAATTTATTCATGCCTGGAGACCAGCAAATATGAAAAATATAGAAGACCTAAAATTGGGATAAGGAAATAAAGACAAGGAGAAGTAAACGAAGTATGGGGTCTGAAAATTAAAGTTTTCCTAAATTCAGTCATTTGTTGAGTTCACAAATAAATACAATGGATATGGAAAGATGGAAATAATTCAGACAAGGGCCCTGTGACTGTCATATTCTATGTTGGAATACAGGGAAAATACATAGCGGGCAGTCTTAAGGTTCCCCAAATCTATTTCAGTATACAAAATACAAACATTGCAGAAAGGAGGCTATACACAGGAAAAAGCAAAGAGCTTCTCCTGGTTTGGGTTTTTATTACAGATTTATTTTACTCTTCTGAGATGTTCATCATCATAAACAATCAAAACTCATGTGTATATTTCATTGACCTATTCTCTCAATATGAAAAGAGCTACTCATATAAGTCCAGTGATTCTCTATATTCTGTCAAAGAAATATACTTCCTGAAGACATTCTGAAACAACAGTAAATGATAGATAGGAAATAATGTTGGTGAGCAGGAAGCATTATATGGAAAAAGGGGACAGGACCCCCAAGACGGAGAGGTACACTGACAGTGAGTGCTCACGGGAAGTCCAGGGTTTTACTCTTTGGTCACAGACCTGATTGAAATGAAGCAAGATGAGTTAGAAACACCTGAGAAAGTATCCAGGCAGGAGGAGCATCTAGTACAAAAGGCAAGAGGAGAAACTCTGCCTGTAAGTTGTGCAAAATACCAATGCGGGCAGTGCAGCAAGAGTAGCATAAGCAAGAAAGTGCTAAGAAATAAAGAAATGACTTTGGTTAGACCTTGGGAAGCCTCATATGCCACAGCAGGTTTTTGATTTAATTTAATTCTGATTAGAGAGCATGGGCTCAAGTACGCTTATTTTTAAATATAATTTCATGTTTTCATAAAAGGTTTCAAAAATAGTATAAGAAGCTACAATTTATTCTTTACTGATAATAATCCATTTGAACATTTAGTTCTATTTGCTTTATTAATTTTCATTTCACACTACATGTAGATTTTTAAGTCTCAAGTTACACATAAACTATTTTTCTGAATGATATAGCAAATCAAGAGATTGATTTAACTTGGAGATTTAAAATACCTCTATAAAAAACATGACATTTAAAAGTATAGAACATGGGCTGGCAAAAGAGCTCAGTGGAAGTACCTGATTAGGTAAGTGCAAAGACTGGGGTTTGATCCCTGGTGCCACATGCCATGTCAGCCCAGCCCTTGAACACGCTGAGGCAGCCACTGAGACTGGTGTGGTGGTGCACGCCTGCAATCCCAGCACTGGGGAGGCTGAAAACAGGAGGATCACAACAATTCTGAGCTGTGTAGTGAGACCCTCTACCAAATACTTAGAACACAAAATCAGAAGAGTTAGTATTTCATGTTTGTAGGCCTTAACAATTTTAACAAATATAAGTCAGTTATTGAGTAGTTATTCCTAATTTGGATTTTTCTAATAAGACTCATTTGTCTCATAAGACTTTGAAAGGAACATTATCAAAAATATGAGGTGCCTTTTCCCATACAAACTATTTCACTGCATAAGTTTTGTGCTTCCACATATTCAGCGAGGTCTGGTATGATCAGCCTTTTAATTTTATCCTGTTGAGCAGGTCTATACTACAGTATCGCTTTAATCTTCATTTGAATTTCTTTGATTACAAATGGTTTGAGTTTTTTGTTTGTAATATTTATTTTTCTTTGTGAACTATCTGTTTGTATGACTGGCCATTTACGTTGGGCTACCCTACCATTATTGTGCTTCAGCTTTTAATATATTGTGGGTACAGATTCTTTTGGTATCTTGAATATTTTTCTTTAATTTCCTTTGTGAAGTATCTGTTCATATGTTTGGCCATGTATATTGGGCTATGTTACCACTATTCTGCATCTGTTCTTAATACATTTTTGGTGCAGATTCTTTTTTGTATCTTGAATATTTTCTTCTTATTGGTTAAATGCTCTTCCCATTTCCTTAACAATATGTCTTGATAAAGGATAATTTCAACTTTAAGATAGATTAATTGCTGTTTTTAGTTTTATTCCTTCAGTAGTTTTCATCCCTTCTAAGAAATTTTTGGCCAGATTCAATAGCATGAGTACTCTTCCAAATGTAAGCCTGATGTTACTTTTTCACATCACCTGTCATGGATTCTGCTGTTTAAATATCTTAGTAGTCACATATTTCAAGGTTCACCGGATTTTTTCTGACATTTCCTTCATTGGTCATACTCCTCAAAGTTAATTTAGATGTTCAGCTTAAACAATTCTTAGAAAATGGATCCACTTAGTCTAAAAATGTTCATAACTTTCTATTACATGGAAGGCACTGTATTAGCTTTTGGTAGCATCCTCTGCCACGTTAATATCACTGATCAGAATTTTCATGGGCAAACACCAAATGCCAGGCATGATGCAAAGCACTAGTCTCATGAAGTGTGAATTAAATTCCTGCATTCAAGTCCAACTCTATTTTCTTTCAAAGTTCTTGCTTAGAAAATAGTAGGCCAGCGTGGCCTGTATTTGGTTTATTCTTTCAGGCCTTCTTTACCTTTTGTTCCTTCTGATTCTCCCATATCTTATGAATTATAGCTGAGACCAGCTTATTCTCTTCCATATTTCTTTTTTCTCTTTCAAAAAGTGAGACTTTTGTAGCCATATATGAGAGAAACTAATGAGTTCCTTGGAACAAAGTTCCTCATGGACACTCAGGGAACGGGGAGCATCCCGCAGTATGAGGTTGCCTTGTCTGTGAGCATCACTGAGGGAGTCGCAAGGATGGTGCCTTGTCAGCACTCACTGCTGGTTATTTACAGACTAGAGCTGCTCTTCAGCCTCCCGCAGACCTGAGGGGCACCTGAGCAGCGAAAGTAGACCTCACTGGAAATTCCTAACGCTGCTGGAATTATGGCAGGCCTCCACCCAGCAACTGTACCATCTTCACCTTGTCAGCATTCTATGCTAAGGTAATTTCCTTACCATCAGTGTAACCTGAATTTAAAGATGTTTTCCTCAGAAGAAGATTGGGAAAAGTGTAAATGCTAACATTTTCAATATTGTGTGTGCAATGAGCTTTCAACGTACTTCCAACAATTATTTGAAATGAATTTGGAAAGATGATGCTAATGTCTATTATTCTGAAGTATTGTATCAGCACAACTGCAGTCACAGTGAACTTGCCAGGTGTCAGCAACGCTGGCCTGTGGGTAATCCAGTTCCTGGGTTTATTAACTGTTGTGCCCTGTGGCATTTTCACAAGATGACTGTATGACACTGAGCCAGCGGCCGCTTTCACTTCTAACATAAATACGAGAACAAACTTAATAAAACAGATGAATTACACTGCAGTGTAAATTAGACGGTTCTAATGAACTCTGGTGGTGAATGTAGTGTAATAGTAACTAAGGATATTAGGTTTACTACACCAAAGACAGTTACTGTAAATCATGAATGCCTGCCAATTTTTATTTTATTTTACTTTCCTTTATTGGTTTTTCCATTCACATCTCACACCTCTTGAGGGAGCAATTGATATGCCCACGATCGCAGCACTCTTGTCGGCAGCACTCAGCCAGCTTTTGCAGGTCTATGTACAGAACCACAGTACAAATGCAGAGAAAGCCCACAAACCCAAAAACCCCCTCCATCTGCCCAGAGATAGAAGCCCAAGAAAAGTGGATGTTCCAAGGAATCAGATATGAGATTTGAATTGCTTATGTGCAGATAGGTTTGTGAAGTGTCATGTGAAATATGATTTTGTAGTTGCTGCTGTTGTTCTGGTAGAAAGAGATCAAACTAAGGAAATTAAAGCCTATTCCATAACAAAGTGATGAGAGACAGAGACAGTTTGGGGGAAAGTCGCTTTCTCTGTAGAGATAATACGTAGATCTGAGGGTTGGAGAACACCAAAGAAAGTTACTGTAAAATACTGTGTTGTAGAGAAATGAACTCATAAAATGACATACACTATGTGAACCTACTCTTCAGAACAGAGTCTTCGTATATGTATATACGCTTCTCACTAAAACATTGCGTAGGAAAATAGCTTTGGTATTTTCTCCCATGAAAGAACCTTTGACTCTATCAGGATGAACACTCACTAAGATAAAGAATAAATACTAGAAGCATACCTCAAAGCCCAGCTTTGGGCTCCAGAGGAAGAACTTCTAAGTAGGGGACGTTGTCTGGAATGTGTATTTGGCTACTGATTTAGTCTTTATTCTTGTTGGAATTCAAAGTTGGTAAGAGAATTAAAAATGCATTAATTTATAAAAAATTATCAGAAGAAAGGACAGGTGGCCTTCATAAGATTTCATTCAGTGCATAACACAAAGGAGAGGAGGAACTAGGCTTTGCTTAACACAGCTCTACAGGTCAAGATTTGGAGAAATTATTTGTATGAGAAACACCCATGGGAGTAGTAGCTGCTTGGTTTTATGAAAATGTCTGCATTTCATCTGTATTTCATCCCAAAGTCAAAATTCCTGAGAGTAGGAGCTGTGTCCAGCTGTGTCCAGTGCACCTATTGCAGCGAGCCGCACAGGAGATGGACACGGACGATGCACCAGACGTGTAAGGAAGAGCCTGGGATCTGGCATTGGCCTAAGCAGTAACATAGACCTTTTGCTCACAAGGAAGTTGGTATCTGCGTTTTGAATGACTAATGTATTCACAGCACTGCAAAAGAACAGAGGGTTGATATTGGAGCCAGTGCTTTGCCAAAGAGGAAAGGGCCTGGTAAATTGACAAGTTGGGGTTACAAAGGGGTGTGACTCAGTGGGCCTCTGCAGCAGCAATTTTGCAAAAGGCGGGAGTTCTGCTCTGACAAAATGTTTATCTTTGGCTCATTGACCAACTGTGTCTGTGAGAGTTTGCAGAACTTCTTTCATGGGTGACTGTTGCAGACCACATTGCATTGATGAGGAGGGGAGAGAGGAGCTGGTACCAGATGGTGCAGGCAGTGAGTGAGGTGATAAGATGAGGTGGATTTCCCTAGCCTGTTGAACACGGGCTGCCAAACATTAATGCTGCCATCTGTTGCCCACAGTGGAAAGTAATGGGGATATTATCTGAAAGAACAATGCTTTCTCAGTCTAGGTGGAAGAGCTTAGCCAAGGTTAGTGTTACACAAATTAATGATAGGTTGACTATTGGAAGTCAGGTCTCCTGATTCCTTTTCAAAATCTTAATTAACTCAATTTTTCATGGATAATTTTTTTGTTTACTTTTTTGATACAGGGTCTTGCTATGTAGTTCAGGCTAGCCGTGAGCTCGGTATGTAGCACAGGCTGGCCACAAACTCATGGCAATCCTCCTGCCTCAGCCTCCAGAGTGCTGGAATTATAGGCATGTGCTATCATACCTGGTTCATTCTTGTGTAGTCTGAAGGAAACAGTGAAAAAAATTCCCAGGACATAAGGTGGGAACTGACACACAGTGATGAGAAGAAAAGTTAAAATAGACGAGATGCCAAGAAATGCACAATGATAGTGTGATTAAACAAGATTGGTACCAAACATGGTGATGCATGCTTCAGGAGTAGTCCCATCACTCAGGAGGCTGAGGTAGGAGGATAGCCATGAGTTAGAAGCCAGCCTAGGCTGTACAATGAGTTCAAGGCCACCCTGAGTATTATATGCTGAATTGTAAATTGTATTCTTGTCTTTTGTATTTATGCTCAATAACTCTTTTTTTGTAATATTTTGCTCTATTTATTTTTTTTCTTTTCAAAGTTTTATTGATAAACATATAGCAATGAGACAGTTTCAAATCAAATCGAAAGTACAGTTTCAACAAATAATACAC
>NW_004524730.1:6400816-6402544 GCF_000260255.1 Octodon degus | reverse complement strand
TGGTAATAGGAAGAGAGGTTGTAGTGTACCAGGTCTCTGAGCAGCCTAGAACTTACCCTCATGGTACTTTATTGATAGAGAAGGCCTACACTGCCTCAGGATGATGGCAGGATTCACAATTAATAGAAACTATTGTCAATATTCTGGGGAAAGTTCATACATACTGAATTTTTGAAGTGTTATTTAAAAATATGCTATCTAGGCCCGGTGATATAGCTCAGTGGCACAAACACCTAATAGCAAGCACATGATCCTGAGTTGAATTGCTAGTACTAAAATAAACAAAAATCTTTAAAAATGTTGTTTATTTGCACCAGGCATGGTGGTGCACACTTGTAATCTCAGCACTCAGGAGGCTGAGGCAGGAAGATCACTGTGAGTTTGAGACCAGCCTGGGCTACAAACTGAGTTCAAGACCAGCCTGAACTGCATAGCAAGACCCTGTTTCAAACAGATAAATCAATCAATCAACCAATCAATCAATCAATCAATCAGTTAATCTAGAAGAAAGAGATTTTAAGTATATAAAGTTTATCTAAAAACATAAAATGATTTAACAAAAGAAATTCTTTAAAAGGGAACTGCTTGTTTTCAACATTAACCTCAATTTAGCTCTTTAGATGCAATTTGCCCTTCTCAAATTTGAGTCTTTCCTGATTGGTCTTGAAACCTCTGTGCACTCCAGCCATGTAATGCCACCCCTTATTTTTATAAGCTAAAATAATACTTCTCTCATATTCTTTCATATCGTTATGTATTTTCACTCTTCATGGAATAAATTTAAATTATAAGGTTTTAGTTTCTCTCCTCAAATTCCCATGAACTAGAAGGTGCAAAACTCAAGCCTGAGCCATATCTCTAAGTGCAGATTCCACACACTTCCAACCTACTGCTGAGCTGTGGCACAGACTTCACTGACGAGAAACTAAGGAGATTGGGCACCGTCCAGGGCCGAAGGAGGCCAAAACGCAGATGTTGCTGTGCAGAGGAAATGATGAGAGAGGTGTGTAAACTAGGAAGCAAAGCTATTGTCAAGTACCTAATTTAAGCATTTTTGCCTTTTCGTGAAATTCCTCGATAGCAATAACAGTGCTGATGACTGGTTCTATTTGAGATGCAAACACAAAATGCACAACTAATATTTAGATTAAAAATTCCTTATGCAGATAACATTCTGATACAAAGTCCCTAGTGAATGCCTTCATCCCCCTAGACAGAATGAAGACTACAGAAATCTGATACTGCCATTTGTTCTTCTTCCTGGAAAGGGCTGTGCATGAGACATCAGAAAAAAGAAAAGCACTCTGATATACATGCTTTACATGAAACATAGGGATAAAAAAGAAGAAGACGGAAGAGGAGGTAAGATGAGAAAAGGAACATGGTGGGTGATTCTGATCAAATAAATCATTGCCAACAAAATTTCATGTTACCATAAATTTGACTTTTTAATACAATTTTATTAGGAAACAAATAGCAATGAGACAGTTTCAAAATCAATTACTAGCACAGTTTCAATAATTAATACTTTTCATATTGTTGTCTTAGTGGTTATTCATTGAATAAAATGCAGACATGCTATCCTGTCCACAAACACTATTAAAACAAATCTCTCGAGTCCTAGCCCAGGTCCGGTGAGTGTGCGGAGAGCTTCCTGCTACCCTGCGCGGGCGGGACCAGTCCCAGCCCAGGCACAGAGTGGGCCGGACCCTCTCCCAGCCCCTTGGG
>NW_004524730.1:6389744-6396357 GCF_000260255.1 Octodon degus | reverse complement strand
GAGTTCTTAACCTATCTCTCGTTACTTCAATCTAGGCAACCAGGTTAAAGGAATTCACCTTCAGGATCAAAAGACAATTGGGAAGTTAGGAGAGGGAATTGTGGATACCAGGACAAAGTTGCTGACAAAGACCAAAGTTTAAATAAAACATGTTTGGTGGAGACGAATCAATACTTTATTTGTTAAGGAGAAGTAAAAGTACAAAAAGGCTTGTACAACAGAGCATAAAAAAGTGAGAAATCAATTCTACTTAATTCAGAATGCTTGAAGAGTCACCTATGCCATTATGTATGAATAATTCAGGAACAGAAATTTATTGCAGACACACATTGTTTGGTTTGGATTTTGCCCTGGCCCTCATTTGACCTAAATCCTGTAAAGAATGATATCTAACTAATTGAAATAACATTTCTCAAGTAAGACAATTCCTCTGGAGTATTCCTAACATGATCTTGAAATAGAATTTGGATGATAAAGTATCAGATAGAATTTGTTTTAATGGTGCAATATTTTAGCACGTTCACTATGAGGAATTGAAGATTCTCTTGTCTATCCATTGTCACAAGTTAGAAATAAATAGGAGGCAAAGAAATCCTGAAGCCAGCCTTTCTTCCCATCTATGTCAGCCAGACTGAATCAGTGTTTGTTTTTATTTCTTAGAGCTTAAGGTCTAGCTAAGGAAACACTGTTAAAAGCATGAAATTTAGAACTAGGAGGATGTGGCAAGTCATCGAGGAAAGAAGTCCCCAGAGCTTTACACAGAGCCACACTTCATTGTACAAGGTGAACAAGGGCATCTGGCCCAGAAAAGTGAATTTGCAAATGAGCAAGATGAAGCTGAAAATTTGAACATACCTTATGATTGTCATTTGCCCAGTCCTAAAGAGCCTGAGCCCAGGTGCCAGGTTCTTTCTTACTGTATGGATGTTTTTTCGAGGATGGTACTATTCATGAGCCTTGCTGTTGGTATTGCATCTGATACATTACTACTGCGGCTTTCCTCTAGTTTTCAGTTATGTTGCCATAGTTTCCCATACTTTTTCAAGCACTGCCGTGAGACTTTGATTGATCAAATCCTCAGACACACAAAAAAATGAGATATGGCAGCTGTCTCAACATTCTCCACATCACAGAGCACAGAGAAGTACTGTAGCTCAAGTGCCCTCACTAGGCTCATTAGCCGAGAGAGTGTGCGCCAATCATACATATAGGGTTTTCATGCAGACTTCATGCAAAAGGTCTGAGGGGAACCTGGCAGTGTACACTTACAGTTAGTTAGTGGTACAGTTTCTGTGTTAGATTGCAGTTTAAGGAATAAGGCTCAAAGTCATTCTGTTTCAGTGGTATACATTCTGAAGAAAATACAGCAAATTCCTGAAATAATGCAATTAAAAACCCTACAATGAGCAAAATCATAGAAAATTGCAGGATTTTTATAATACTCAGGGTTCTCTAGGTAATAGAATCAAGAAGTTGAGATTATCTATCTGTCTTCTGTCTGTCTGTCTATCTATCTATCTATATCTCTCTCTCTGTCTATCTATGTACCGTATATGGATCATCAATATGTATTTATATATCTATGCTGGTCTATCTATCTATCTATCTATCTATCTATCTATCTATCTATACATGATATACAGAATAACACATAAATATATGTGAGAGGCCATATATTTATATCTATCTAAATATATCTTATTTTTTACAGACAGATCTATAAAACTGTCTACTTTAGATGACTAAAGAGAATTACTGCAAATTATTGTCTTATGTAATTACAGGGATGATTAAAAGGCAAAATATAGAAGCTGAGGCACAATGCTGGACACTTGAAAACGTGATATTTCAATTCAAATCTTAAAGCAAGAAATAAACTAATGTTCTAAGTCAAAGGTAAGGGGCATTTCCTCTACATCATGGAAAGGACAGCCTTTGGCTCCAGTCAGCCTTTCAAGTATCAGATAAGGTTATTGCCCTGCCAAATGACTTGAAGAAGGGCCATACTCAGGCTGTTGACTCCAATGTTAATCTTGTCCAAAAATATCCTCATCAAAACACTGAGAATTTTTGGCCAATTATCTGGGTACTTTGTGGCCTAGCCAAGTGGACACATGCAATAAACCACCTCAGTCATAGTATTTCATGCCAGTAAGTATCCCATGCCAATGGCTAGTATTGAATTCTTTTTCTTTTCAAATGATATTTTCATATAACCTTTGGGGGTGGGGTACTGATTTAAATATATATGAGAAATTTGTTCATATTGGCTTTTCTTAGAATTTCAAGTGAATTGTGAGTCCCTGTGTGTTTTCATCCATCCTGTATTGAGTTACAAAGTATTGGCCAGGAAGGTATGAGTGACTTTCCAAAACTCCCACCACCACCCCAACTTCCAGTTTCAAAACCCATCTTTCTGCTGCAATGTTCACTCTCACCTTCACCACAAATTTGTATATTGATAGGATCTAAATGGCATGAGTTTTACTGGATTTCTTCATTCAGACTTCCACAATATTCAAATTTGATTACTGACTCATCAAATAGAGAGTTTTCATTCCTGCAAAGCTAGTCAAAACACAGTATTGATTTCCTTCATTGAAACTGGACTGCTGGTGACTTTTAATAAAAGACAACACATGAAACAGGTGAAATGTTTTCCGTGCAATGGCATTCTGGAATCCTAAAATGTGACGTTAAAAGACTTAGAGATAAGTGAATTTTGGCTTTAACCCCAGTATGTCTAACTGTGGGCCCATGATTTTCACCAAGTTTGTCTGGCTCTTGATTTTTCAGCCTTCCTGTGAATAAGAACAAAAACAAATTATGGATTTTTAAAAAAATTTTACTTATTTGGTACAGGGTTTCACTATGCAGCTTGGATTCTTAGTGATCCTCCTGTCTCAGCCTCTCCAGCCCTGGGATTACAAGGTGTGCCACAATTCCTGGTCTGGGTAGCCAGCTCAGGGTGCCCAGAGAGTGGGGTCAGCACAATATGCAGTGCCAAGGATTGAACCCCAGTCCCTGTGCTTGCCTAAGTAAGCACTTAGTCCACTGAACTATCTTGCCAGTCTATAATGTCTATTTTAAATTAAAGGACAGATTCAGAAGGTCTTTACTACATCACAGCTACCACTTTAGTGACTACCAGGCACACAGTTCCTGGTGTCAGGTCCTATGCTACACAATTTGAGTCTAAAAATTGAATTAATAAGCTTCATCTGATCATATTGGAAGTACATGCGGCAATTAATTAATTAAAAATATTTATTTAGCTTAGAATATGAAGATTTCAGCACAGTACTTGATGACTCAAAAGTCTAGGTTTCCACAGGAAGGACACTCCATCCATTGATGCCAATGGCAGGGAGTGTTTGTTAGAGAAAACCACTTCACACCCAGGAAGGAGAGAAAGTTTGAGAGACCAGGGTCCCAGGCTTTTTTTGAGAGTATTCTTGCACTGACCATAGGACCTTGAACAAAGCTTCACTGTGCAAAGTTCCAAAGGATCTCCTAATAACACTATTTGGAGATCCAGCTTTTGATTATGGGCCTTGGGAAGATGATACAGATAAACAGATAACAGCAAAGGTGGACCTGATTTTAGTGTCTAGAATTTCTTTCTTTCTTTTTTCCATGCTTGCAAAATGCACGTCATGGTAGATATAGTTTAAGGAGGTTCTCTTCTCTTTTTGTCATGTTAGAGGACTGTAAAAATCTATGGCTTGGGCATTGTTTTGATTTACAACCCTCGTGTACACTCACTTCTCAAAGGAATTGAAGGTAGATTCTATCAGAATAAATCCAGCTCACAATCAAGTTTTGAGAGATTTCACATAAGCTGGGGCATGGTAACCACTTCTTGGAGGGAACAGTCTTAGGTGTTTGGAGTATGGGAAATTAGAATGCAAGGAGGTATTTGGAAAACTTAACAATGGTTTTCGAATTTCCTTTTTAATATTGCTATCTTAAGGCATCTTTGGAGGCACATTTTTCATTCTACACCATCCTCCCCACATGAAATCAATATTGGAGATGTCTTTCTTCATTACCTGCAGTTACCACAGAAAGCCATCCTGGGCAATTTATAAACAATGGAAGGAAATTTAGCTCCTTGTTCTGAAGAAATGCCAAGAGCAGGGCACCTGCCCGTGTTGGCACCCACTCACAGCCTTGTTGCTGTGTCACTCCTTGGTGGCAGAATCAGGGTAAGCAGGAGCAGGAGTGCTAGCTTATGTCTCTCTCTCTAATTTCTCATTAATTTTTAGGCCATGATGGGGCATCACCCATCACTCATTTCAACCATCTCCCCTGGCCATCCATGCAAATGACATGAATATACACAAGTGGGGATCAAGTATTCATGAATAGACTTTCAAACCAGAGCAACAAGAACAGTGGATGTTCCTCTAATGTATCAGGTGCACATACGTTCTTTGTGGATTGAATGAGCACAATTATTTTCCTCCTCCTCTAAGACCTTTATTTATTTATTTATTTATTTATTCATTCATTTTGCTCTTTTGGAGGCAGTGTTGCTTCACCTTAGAAAGAATACTCAAAACCATTACTGATTCTTCTCAGCAATTCTATGGAAAGAAAAGTGACCAGTCATTAACAACAGTCACTGCTGGGTTACAAGCACGGTCCACAATGAGTAATTCACAAGTAAAACAACCTTTCTCTTCAGAAAATCTCTGAATGTGGGGAAGGCATTTCACGCAGAAATTGTTGAAAGAGAAAATCAAATAGGTTGGCTGATATTCCTTCAAGCAAAACAGTATAGGAAAGAAATGACCAACCTGCATTGTGAACTAGAAGAAACATGCTGTCTGTGAGAATTTCTTATCATTGGAATCAGCGCACTAACAACCCAATGTCAGTTAGGGTGGTCTGCCACTTTTCTTTCTACAGGGTGGGGCGAGTGCTGTTTGCTGGTGCTGTGAGGTTAAGCTTAGTGCAAAGCATCAGGAGAACCTCTGTAGATGTGGTAAAGGTCTCCCAGATCAGGAAGAACCAGTAGAACTTGCTTTGGACTGGGTGGAAACACACCAAGAAGTCCTGTGGTTCAAGGACTTAGGAGAGGAGGGATCTGACAGTCTGAGTCAGAATGGCCGTGATACATTCAGTGGTGGGGATGGTGGTGTGATGTGGAACAAGGGAATAAGGGAGCCTGAAGTGGAAGTCAAGTCATTCTGTGGATGTTGGTCCTTATTCCTGGGACAGTGTTCCACCATCACTGTGTCTTAAGCCAGTGAGTGGTTTTGGGATGTGATTAAAGTCTCTCAGCTGACTTACGGAGAACAGATGGAAATGGGTGAGGAGGAGGAGGAGGAGGAGGGAGGAATTGCAAATTAGAGAAGGGAATCTGAATTGTCCAATTATGAGAAAATTGCAGGCTTCCAGATGAGAGAAAATGATGATGTAAAGCAGGGTGGTTTTGCTATAGGGAAAATATGGGAAGTATTTAGGGATGAATTTAATAGAATCGTTTTAAAGATTGTTTAAGGGTGAAAACAAGAAATATCAGTGGATCTATTAGCTTTACCCAGCAGATGTAAGTAGAATTCCTTAAATGCTAAAAGCCCCCAAAACTCTTAGATGCCTTGAATTTTACATGACTTTAAGACAGTTGAATGAAGACCTGATGGGAAAATAACAGCCACAATAAAGTACAGATAGGGGATTTGGGCTGGATTGTAACTGCAGCTTCTACCTGTGCCTCCATCATAATTAAGGTTTTGGTATGAATGAAGTCATTCTGAGAAGAAGAGAGAAGAGATGAGACCTTCAGTGGCACTAATACATAAAGCATCATGGGAGATGGATTAGACTGAGACTAATGGAAGAAACTTGAGATCTACAAGAAAAATGATGGGCATGATGGCATGTTAGGGAATAAAACCTTTGTGATCAACTTGCTTGAGTCTTGTGTAGGGTCCAAGAAACATGAGAACTAAACAGTTTACAGTCAGAGCTGTGACACAGTAGCTATTGGTAAGCTCTGCAGGAATACTTAAGTGAGTTCTGGTGAAAAATCAGAGTTCTGTTTGAGTCAGCCAAGGAAAAGAACAAATTCAGCACACACAGCACTTGAAAATAATAAAAGAGGGAAGCTGGAGGTTTTAATGGTCAAGAAAGCCTTGCTGGATATTGGTGTTTAAATTCAGGAAATATAAGCATAGTAAATCTACCAGAAAAAAGCTGGGTGTTAGACAAGTGCTCTAAACGTCTGTCCTAGGAGAGAGACAGTATCTAGCACCTTGGAAGGATTCAGCATGAGGCTGAAGAGATGTCTCTGTATACGATTCTCTGTGATACTTCAACAGTCATAACTTTGCAATGTACCAGTGTAGCCACCACCAAAATGTCCCTAGGAACTTTGTCACCCATGGCCCTTCAAAAAGCCAAAGTCAATGTGAAAATATGAAGTGACAACTTTCAGAAAATGTATTCCAGTAAACATGATTGATATACAGATGAAAGAAACCATAATTATAACACACATGTCAACCGTCATCCTTTAGATAAATTATCCAGTGATTCATGGGGCTAATCAGAGTTCAGTTGGTTATTTACATAATGAATTTGAAAAGCACTGCCCCTCTTACAC
>NW_004524730.1:6385067-6388834 GCF_000260255.1 Octodon degus | reverse complement strand
TAAATATATTTATCAGCTTCTCCTGTTACTATTTGTTTCCTTCTTGATGCCTCTGCATTTATAGAAGGCTTTAGTACAACTCCACCTTATCAAAATCAATTAAGTTGGCTCTAAACTCATGAAACATTTAATCTTCTCAAAGAATTAGGAGAAAAAAGATTGTATGCATGTGTGTGAAAAGTTCTTGCTCCATATAGAACCTTGTATACGCTTATGCATGCATACCACAGCACGCACACTTGCTTGTATGCACGTATATTTGGACATAACTATTCACAGACTACAATACCTTAGCTATAAAGCAGCAAAACATGGTTTTCTAACTAGTGAATAATTCAACTACCATAACTGCCTCATGTGGAAAAGCTGTTTTTTTTAATCCTTTTGATCTGAGAGACAAACAGGTCTCATGTTTGGTAATGGTGACATAGGGTGAAACAAGTAACTAATTGGATCAATGTGTGACATTCACTGTCCTTCCACAGCATGCTGAAATCCAGGGAGCACATAGAATGGGTACCAATGCTGAAATTTTCCAATTCAGGAAAGAGAATGGTTTCGATTCAACCCTGGGACTATCTCAGCACATCTGGGCAACACATTCACTTAGTGCCGAGTTCCTACTTCTCCTTATTGTAGTGGAAGTGATCTCTGAAGTGGAAACAGTAAATTATGCTTTTTCATTTTACTTGTGAGTGTGTGTGTGCTATGATGAAGGGCAAGATGCTCCTCTTAGCTCTTGGGAAGATTTTATTTTATTATTATTACTATTATTTGTTTGTTTATTCATTTATTTTTGTGAAACCAGGGATTGAACTCAGGTACTTGCACTTCCCAGGCAAGTGCTTATTCTACTGAGCTATTTCCCTGGCTCCTTTTAGGAGGATTTTAACATTTAGACTCTCCCCCAGCCAAAACCCTTGAGTTTTCCTAGAATGGGCTTCACACCTTTGGGTGTGTCCCTACATCTGAATAGCAGGTGTGGTGATTCACATTCTGCTCCCTACTTCCTCTTATTTCTATACTATTTAATATCTTCTATACTGTATTTAATTAACTTATCAGTGAATTCCTTAAAGTACGTTGTTTGAGGTTTGAATTTCTTTTTTGTTGCCTTTTTGTTGGAAAAAGTAATAAACAGAGTAGGGAGTAAGAACATGAATTTGAAAGCAATTCTAGTATGTTTTTGGTTTTATTTATCTTTTGTTTTTACAATATGTGGAGGACATTCTGTGGGATGCATCCCTACTGAGATTCCCAGCAAGGACAGATAAGTTTTTAGAAAATAATTCTGGCTTCATCCATGGAGTAAATATTGGATAAAATTATATTTAGGTCATAATCAAACAAATCTTCAAAACAATTTTATACATAAATATCCAGTTGACAAATCAGTGGTACAAAAATATTTTTTTTATTTTTAAATTTTAGTCAAGTTTCAGTACTTTTACTATTGAGTTGTAAGAGTTCGTTACAGTTGAATATTAATATCTAATAACATTGTGTTTTGAGCACTTATTTCATGTATTTGTCAAATTTTTCCAGAAATTTTTTTCTCCCAAAGAGTTATTTTTTTACAGAAAATGCCACTTATACTATTAACATTATGTGGTTGAATACTGAGTGCTCATATAAGAAAACCACAAATTCAAAAATTATCAATTATTTTAGGGTTCTATTTTTAAATTAATTTTATTGAGCAAGAAATAGCAATGAGATAGTTTCAAAACAGGTTAGGAGGATAGTCACAATAATTAATACATTGCATATTGTTGTTTTCATAGTAGTTATTCACAGTACACGATGCAGACATGATATCTTCTCTAAACAGTATTGGTACAAATCTTTCTTCTCATTTAAGTCACAGAAAGCAGCAGTATATCTATCCTAATTATTTTGCATATACAGATATATGTATTTTTTCACTACAAAATGGCCCTTCATTTATGTTCCCCTTTTTTGTTTAGTTTTGTCAGAGATGGGTATTCCACTGCCATTCAAATATAGTAGGTGCATGAATTCAGCAAAATAATCCAATATAGTCTAGTAGACCATAATAGTAGTGAGTTACTGCAGGACTGGCAATGTCAGAAGTTGCAGACTTGAGCCTTTTACAGCTCAGCATATTAATATGGCTTTACTTTTTATACCTCATGTTTATACTTTTCTGCTGGATGCTTAAGACCAAGGCAAAGCAATACCTATATAACAAAAAATGTAACCTTTCCTTTGCATCTGAAGCGGTCAGTGAAATCCCTTCAGGACTTACCCTGAAACCTTGTACTACAGTTTTTAGAACCTCTGTCAGTGTCAGCCATGTGGATGAGTCACAGCCATTGCTTGATCAATTTGCTCTCTGTGAAGTCTGAATGTTTTCTCTCTAGGTGACTCTCTTTAAGAACACTCGACGTCGATCAATTTCCTGGTTCTAGATTGTAGATCCTACAATATTTGTAACCTAGTCACCCTCTTTTTTGTGAAAAAAGAGAAATCACACACACACACACACACACACACACACACACATACACATGTGCACGCGCCTGTGGCAGAGAGAGAGTTAGGACACATATACTTTTTCTTAGTTCATTGAGAATACAAGTTTGTACTAATATTGTTTAAACAAGATATCATGTCTGCATCTTGTCCTTTTTAAAAACTGTTTCATTGCTATTTTATCATTTAGTCTCATTAAAATGAATAAAAAATAAAAAAATTTAAAATGTTTTAAGTTTAACAATATATTAATGCGTTTTTGTGTTTTGGTGGCATTCAAACAAGGAATCCGGTGGCTTAGACGCTGTGGAGGTTATAATTTTATCATATTATGCACAACTATCATATTTAGAGAGTCTCACTAATACTATCCTTTTTCTTGTCATCGTTTTCAGTTAGAAGTCACTACCGAGGTGGGGGTGAGCACATCTTTTCTGTTTTGGCATCTAGCAACGCATGTGATGTTGTGAGGTCAGTTCTCTCTGATGGGGAAAGATAACAGGCGATCTTGTCCATGAAACTGTGTGACAGTGGTCTCCCAAGTCTGCCTTTAGCAGGTGTAAACTTGACATTTATCTGCCAGTAAACCGGTACACTACACCACTGCACGGGGCCAATGGGATCCTAAGAAATTTCCAGGAAGCATTTCCATTGCAGACACCTTTTACACAGTCTGAAATTACAAAGGAAAGTGGTTTCAAATATATTATAAGAATCAGACCCAAGGGCTGGGGACATAGCTCAGTGGTATAACTGCCTGCGCTGCAATTGCAAGGTCCTGAGTTTGATCACTGGCATTGAGTAAAAAACAAAATCAGACCCAAGAGTTTACAGAACAATCATGTTAACCACGTCATTGATGAGACTTGTAAGTACTCTAATATTATAAGTCACAGATACTTGATTGTTAATTTCTAAGTAAACAAATATATAAGCCAAGCTTCTATTGTTATAAAGATAGGTAAAGCAGGGAAGAAACATTGATTAGTGACTAAGTGAATGATTATTGTCTAAATTAATTCATAAGTTTTTGTTATTTACCATGGAAGCTTTTAATGCAGCTATGATTTAGATGTTGTGTTTAGTAGGAGATGAATGAAATAGAAACAAAAGCCCTTTTCCAGTAGAGAAAGCAGCCTCTATTCAAATAAATGGACAAATGTATAATTGCAGAGAGTGATGCCTGGGACACTGTTTTCTTCACTCCCTTACCACACTGTAAAATTTACACAGTCAGAGTTTAGGTTTTATTTTTCTCTGAATTGGCTTTT
>NW_004524730.1:6368602-6384886 GCF_000260255.1 Octodon degus | reverse complement strand
TATGCTTGAATGACTATATCTGGACAGAGCCTTAAGAACAGTTCTCTGTGTATAGCTTAACACTACCTCTTTTTATTTTAGACAAGATTCAACATATTTTTGTTTGTTTTCACTTGAACACACCAGATATTTAGCTAGCTAATAAGAGATGTTTGGCAACATGACTGAAACAGCTCCAGTGCACTCCAGCGATGGGGCTGGATCCACACAGGGTGGGCTCTAGCAAGGATCTTGCCAGCCTCTCACCCTACCCCAGTGTTCAGCGCGCAGTGCCCTAGTATCTCAGAATGAATCAGGTTGGTTGCTTCTCTTTTGGCAATGTGTGTTTGAAGCCCTGTGAATCCTCTATTCTCACCTGTTCTTCAGCTCTAAGAGAAGCCCCAGAGTACTCTGTTTCTGCACAAAAAGACTTCTGTGTTCATTGAATTCTGCATGCATTCTCCTGGGATATCATAGAAGTTTTGCTTTCCTACACTTTCAAAATATTAACATGTTTATAACATGTCATTTATGATGTATTCAAGTGAATATGATGGCGATGTAAGAGATACAGTGAATATGGATTAACGCAAAGACAATATGACTTTTAGATGGGTATGTGGCTGAGGAATTCCACTGAATAGAATCCTCAAGTTTGTCACATTGTACCCATAGGACAAATCATATTAAAATGAATAAGAGTTACTTTTAGGAAAGGAAGGTGAGGAGTTCTGGGAATGGAAATTAGGTTCTCACACATATTAGAGATACAAAGCACTCTAATACTAAGCTATGTCTTCGACACAGTGTAATATATATATATATATATATATATATATATATATATATAGTTTTCTATTGAAAGTATAAAGTGTGTGTGTGTGTGTGTGTGTGTGTGTGTGTGTGTGTGTGTGTGTGTCTAGTCCCAACTATTCAAGAGCATGAAGGATGGATGTAGCTGGATACAAGCGGTTGGAGATCAGAGTCTTCAATGTAACTAAACTGTCTAAAATAAAAAAGAAGAAGAAAGCAAGGGATGAGAAATGTACTGCAATAGTAGAATGTTTTCCAAGCATGTTAGAGTCCTTGGATTTAATACCAAGCACCAAAAAAGTATCTTTTGCTATATGTTAAAATGTCTAAGTTAATGATAGTAGAACTATTTTTTATACTTTTTCCCACATAATCGTTTTCTAAGAGTAAGAGTAATTAGCAATAAAAATGTTGGAACTCAAATGTTGTAAGCATTCTGATCAAAATAAGGTGAATTTTGAAAATTTTTGAAAAATTTATATTGATTAAAGCTAAAAAATAAAACCACCTTGCCATTAATTAATCCTTCTTAAAATATAAACCCTCACTTGGAAAACATATCTCGTTAGTGTTGCTCTTTCTCTAACAATTATGTAAATTCATTTTTGTGGGTATATTTATAAGGAACCATTTAAAAAAATATATGATGAAAGCTGCTCCTTAGAGTATCCAACTCCACAGTAATATTTTCATACCTTCTCCAAAATCAAAATGATCATAGAAGGAAAGCACTTTAGCTATGTCAAATTGTGCTGCTATAAACATGTGTGCACATATGCTGCTGCTGTATGATGTTTCCAGTTCTTCGGCAACAATAATCAAGAGGGTAATAGCTGTGTTGAATGAGATTCTAATCCAATTTTTTTTTAAGGAAACTCCACACCAATTTCCACAGCGGTTGTACTAGTCTGCACTCCCACCAACAGTGGAGAGAGTTTCTTTTTCATCACAGCCCCTCCAGTTTTTGTTATTGATTGACTTCTTGATGATAATTATTATTTCTGGAGTGAGATGGTATCACAGCATTATTTTAATTTGCATTTTTGAAAGACCAATAAAGTTGGCCATTTTTTCATTTATTTATTTATCATTTGTATTCATCTGACTAATGTATATTCAACTCAGAAGTCTAACCCAAATGCCCAACAACAGAGGAATTCATAAAAAAAGATGTGGTATTTTTATACAATGGATTGTTACTTAGTTATAAAATGATAAACTTGAAGTTTTTATAGACAAATGGATGCACTTAGAGACCAAGCTCGTAAGTCCAATAAATCAAATCTACATGTGTAAACTTTTTATTGCCTCCCTAGTATAAGAACATGAAAGAGTAAATAAAATTGAAAAGGTACAATAGATACTGTAAAGGAAAGGAACTGTTCAAAGGGAAGGAACAACTGGGATGAAGGAAAGGAAAAAAGAAAGAAGAGAAAAAGATATATACACAGAATAGCATGGAAAATTGTACAGCTGATTTCTATTGATCTATTGAAATGAACAGTTAATACATCTTTTTCTTATTTTTAATTTTTTTTTACCAAGTTTGCATGCATGTATCTGGTAACTGGAACAACTAGTTTGAAGACATCAATGTACAATATGACAACCATTGTTGAATTCTTCTCATTTTTCTTTAGTGAAACTTTGTATCATTTCTAATGTTTTGATTTTTTTCCTATTTTTTATTCTCTTTAAAATAAAACCCTTAATAACAAAAGAAGTTAAACATTTTGAATCAATTTGGGGGTTTGAGGTAGTCACAACAGCAAAACTAGACTCATGAAAGAGAACTCCCAGAACTCCATCAGAAAGTGACAAAAAGAATGGAAAAAATGCACTCAAAATGAGCTGGAGTATCTGTGTGAAATTCATAGGAAAACATCATTTACTATAATGAGTTATTTTGCAATTTAAACATTCACATTTTTCCCATCGTTCATACAATATATAATAGTAATGCAATATATTTATTTAGGCCATCCAAGAACTCTACAGAGAAAAAATATAAAAAAGATACATGGAAGCAAAGGCACGTTGTTTTGAAATTACATACTTCTAAGAAAAGAAGGGGATTTTACAAGTGAGAAGACATTATTTTAAGCAGAAAATGCTAACAGAAGGGGGGCAGTGAACACAAAAACACAGTAGACACAGGGAGCCCCAAGGAAACTAGGGCAGGTCCTTTACAGATGGTGAGAAAGGAAACAGACAAAGACCTGCAAGTGTGGCTCCGAGGGTGCACTGAATGGGCTTCTGGAGGGAAGAGAGAGGAGATGTGGCGAAGTCTAGGACTTCCTGTGTGGAAGACGAGAATTCTGAGTTAAAAGCGTATGTTTCAGGTTGTGGTAAGGTGGAAGTACAAATAAGACATTGGTTTGTCAATTAATAGTTCCTGCTCTTCTAAATCACTATTAGAAAATGTTTGCAAAGATTTAGTGGAACTGAAGGTACACATTTTGAAGTCCTAGACAACTGCATTGCATCTGAGAGGGAAGTCAACATCTTGGGACAAACAGATGCAAATGTGATTACTTAAAAAGAAACAATAAAAAAGAGTAATACTACAAAGACTTTGTTGTAAGCAAACAGAGATTATCAACTGAAAGGCAATGTAATGAATTCAGAATCCTTAACATTGAAAAAATTGGGGCTGGGGAAATAGCTCAGTAGCACACTGCTTGCCTGGAAAGCCCAAGTTCCTGAGTTTGATTCCCAGAACCAATAGATGGATGGATGGATAGATAGATAGATAGATGATAGATAGATAGATAGATAGATAGATAGATAGATAGATAGATAGATAGATAAACTAAGTCACAGAAAAGAATGAAAATATTGAAAGTGAAACCCTAAGAGACACACTGTGCTTAACAACATAAAAGTAACATCTGTGCAATAAGGTAATAGACTTGTTCAATGTCTACCTTCAACTTCTAAACACACTGAATTCCACAAGTTAGAGTCTTGATTATGCAGACATCTTTCAATTTGGTGACTGTCTCTTCTGATAATATTATTAGTGCTGCTGCTCTTGCCCCATCATTGTGCAGTTCAAAGATGTTAAAGTGATTTTCATGTTATTGTGTCTGGCCTTGTGACTTCATGTATTTGTTCTTATTTGAAGTTGAGAGATGAAGAGAATGTGATTAAACAGTGAATTGTAAATCATAATTTATTCATCATACAGCAAGAAGTGCGAAGATGAAAATCCAGGTTTGTTTGGTATCCAAGTTCATTGTCTTTCGTCTTACAGCGATTCTCATAAGAAACATATTTCCTCTGATAGATATGCTTTAGACAGGAGGAATGAGTGAAGGTTGGTAGAAAATAAGACTTTGGAAGGTTTTTGCATGTTGATTTCTTTTTCTTTTGGTAAAGCAAGAATGTAAACTGTATCTCTTCCTGTTATTGTAGAATAAAGCTATGAAAAGATGTGACTGGTATGCCATTAAAAATACATCATCATTGTCATCTTGCCATTTTGAACAGGTGCAGTGTTTATTAAGAGTATACAGGCTGGGAAACTGTAGTAATGATACTGCTTTGGAACAATTTCCATAGGTGTGTTCTGCAGGAGGGCAGGCAGCATAGACAAAGACATCTGGCTCTGTCAACACTAATTTTCAAACAGCTTGACATGAAGCTTTGAACTTTCTGGTTTTGAGAAATATCACTCCCCTTGAAGTCAATATTAGTTAATGTTAAATTATTCTCTTTGCTTTTCTCTCTGGTCCCCAAGGCTGGACTACTAGCAGTGCTGCTCTCAGACTGAAGTCCCTGCAGGAAACTCCTTTTTTCATGAAAGCAATTGTGCGTTTAATCACTGGTCATATTTCTCTATGTTTGAGTAGGTACGGTTACTCTAATACTTTATCTGATAGCTTTATTTAGCAGTGTATCATATTAGCTGTAAAAGGTAGTCAATAAGGAAGGTCAATATTTATGATGTAATTTATGAAGGAGATGTACACACAAAGTGGAAAATCTTTTAGCAGAGGATTTTGCAGGAGGTACCTAAGAAAGACAGACTTCTATTAAGTGACCTTTGAAACATTGTCATGTTCTCCAAAAGCAAGATTAAATCTACATTGAGCACTTAAATCTGCAAAACTGTGGACCTCTGGACAAATTACCTTGAAACATGACCTTAGAAGACAGTATGGTGAGTTGCTAGGTCAAAAATATGTATTTGTTGGTAAATTATGCTAAGTTTGTGCAATTCAAGTCTGAAGTTTGCTTAACTTCAAAGCCTCTATTTTTTCACTTTACCTTAAAAATGGCAGTGTGATAATAATACATATTATCCAGGTGAATTAAAATATACCTCATTTATGCATTGCTTTTAGGGGCAGCTTTTGGCAGAAATCAATTTCGAAGTATTTGTTGGAACAGTATTACAAAAGCAATTACACACACACACACACACACGTACACACACACATGAGACAGAGAGACGGAGAGAGAATTGAAACTATTCATATAAAAGGTCACCTTTATTTTTACATTTTTTTGTTGGCTGTAGTTACAGCCGCACTATTTTGAAACTATGAATAGATTTTCTAGGAAAAAAAATAACCACAGGTGAAATATTTCCTAGAATCAGATAAAGGGAAATATTTTTGATGGGCTAGTGGTGCCTGAAGGTTGAGTATAATCTACGAACAAATTTAGCAGGGTAACTAATTTAGAGATAAGAAAATACCAATTTATGAGAACAGCAAATATATATATATATATATATATATATATATATATATATATATATGAAGACAGAGTTGCTTTATGAATTCTAAATGTGCCACAGAGAAACAGGCAAAATTGATAACTCTCAATGACCTTTCCAGTGTGAGTGCCTTGTCAGACACACACTAAAGGGTTGAACAAAGCAGTGAAATTCTCTCATTCTCTGCTGCAATCGTGTTCCAACAAAAACAACTGTCCTTGTGCCCTAGATGAAGACTGTTCACCCAAATCTTGCCAGTGAATTTGGGAAGGGTGTATCATTTTCCTGTACATTTCTTCTGAATGAAATAAAAAATAAATTGCATAACTAATGCCAAAATAAGAAAGAAAATCCACCTTTATAAATTTTCCAAGTAATGTAACTACTCTGAAGAGCAACTTATTCGTAAATGTACACACACTGGAAATAATCCACTTCAATTTATCTTCCTGGGTGTGAGCTACTATTTCCCTCGCAAATGAAAATGTGTTGTGGTGAGGATGCATGGACAGCAGTGAAGTGGGGTCCGTGAGATGAGGAAATTAGATATCTGTATCTCGTGTGGTGCAACATGACACAGCTGGATTTCCCCCAGCCAAGAAGCTCTCCAGACATGCTTTCAAACTCTAATCCCAAATATGTGACTCTTCAAGCCCATTGCCTTCTTTAACACTGGGCATGAGTGGTGCGTACCTGTAATCCCAGCATTTGGGAGTTGTTTATACCTAATACATAACCAGTTGTTCATGCTTAATTTTGAATTAGATATCTAGTGATGTGGCAGACATAGTGCTTTAGCCAGGTATTATATATAAGGTGCCTTCTAAGTATCTGTCATAACAAGTATTTGTTTCATGGCTGATTACTATTATTAAGAAGTATGATTGCTATTACTATACTGTCATTTCATTTTCTAAGGCACAATCTTCTTACCTGTGAAATGAGGAAGAACTACTTACCTCAGGGGTTCTTTTTTATGTATGCAGTACAGAGTCTACAGGGTCCCACTACACAGATCAGACTTGTAGTGATCCTGTTTTCAGCCTCCCAAGTGCTGAGACTACAGTTGTGCATCCTACTCCCAGTCTCAATCACCTTCTCAGTGTGCCCTGGGGGTGGGGCTGGCACAGCACACAGGGGATGGAACCTGGTCCCTGCCTCTGTCGAAGCAGGTGCTTCAATCCACAGAGCTATCTGGCTAGCCTCTCAGGGCTTCTTATAAAACTAAGTTGTTGCTTACGAATCTTAATGCAGAGCCTGCCACAAAGTATGTACTTACCTTGTAAGTGTTAGCTATCATTAATGCTATTAACTTGTGTTTATCAGTGAATTATGCCAAAGTAGTAGTAAAGAGAAACAGCAGGCTCCAAAGATCTGAAACAATGCCAGGTGAGTAACTAGCATGGTCTTTGATTAGTACTGACCCTACATTCCTTGAAAATGTGTATGCAGAGTCACAGGTACTTGGACAAGAGACCTTGAGTGCAGATATATTTTGAGAATCTGGACACAATGTTCAGAAATAAAGACTAACTGGCCAAATCTCGCTGGCTCTCTGATGCCCTCTTCCATCCAGGCTTCTCATGAGGCAGGCTTTGTCTCTTTCCCCATTTGTCCAGCACAGGACCTTGTGGCTTTCAGTTCCACCACTGAACCTGAAGACATGTTCCATCCCTTCCCTAGCATCTTTGGTACCAGTTAATCATAAGTTCTTTATAAGTTCCTCCCAACTTGCTTGGCTGTTAGAATGCCAGGCATTATTTAAATATAGATTTCACATCTCTTCTTCTGAAGACCTTATCTAAGTTTTGACCCTAGATTTTTGCATTTTTAATGAAAATTTTGCAGTGTACACTTGGAAGTGTTACTTTAAAGTAAGTAAGGCCAAGAATTTATTCAAATGGGAAGAGGAACAAGAGATTGGGAACAGGGAGGGAAAGCAGGTAAAAGGGATTTAAAGACAAAAAAAAATTAGAACAAAAGAATGGAAATCAATCTTTTGTAAGTGAGTAGGGAAGAAAGATTGGAGGGAAGGAAAGGGACAAAAAAACGTATGTATATGTATACATTTCCCATGGTAAAAGTAATTATCATACATTTCAACCATGTAATAATAAAAATAAAATACAAAAAATAAATAAGTAGGGAGTGGCTAAGTTCCTGCTGTTGGCCACACAGAAGCAGCAAGAATCTGATCAGTTTTATTCCAGTCCTCTCTCTCTGCCTTCTCTTCTGCCCTCGTTGTATATCATTGTCTCCTTTTTTACATCTGCTGGAATCACCTTGAACCAACTTGACATCAAGTGCACCCAGGCTGGACTGACATTGAGCTTAAATGGTTCAAGTAATTTCTTGAAAGCCTATGGAATACTGTACTAAGGCAATTTCTGTTTATAGTTTCCAGAAATCTAGCCAAGGAGTTATGACCCAAAGATGTAAGGATCCGTGCTATGCAAAACTCCACAAAAGAAAGATCTCAATAGAGCACATTTGTAGGATTTTCTTCCTCTTGAAAAGTTTGAGAACATTTATTCTACATATGACCTGTAGGGCCATTGGCTCTGTTGATAGACAGATGGATAGTCATGGACAATGCAATGACTTTGGATATTTAAACTTAGTATTTGTTTGAACAGTTTCTCTCACATAGTGCTCTCCACATAACACAAGCTGAGACAACAGTTTACATGTCAGTTTATTGGCCACCATTATTGCCAGGAAGTGATAAACCAGAAAGTATCTAAGCTGCCATATGGTTACAACAAGTGTCCCAGGGGATTCACAGTGAATTCAGGATCTATGATGAGCCCTCATTATGATTCTTATTGAATGGTGGTTTTTGTTTTTTTGTTTTTGCTTTTCTGTTTTGAATGATGGTTTTTGTAAACCTTATCAACAAGTCATGAGTGTAAAACTCCCTTTCTCTACAGACTGGATTAAGAAATGCCTTGCAGATTCACAAAGTATACTTCTAGGTGTCACTGTAGGGTGTTTCAGGACATAATCAGCATGTAGATCAGTAAACTCAGGGAGGAAAACGAGTCACGATTGTGAATGACACTGTGCAACTGTGAAACTTGATGGAATGAAAGAGGAAGGAGCAATCAGTCTGTGTTGAAAGAACCTCATTCTGCTTGAGCAGAGGCATCTTTTGTTATTCATCTCACTTGTAGAAATGAGACTCTCTGAGATTTCAAAACAGACTAACGCCAATGGCTGTCCAAGGAGCTTCCAGATCTTCAGGATAGGACTAGGTGCAACATCCTGATTCTTGTTTCTTGCTGCTTCCAATTTCTTGGACTGAAAAACTACTGATTACTCTGTCATTCAGATGTGCAGATGATCATTTTGGACCATCCCATCTCTGATGCTGTAAGCCTAGTCTAACAACCTATAGTCTATTGATTTTATTTGTATAGGGATCCCTAACTAATACAGGAAGGATTCTAAATTGGAGTACAGTGTCTCATCTGGTCATTAGCAATATTAATGATAGGACTCATCATCAGGAACCTCTTTGTGGTTTGGGGAGAGTGCTTCATGCCTGTGAAGTGGGTACAAGAATCCCTCCCAGCTTTTTATAACAATCACTGAAAACCACCTCTGATACCACTTGGATCTACTTGTTTAATAAAGAGATGTCCCCTAATAGAAAATTTGACCTTCAGGGTTGCTGATCTCTTTCCCTGAAAATTTTAAGACTACAGCTAATGGGATGAGCTGCAGCACAATGGCTGTACTTTTTTCTCCAATTTATGGAGGTAGCTTTGGCTCTAAGGCCTTATTCCACATAGTTCTGCCATTCTTGTTGACACACAGCCTATTGCTGAGGGGCCTCCACCTCCAGTCATCACATCCTTCTCGGCTTTTGTACTTGGCCATCATCAAATATGGCCACAGAAAACTGAAGCTGTCCAGCAGATCAAAATAAATATACTGCTCTCCTCTACCTATTACGTAAAGCAGGCCTGCCTCCACCGAATGATTAGAACCTATTACCTCAGCAAAATGAGTGCCTGCTATAGTTTCCCTAAATGCTCTTAACCCAGGAAGTACACAGTGTTCAGACAAAAGTTGTATCTTAGAATTTCATGGTATGTGCATAATGTGTTCTGATGGAAATACTCACACTTAGTCTGTGTTATTTGAAATCTGGTCTATATTTTTACCAAGGAACAAAGTCTAAAATGGAATCTCCTACAAATTAAAGACTAATGATTTGGCCATGAAGGAAGTACCAGCTATTTCTTACTGGTATGGTAAACAGTGTCCTCTGGGGCCCTTTACAGAGTATGGTGGGTTGGGGTGTTTTCTCTAGCATATCTGTAACACAGTGCCTTCTCCTACCTCTTTTAGCTATCATATCAGTTCTGAGTTTGTGCTTTTTAAATGTGAAGTATTATTTACACCAATGTTTCATGACATCCTAGCTGTATGTTAACAGTGCTTCAGGAAACTGTAAGAACATTAAATCCCACGTTCTTTGTCATAGGTCTTATGTCAACAACCTTATTCATACAAAACTTTATGTTCTGTCTGGCTCCATTCCACATTTCATGATGTACCTGGAGACACACTCTCCCAGTTGCTACGTGTGTGTTGCCCAGGTTCTGTAATTCCTGCAGCATGTATAATTTTCTGTTCATTATGAAGCTTAGCACTTTTATGGTCAAACTATATAGTCATTTGGATCCTGCTACAAGTGCAAAGAGAGCATTAGCCCACATTCATGTGAATACTATCTCTGTATTTACCTCCTGCGTCGATTTTCTCCCAGTGAGAGTGCTAAGATTGGCACGGAAGCCTTAAAGAGATTAGGAATACAACCTTCTTGGCCCCATTCCTATTGTAAGTCTTCAGGCTGAATTTTACATATTTGTACTCTAGCTTTAGGAAATATGAGTCTCTTTATATGTTGGCAATTATTTTTGTTTCCCCTGTTTTTCTTAATTTTTAATTAACCACCATTATTCTTTAATTTACTTGTCTTGATGTATTTGTAGCATTAAAGCACAGACCTTATAATCTGCTTTTCTTAGAATTACTACTTCAATGAATCCAGATAACTAAGGGATGGCAAATACCTATATAGGGGCCGGGGAGATGATTCAGTAGAATAAGTGCCTCCCTGGCAAGTTCAAGGGCCTGAGTTCAATCCCTGCTTCTGCCAAAAAAAATGTATTATCTGAATGCCATTACAACTTGCCAGAAATAAGTAATAATTGCAATACCACATCCTGCAGGAAAAATTTGCCATCCTAGCACCACCAGTACGTTTTATTTCTTTGATCTAACCCTGCTTTCAACTATCCTAGGTTATTTTCCTCAGGGAACAGATAATGAGATGAAGGTCCATGTACAAAAATTTATTAGACAGTATTTTGAGAATTATACACATAAGAATGGAGGAGAACAAGACTGTGCAGTGATAGTGGACAGTGGCAACACAGTGCAGAGTTCTAGAATTGCAATGACACTTTGAGATGCTGGCCATTGATGCAAAGTGGTTATGGCACTGTGTCCTTGCCCCAAGGCATTTGTGCAACCAGTCCTGACCAAGGAACATAACAATGGATGACACAGTTACCTTCTTCTTTAGGCCATTTCCAGCAGACAGATTCAGCCCTGACTTACCAATAATCAGACCAAAGTTCTGGCAAATGGGAAAGCTTGAGTCCTTGTCTTTCAAACAGGAAGCAGAAAAAAAGAAATAAGAAATTATAAACAAGTAAGGAGAGTACTAGAAACTCATGATAGCATTTGCTATGCTACCATGGAAACCAAAACATCCCACAAGAAATCACCCTGTTTTAAGATTCTACATCAAAGTGTTTGATAAGCACTTGACAAGTCATGATTTGAAAAGAGATAAACAAAAAAATTATCAACTGACTCAGACCAAAACCCTTGGAATCTGAAAGGCTGTATCTCAGACGCTGAGTGTGTCACTGTACCTTTCTGGAGCTTAGTTTTCCAGAACTATAAAATGCAACAATCATATTTACATCATATACATAATCAAGTGTTCTAGCCTAGTGTAGGTGTGATAAGCAGTTATTAATATTCAACAATGAACAAATTGCTATTCTCAGCTATATTTTTACCTATGAAGAATTTTAACCCTTTTGAACTAAGTTGTCAGCAGAGAAAAGGTGTAAAGGGAAGCACATGGCCTGGGGCAGGTCCTTAGACACCATGCTGAAGCTCTCCTGAAGATAGCACTGTCTGTCTCTCTACCTCCCTGGCATTGTCCACTTCTTAAATGTTACTTTCTATATTTAAAGCAAGCTATTTACCTCTGCAATTCCTTTATGTTCCCAGCTTTTAGTTTCTATCTTCTGCAAAATGAGAACACAAAGTTGAACCTCACTGGATTCCCATAAATCAAATTCGGTCACATGTGTGAATATATTCTATATACTCTGATGATTGTGAGACTTGCTCATTAATAATAATAACAAATAGGTTCATGGCATAGTATTGTCTATGCTAGCCCCTGACTTAATTCAACAGCAAAGACATATATTTTTACTTGAAATTGCTCATTTTTTCTTGACTTTTCATGTGAGTGTTTCACTAGGGTGATAATCTCTGAAATTCTTATTTTATCATTTCAATTTCTCATATGATTGATGAAGAATTGCTGGTATACCTTTCATATACATTTCTTACGTTAATTTGATGGTAGTGATTCAGAAGTATGTTGTCTCTCCAAGTTTTAATTTTGTTTTGTAAAGCAAATAAACAATTTTAGAAGCATGTTTTTTTTTTTTTTTTATTCCATGACAGTATGGATGACTTTCTTGGTATAAGGCCCCTGTGACTACATGATGAAAGACAAATGTCATCACTGCTACACATCTTTAAAATAAATTGGAAAATTCTATAGGAAGTTCTCACTGTTGACAAAATCATCATTTGCACTGAATGCGGTTAATGTTCCAACTGAGAATTAAATGTCACTTTTTGGAGACATGCAGTTGTAAAGAGATGTCAGGATACTCTATCATATTGAATGAAGTATCCTATTTCAAAATGTTCAAAACGCTGGAAAATAAATAAGAGGAAACTATATTTCTTCAGACAAAATGCATCTACAATTGTTCTACTCATTAAAAATGAAAACAATCAACAAATGAAAATAAAACATAAAAAGAAACACACACACATGCACTTGCTCACACATGTCCACACAAATAGGTGCTATCTAAGTCTATAAGAAATTCAGAACTCGAAGCTTAGTAGCAGTCAAGCCTCTTCCCCCATACCTATCTTCACCATTACCAGTATAACCAGGTATACAGAATCTGGTAATTCAGATGATAAACATAGTAGCCTTCTTCTGTAATCAAGAATTTGAGATCCACTTCTCTATTTGGTGACCATCTGACCATGTGGTAGGCCAAACTGCGGTTGCCTAAAACATCAGTATTCAAAGGCATGAAACTTGTGACAGAATAGGTCACCTATGAAGGAGAAGTATTCTTCTTAAACATATGATCTTAAAATAAGAGATTATCTTGAATTACGTGGGGTTCAATGCAATCAAATAGCTCCTTAAAAGCAGACCTGGGAAACAGAAGAAGGAAAAACTATAGAGAAAGTGGAAGAAAAGCTTGGCTTGTTGTTGTTGTTGTTGTTGTTGTTAATTTATGATAGAGAATGTGGCCAAATAATCAATTAGGGGCTGGCTGCATAGACTAGAGAAAACAATGAGACAGATTACTTTTTAGAGTTTTTGTTTGTTTGTTTGTTTGTTTTAAGGAATGTGGCCCTGCCTTTGCTTCATTTTGGTTCACTGAGATAATCAGATTTACAACCTTCAGAATTCCAAAGTAAAAAAAGAAAAAAAAGAAAAACTGAGTGGTACTGAGTCCCTAAATTTGTAATCAGTAGTTACATCACACACAGAAAACAGAACCTTGCAGTATTTGAAGAGGAAAATCAGAAAAGCTGAAGTGACCTGATGTCTTTTCTGGCTGGCGTTGCACAGGTGAATTAAGTAGTGCCAAAGATCTAGGTGTGGCAGATATTTAAGGTGAGATCTCTTTTCACCAGACTGCTTCAGACAGCATAGCTGTTGTTGTGATTCAGATCTAAAATGCCTGCCAAGAGTCTCACATTCTAAGATGAAACCTAGTGAGAAGGTGATAGTCACAGCAGATATTACTTGAAAGAGTGTACTTTCATCCCCAACTCCTCCTCCTCCTTTTGCTGTACCTCCTCCTCCTTCTGCCCTCCCTCTTTTTCTGCTTTCATCATGCTCATTGTTGAGTGGCTTTCCATGACTTTCTCCTGTGCAACTTCTGCCTTGGGTCTAGAAACTAGGAGCCAAAATAAATCTCTCTGTTACACTGTGAGAAAATAATTACATTTGTATTTGCTTTTAATGGTAAAATCATCCCTACATAGACTAGTTGCTGTTCATCTTATGAAAGTGAAGGCTTTGAGATTTAAATCAGGGTAGTGCATTTGCTCTTCAATTTAGTGCTTTGTTCTGTTGTTTTCTTCTTTCAGCTTCTCAATTGCTGTCACTTTCCAATGTGACTCAGACATCACGGTGCTGTGGCCCCAGACAGTACTGAGCTTCTTCACTTTTTAAACTTTGAACTAGGGCCAGCAAGATAGTTGAGCAGATGAAACTGCCTGCTTAGGCAGAGCCAGGGACTGAGGTTTGATCCCCAGTGTGCTGTGCTGCCCCACTCCTGGGGCATACTGAGACAGCCATTGAGACTGTCAATAGTGGAATGTGCCTGTAATCCCAGAGTTTGGGAGGCTGAAAATAGGAGGATCACTATGAGTCCGATCTGTGTAGTGAGACCCTGTAGACGCTGTACTGAGTACACAAACTTTGATTTTGAGTTAGGAGGAAGGAAACATCTGCACAAAGTGCCAGGACTGGCAATGGACCTCTCTTCAAATACCGATTCAAAAAATTTCCCGTCTGTCTGTCTGTCTGTCTGTCTTACAGAATATGCAAATTGTTCTCTAATGACAGAAGATGAAGCACAGTCATCTAGACACGAAAAGAAAGACACAGGGAAGGAACATGGGCTACCAGAAGGAAAGAGGAAACTCTTGACATTGTTGGATATAGTCAATATCTTGATTGCAGTGATTTGGAGATACACACATATATATTGTAAATCTGACCAATTTGTGGACCTTAAATAATGTTTTCTTTAAAAACTGTGTGTAACTTATATCCCAAATACTTTGCAACAATTAGGAAGAAGTACTTATTGATATCTAAATAATTGTCAAAAACTTAATTTGAGAAATAAATTTGCATTTGTCATGTAGCTTATTTTGAAATTTCTCCAGATAAAACTTTTGTTTTTAATATCACATAAAACCTCAAGGTTAGGACTTCTATGTGTGAATCTCTTAACTGGGGAAATAAAAAAAATAAATCCTCCTCACCTGAACAATCTAGATAATTAACATGATTTCCATTAGTTTTTCTGTATAATTGCTGCATTGATACTGTATTCCCCAATAGCATGTTTGTCATAATTAATCATGTAAAATCTTTGACAGTATTTTTCCTCAGCCAGGAAAGTTGTTTCTTCTTTAACTTTTTATTTAATATTCACCTTAAAGCAAACCTAAACAAAAATTTTGTATGAGTAATTTATAAATATGCATTTAAGGTATCAGTCAAACTGTAAACTAGCATTGTATGATATTAGAATCATGAGAAACTAAGACAAGAGTTCTGAAAACATGCTACTTATAAGGATTAAAATTAATTCTCATTTCCTGAAGATTCCTTAGCTTTGTCATTTGCAAGCTTCAGGAAACCTCGACCCCAGGGATCTTTACAGAGAAACTGGGTGGAGAGATACGTGATGGCCCTGACAACTCAACTGAGAATTTACATCATTAGAGTAACTATTGCTATTAAAATATCCTTTATATAAAAATTTGATTATATATTTATTATTCCCTGCATTGATATGTATATTTATTGCAAGTGATATAATTTAAAATATTCATACCACTACCCATGTAGCAAAACATCTCACGACTTAGCAGCTAAGGAAATCAAAACCCAGAAATGTTTACACATGCGGGTCTGATTGATCTCACCTAAGAGTATGAACTGTGGTTGCATTTATTTACTTATAAATGCTTTGAGTTTATCTTTTTTACACTCCATTGTATAAAAATACCACATTTTTTCATCCATTCCTCAGTTGATGGCATTTGGGTTGTTTCCAATATTTGGTTATGACAAACAGTGGTGCATATATATCTCTGTGGTGTGATGTTTTCCGTCATCTGGAAAAATACCCAGGACAGGAATAGCTGGGTTGAATGGGACGTCTAATTGTATTGTCTCCCTAGTGTAAGAACTTGGAAGAGTAAATAAAATACAAAAGGTACAATGGATATGGTGAAGGGGAAAGAAACTACTTAAAGGAAGGAACAACTTGGATGATGGAAAGGAGAAAAGAAAGGAAAAAAGAAGAAAGAAAGAAAGAAAGAAAGAAAGAAAGAAAGAAAGAAAGAAAGAAAGAAAGGAAGGAAGGAAGGAAGGAAGGAAGGAAGAAAAAAGCGGGAAAATGTATATACACACAATAGCTGGGATAATTGTACTGCTGATTTATTGTACTGCTGGTCTATTGAAAGGAACAGTTGATGCTCTTTTTTCCGTTCTTTTTTAGTTTTTAAGCCAATTTTGAATGCTTATAACTTGAAATCTGACCAATTAATTTGAAGACAACAATATGCAGTATAACAACCATCATTAGATTACCATT
>NW_004524730.1:6355480-6367507 GCF_000260255.1 Octodon degus | reverse complement strand
TGAGACCTTAGTTGATATGCATTTACTCTAGGGTTGTTAGTTCCTGCTTATATAACTTAGAAGATGAAGGAGAATTTTAATGAACTTTCTTCAATGTTCTCCTCAGGATACAATTTTTATTTGTATGTTACTTTGTCATTTTCCTTGCTCACAGCTGTTGCAACTGCATGTCTACTGAGCATCACTGAGTGAATACTAAATGCAGATCATCATGAGAACCAAGGATAAATCTAGAATGCTCTCTTACTGTGGCCAGTACCCGTGCTGGTGCAGGATTTTCCACATGGAGTTCTTGGCTTTGGAAAATGATCACCCATCTTTAGGTATTATTTAAACACACATTTACTCTGCCTTTTCCCAGATGGGAGCACCCATACATGAAGATGGTGAGATCCAAGTGTGTTCTTGCACAGTCCTCACTATGGTACCACAATGCTGAGACCTTTAGCCTTAGTGAATCTGCAGATAAGCCGAAAGATCTGCTTCTAGCAAATGGTCATGTATTTTTATTTTTATTTACTTTTAAGAGACCCTGGACTAAGTATGTAAATGAAGAAGTTATCTTATTTTACTTTAGCTTTTATGTATTTGGTACACGGTCTCACTCAGCACCTGGGACTTGTGTGGATCCTGTTATGTTCAGCCTCCCCAGCACTAGCATTACAGGTGTGCATGACCATGCCCCAGGCTCAGTGACCAGCTCAGCATGCCTGAGGTCAGGCATGACATGGCATGTGGTGTCGGGGATGGAGCCCTTGTCCCTGCGCTTGCCTAAGCAAGTGCTTAGTCTGCGGAGCTAACTAGTTAGCTGTATTTTCTTATCTATTAAAGAGAATACAAAATAGAAATAAAAGCTAGAAATGATACAGGATTTCCCTAAATGAAATAACATGAATTCAACAGTATTTATTTTGTTACATAATGTTGTCTTGAACTTAATTGTTCAGATTATCAGATACATGCACACAAATTGCAAAAATAAGAAAGAAGAAAAAAGTTATAAGAAATTAAGAAGAAAGAGGAGGGCTGGGGAGACAGTTAAATGACATAAGCTCCTGTCTGGCAAGATAAGATCCTGAGTTCGATCCCCAGTACAAAAAAAAAAGAGGAAAAAATAGACAAAAATATTAAGCACTAAGAGCGTGGTCTCTAGTTACATTCATATACCAAAAAAGCTTCAAATTTATCCTTTTTATAACTGAATAATACTTCATTGTATAAAAGTACCACATATTTATCCATTCCTTAGTTGATGGGCATTTGGATTGCTTCCAAGATTTAGCTATGACAAATTGTGCTGCTATAAACAAGTGTGCACTTAAGTCACTGTGGTATCAGTTATTCTGGAAAAATATCCAGAAAGAATAGATGGGTTGAGTGATACCTCTAAGCTTAGCTTTCAAGGGTTCTCCACATCATGCCTTTTAAAAAGAAGACATAATATAGCAAGTATTGTTTTGGTATTGAAGGTAAACTAGTGGCCCAGAAAAACTCAGTCAGCCTTTTTCTAGTTTACATTGATTCTACAAAGGCATACAGAAACATACACAATGCACATGACATCTTCCTCAGCCCTGGGTTTCCATTCTGGACTAGGCCACTGAGCTTAGCCCAGAGACACTTCAGCACCAGGGACAGTGAACAGCTCCCGGTGTGGTGCGTATTCCATGTAACTGAAGTTGCTTTGTGCTAAGAGTGCAGGATTGTGCAGCTGCTCATCTAATGGCATTTTCCTCTGAACTCTCAATGCAGAGTTTTTCTAATGATCACTAAGTTCCAAGAAGAAATAGAAGGTTTTTACTAAAAAAAACCCTTTTATTTCTATCCCCTGCTGCATCAATCCTACCCCCTATATAAGCTGAGCTGGCCACCAGTCCAGGCATGGTGGCACACACCTGCAACCTCACCACTGGGGAGGCTGAAAACAGGAGGATCACTACAAGTCCTAGACCCTGTACCAAATACATTTTAATAATGTAAATAAAATTACTTTTATTATGAAGAGTGATTCCATAAAGTAGAATAGCCTGTGGCTAATACAACAAAATGACCTTTCATTTTCTTTTCTTGATGGAGGTGGAATCCTGGGCCTCATGCATATGAAGTATTGAGATATATCCACTCAGCTATATCCTTGCCATTTTAAAATTTATTTTGAGATGATAAAAAAAAGTTGCACAAGCTGGCCTTTAACTTATAATCTCTCTCTCAGGTTTCCAAGCAACAGGGCCTATGACCTGTGCCATGCCACCTGTCTAATAGTTAAATATTTTGATGTTTAGCAATAACAGATTTACAAAACTTGCAATGTTCTTGAAAAATTTTCTATATATACAATATACTTAAGAGAGGAGAAATACAAGTCTGAATCAGCAATAGATATTTTGAATCTTCCACACTGTTATGCAGTGAAAATACTTAGTTTTAAATTTCAGTTAGGCTTTCTTTTACTATGTAAATAAAAACTCTCTAATAACTTTATTATGTGGTTTTTATACCATAGCACTTTTAAGTGTGTCTGAATATTTCTCCTTTCTCATTTTATTATTGGAGTATTGCCTTTCTGATTTATTAGAAACCTTTAAATATATCGACTCTACATCTTCCTTTGTGTCTGAAATATATTTTTCTTAATCTGTTGCTGATTTTAAATGTTTTATTATGTCCTGTGATGCACAACAATTTTATGGTTTTATTTCATCAAATCTGTGTACATCCTTCTTTAGGATTTTTCCCATGAAATTATTTTTATTTATTAATGTCATTTGGTTAGAAATATTTATTGCCCTCACAGTGATTTTAAATTTTTATTAGTAATACTTTAGACTTGGTGTTATGCTAGCAAATACTTGAATGAGTACCAGATACATCTTTTCAAGTTATTTGCCATTCTCAGCATTATTTGTTAAACTCATCACAGTCTTCATATGTGAGATGCTACCATTTATTATAGAAAAAATTTTAATAAAATAAATGGATAAGTGCACCTACACACTCACACAACATGGGCTATTTATGCCTTTCTAATTCTGTTCCTTTGTTATCTCTATCCTGAAGCAAACACATATTCATTTTATAGCCTTATGCTTTAATTATTTTTGGGTACCACTAATGTCATTCCGTTGTTTATTTCTTCCTTGTGTTTATAAATACTGTGGCTTTGGAAAATGACTTCAAAGGCATCGATGCATGAATATTGTGTTTCACATTCATACACAATATTCATCACTGTATGAATATTGTGTTTTTTAAACATGGTGTGATGTAACTTTATACAGCGTTCAGATTAAGAGACACCATCAAGTTAGAAGCCACTGAGCGTGATGACTTGGCTGTGAGGAGAGGGGGGAAATCAGGAGCACAGTGAGAATGAAGCTTTGCTGGAAAGGACTGATGTGAGGAAGAGCTGGCCACAGGGGATGGACAAGCTTCTGCCCTGTCAGCACACCAGCACGCATAGATCAGCATCAGTTCCTCTTTCCCTAATGCCACGAAGCTGTCAATTTCCAGAATTATCATCATTATTAAAATGATAATGGTTTTAATGAAGATGCTGTCCAAACTGACACTTGGAAAATAAAGGGTGATGGTGACTAAATGGGAGGCTTGGCATGACCTTAAGAAAATGCTTCAGGAAACTTACAAATGTCCCAATTACTTAAGGTACTTTGATTGAGCCACCTGGCTCATTCCTGTCACTTGCTTTGAGTTAGACACAGTAATTTAGATTGATGTTGGACATAAAGCCATGCCGTCCAGGAGGTTCCACTGAAATTATTACTCTGCTTGCAAGAGAAAAAACATTAGATCAAAGTGTCCACAAATTCAGCTACAGGACGTTTATGCCATTAGACAACAACATGCACACACACCAGCTTAACTATATGGTATGATTCATGTGATTATAAAGCGCTCAAACTCATTGTTCTCTAAAATTCATAGACAGTGGACAAGCTGTGTGGTATAACTGAAAAACTTTCAGACACCTTTTTATTTTCTTGTTGCTGACAAGTTTTGTGGGGAGAATTAACATTTGTCAGAACACCAGCATTCTTGGTTCAGATGTACAAGAGTGCTGACAGATTTCTTACCCAGATACTATGCAAAAAAAGCCCTTAAATACCAATGCTCTTGTGAGATGGTATGAGCTACATATTGTGGAGAGCAGAAATTGTGGCAAAAACTTGGCTCATGATGAAATCCCCAAGGTAACTGCAACGCTTATGTACTACATTCATGTACTGATTGAAAATCTTATAAAAAAGAATGTGAAGGAGTAAAGAAAAGAAAAAGATTAAACTCAGCTCTCATGTTTTTCCTAGTGCTTTTGCACTTTGATAATGATGCAGTCACATTCAGAGTACTGTCACTCCTTATTTTTTTAAATAATTTTATTGAGAAACAAATAGCAATGAGACAGTTTCACAACCGATTACTAGGTTCAGGTTTGGTAATTGGTACCTTTCTAGGAATCTGTCCATTTTGTCTGTGTTTTCTATTCTACGAGAGTAAAGATTCTCAAAGTAGCTATTGATAATCTTCTGAATTTCCTCTAGGTTTGTAGTGATTGCACCCTTTCCATTCCTTATTGATTATGTTTGCATTTTTTTCTTTTCTCTTTTTGATGAGTTTAGCTAGGAGCACACTTGCAATAATTTATACATTGCTCATTATTGTCTTAGTGGTTATTCATCGTACAAGATGCAGACCTGATATCCTGTCTCAAACACTGTTACAACAAACTTCTCTATTCACTGAATTAAGAGAATGGAGCTGTATGTCTATCCTAACTATTTTGAGTATACAGATACAAAAGGGTGGTTCATTTCTATTGCACTTTTTTGGTTAGCTTTGTCAGAGAAGGGCATTCCATTGTTTAAGGTTTAGCAAAGGCAGTAACCTCAGGTAAGCCTGACTCCTCTCCCACAGAACTCAACAGCATGGAATAAATAACATGGGCCAGTACAGGGTAGCTGCTATGGGCTTTGTAAAACCTTTGCTCAATCAGCCTCTGGGATGTAGAGACAAAAGCTCCCCTTTCTAGAGAAACCATGAGATCTTCATGAGAATCTTATCTTCCCAGAAGTAAAGCTTACTCAGATACCTAGAAAAAAATTACTAGGAGTTAACCAAAGAGGGGAATACATTAATATTCTGTTGCTATCATAACAAGTCCTCAAAGCACATAAAGTGATTTTCTGCTATTTCAGGAGGTCAAGATTTAGAGGCTGATTTTGGTCTTCACTTGCAGCCTCTTCTGTTAGTGTAGTAATTTACTTCTGTGATCGCAACTCCCATTTCTGACTTTGATACCCCCACAGCCTTCTAGCAGAATGCACAGATGCCACCTGAAGATTCTGCACAGAATCCCATCTGCAGCGCTCTTTACACATATGGCAACGTGCTCACTATTCTGGGGATTAAAACATGAATATCCTCACAGTCTTTATTCAGTTTAACATTGAGCATTTTAGACAATGACTAAAATATATTCTAAGGCAAAATTAAGTAATTCTTCACCCCCTCTTAGTTGCTAAGAGAATCTAGAGAGCCTGAGATTACTTATCAAGATGGCCCTAAATTTTAATATTCCATATGATTTCATAGATAGCATGGTGCTTGACGCTCCAAACACCTCAATGGTATCTTAAGACACAGCACAAAGAGGTATACTCTTAGCTTTTTATATTTTCTGTTTCAGCTTAGCTCTGTCATTGCATGAGAATTGGGTTAGCTTTGGCCCTAAATTTTAAAACTTAGGACCAGAACACTTCCAGATAATGTCTGTAGTTTTAGTCCCTAGTCTGATATGCTCTGAAAATCCTCATGAAGAGTGGGATGCCTCCGAGAAAGATCATGCAGGCAAACAACCCATGATACACAATAACAGACATGCATTTATGATTAGCTTCCTCATATCCCATGAGGAAGATGCAAGCAATGTGTGCAGTAACAGTTCCCTGTTCTCACCATCACCCCTCATACTTTTTCTTGTCTTCATTACGCGAAGCTGTGAAAATTCTTCATTTAGCCATACACCTTGGTACAATTATTCATGACTATTCCCAATACCCAGCATAAATAAATGACAGACATATACTCTCAAAGGATTTTATTTTTTATTTTATTTTATTTTTTTGGCAGAACGGGGGATTGAACTCAGGTCCTTGCACTTTCCAGGGAAGCGCTTATTCCTCTGAGCCATCTCCCCAACCTCTCAACAGATTTTTAATACAGGTTTCACATGATATATAGGTTGAAAAAATCCACATACCAAAAATAAACCCTGCAGTATCTGAAAAGCCCAAAACTTGGAAGTTTTAGAATGTTCCTGCAACACCAGAAGTGACAAATCCCATATAAATCCTATATATCCTATATCCTATATAAATCCTATATATCTTATGTATCCTCACGTGACTGGTTAAAGTCAAAATAAAGGCACATCAAAACAGTGTATGAAATGTTCTTCTAGATGCATAAAGAAACATAAACTAATTTAAAACTTAAATGAATTCCATTTTTAGATTTCAATTCCACTTGTAAGATATCTCATTATGTTTGAAAAAGTAATCAGTAATCTGAGAATATATAGTAATTTGGTTCCCAGGCCTTTTGGATAAGAGAAAATCAACCTTTAGATTTAAATACTTTCAATAGTTCTGAAAGCATTATGTGGCCAAGAAAGCACAGTTACTGTACCATAAGCAAGAAAGTAATATTCTTCATGCTCTCAGTGTAGTAAACCAGAATACTTCCAGCTCTGACAGAGCTGGAGCTAGTTTGTAGCTCATAGGATATCCACATAAGAAATAATCCCAGATTAGCATCTTTGATGTCAGAGAATGCTGGAACATCTGGCTAAAGATAATCTCTGGAGTTTTAGCCCTAGTCTGATGTGCTCTGAAAATCCTCATGAAGAGTGGGATTCCTCCAAGAAAGATCATGCAGGCAAACAACCCATGATACGCAATAACAAACACACAATTATGATTAGCTAATTGGCTATTTTTTCTTTGTCACTACCATCAGGACTTGTACTAGTGCCTAGAACAATGTGGGTTCCAAAAGAGAGACCCTTTAGATACATTTTTTAAGTATGTTTTTTAAACATGATTTTATCTTAATAGACCACCAAGAAAGGTCAGCCTCACAACTCCACTTTACCAATGGAGAAATAGCATTGTCGGCAAGGATCTGGGGTTCTGTCCACAAGCCTCTGTGTTTTTGATTTGTACCTTGTCTCTCTAGGCTTTATCATTCTCTATAACAACTGTCATAACTCATGGCACTTAGGAAATGGAGAGATAACAGCAGAGCAGCTTATTTATTCTGGGCCTGGGAGTAATTTTTAGAGCTTTAAAATGTTATGTACAAATTTACAGGAAAATGAGAGGTAGACATCCCAAGCTTATAGGTTTGTCTAGACGATGCCTCCCATCCTCCCAAAATCTGGCCTCAGAATTGAAAAAGCACTTGTGATTTTTCCTCTTTGTCTTCTTCTCACTACTCCCCACATTTTGCTGCTTATTTTTCTGTTTTTTTTTTTTTTCCTCCAACAAGAATTTCCTTTTATCCTTTGACAGGAAATGTGTACGCTCCACATGCTTTTCAGAACAGAGGCAGCTGTCTCCTGAATTGCTTCCCTTTGTGCCAGCGTTGCATTGTTATTAAAAATGCTCATTCATTTCCTAATCCTTAAATCAGTAATTTCTCCTTGAAACTCAAAGCAGATGTAAATATTTGAAAACAATTTAAAGCCCATGGCACCACTGTCTACCTCCTTTAATATTGCCCACAACAGCACTACACAGTCTTTATCAACTGGGGATGAAATGGGGACATGTGGAGTCTGTTTCTGAAAATGTCCAACTTTACTGTGGCTTGCATCATTGTCAGTGTAAAGCAGATAGAATTTTTCTTCTTGTTTTTTCTTTCTTTTATTTCAGGTCAGGGATTTTGATACATTTTGCCTTTCCTTTGTTTCCCAGGATTGCTTTTCATATTATGGGTCTTTTTTTTTTTTTTTTTTGTTTTCATGTTTGATGGATGATAGCTCATGGGTATTCAGTTTTATGATAAAAGTCGATGAAATGTGATAAACTTAATTTTCTTTTTTATTTCACCATGTTTAAAAACAAATATGTCGATTGTAAACTATGTAAAATTTCTTAAACTCAACTATAATTGGACATGAGCTACAACTGAAGTGGAAAAAGGAAGGGGAAGGCAGGGATAATGTGGTGATAAGTATTTGACCAACTGTATTTGAGCAAATTAAAATCTGCTCGTTCTCATCCTGATGTTTTGTTTTTAAATCTATGTTTTATATAATGAAAACAGGGATGCACCCAGATCACTGTCCTGAGACGGTTTCCTCTTTTTGTCTCCATCATAAAATCAACAATTGCAAATCTTCAAAAGTACTTGGAAAAAGAACACACAATGCTATTTATTGATAAAATTAGTTAATGATTTGGAAAGTGTTAAGATTTGATCGTCAGGACTGGGGAGATTGCTCGGCCGTCTAGATACCTGCATGACAAACGCAAGGACGGGGGTTCGAACCTGAGTGCTGCCTGCCATGCAGATCTGCACTCCGGACACCCTGCACAGACCACCAAAACTGGGCGTGGGGTCGCGCGTCTATAATCTCAGCACGCGGAAGCTGAGACAGTACGATCACTCCGAGTCGGAGCTGCACAGGGAGAATCTGCGCCTAATAAATAAATACATGATTTTTTAAAAAGAATTTAAAATAAGATAAAAGTATTTGATGGTATCTGGTGTTAAATAATGAAAGTTTTCAGTTTTTAATTATAAATTCTCTCTGGGCTGTGTGATGGGCTTTTGAGGACTTAGTGGAAAGCATACACAGGCATTCTCTCGTTTTTTATTATTTCACAGAGACACAGACAATAACAGTCAATCAGCCAAATTTTCTAATCAAACAGTGCCAAAGTATTTAAAAGAACATAGGATTATATATATAATATATTAATATATATATAATATATTCCTTTTAGAAAACCAAGATGAGAAATATTCAAGCATGGCTTTTGCATTTCACATTGCTGTCCTTGATGTAGTTGCTTAGATCACAGATATCAGCATACAGAGTGGTCAGCGTGAAAATTCTTAACATTAACTTCTATTTTTTAAAAAATGACAGGAGGGGCTGGTGAGATGGCTCATTGGTCTAAAGCGCCTACTCAGAACAAGCTTAGCAAAGCACAGGGACCACAGTTCAATCCCCCAGCACCACATGCCAGCCAGCCCCGCCCCCTGGTGGGCTGAGCTGGCCACACACACACAAACAGACACACACACACACACACACACACACACACACACACACATAAATAAAATTAAAAAATAAAGTTTAAAAAATGACAGGAATTATTAGTATTTCTAATGTCTTATCAATTATTACTATACTCTCTTTAATTTTTTTTTAAAAAGTGAAAAAGACAAGAAAAATTAAGTTTTCTGGGAAGTGAGCATTAACATTTGATGACTTGTCCAATCTTGCAGAACTATGTCTGTTAATCTGAGCAACAGATTTGATGATAAAATAGATAATAGACAACCACTGTTAATTAGCTATTCTTGGTTTGAAAATCTGTACCATAGGTATTACTGTTTTGCACTGTTTCTGTCTTTGTTTCTGCTTCTTGTTTTTGCTTTTGTTTTTACTCTTCAAAATAAAATAAAATAAAATAAAATAAAATTCAACAACAGCAAAAGTCAATGTACACTTCCTGGAAAGGTGGCTTGGAGTTGGAAAGTGAAGCATGTTGATTCTGGAGGATGGTGATAGTAAGATGTGGGCAAGTGTGGGCAGGTCTATGCAGAAAGAAACCCCTGAGCCAATGTCAGAGGAAAGAAGGGTGGTGAACAGCTGTAGGGTGAAGATAAAAGAAATTGTCAGGAAATTGGGTGTTGCAGAGGAATGAACTGTATTTTCAGAATTAAACTTGTTACTAAATGTTAAAAGCTTGTAAGGTCACTTTGAACAGCCAAGATTAACTCCGTCTGAGTGCTTTAGGGAACCATGGATACTTCACAGGAAAGGGGTGGCAAAGGCATTTTGTAGAAGGTCCTTTGGTCACATGCAGGAAGTTGAGTGTAAATAAAGATCAGCCAGGCAGATACTGGCCTCTTTTGCTTCTCTGGTCCAGATGTCCACTGGAAAACCTAAAGCCCTGAAAACATGACACAGGAGACAATGACTACTGAAGCACACACTATTGCTAGTGTAGTCTTCCCAGCTTCCTGCTTTCTGACAGTGTGGTATGGTCGTATAAATACAGGATTACACTTAGAAGCAGATGGTTTGGGAACAAATCCACTTATCTCCGCCCGTGGATCTTCATCAATGTCCCAAATCATAAAGTTCTGGATCTGGTAAATTTTTCTGTGTTTTCTTTCCTTTTCTTTTTCTTTTTTTAGTAACAGAAGGAGTTTCATTCATTCTGTGTGTGCTTCAGTTTGGAAATAGAATGTACTCCAAATTTCATAGGTTCAGAGGAGAGCCATGTGGAAAGTAGTTGTATCATGGGTATAGAGCCATCTGCTGACTTAACAAGAGGTGAATCCATAGCTAAATGTGTTCTTATGAAGTGAGATCTCCTTGGTAGAGGGGGTTACTGGGCACATGACCCGAAATGGGGTATGTGTCTCTCCACAGCTCTAGTTCTTTCTCTTTCTGCTTCCTGGCTGTCACGACATGTGGAGCTTTCTTCCCAGGATCCTTCTGTCACGTTGGCTTTTCGTTGCTGCTATGCAACCATTGGCTTTGAGCCAAAATGAATCTCTCTCTTCTGAACACTGTGTCTCACAGCAATAGGAGAGTGGCTAAGAGAATGAGGCTGATAGTTTGTAGGTATTAACAGAGTTGACCCATGTAACAAGGCTATCCCCCAGCAAGTGATGCTGAGCGACCTTTGCACTTGGAGTAATGAATAGGATTTTACTAAATGTCACTCTATATGACTTGTGTTTTCACCTTCAACTTCTGACGCGTGTAGTATAGGCTTTATCCCACTCCTAATACTCAGTTAACAAAGTAAGGACACAGAAGGTTCAGCCCTGAATCCTGGCATTAATAGGAGAGCATACCCAGCTAAACATGAGCTTCCCTCACATTCAAGCCAGGCTCCAGCTGCAGCACAGCAGTCAGATACCATCCATTTTTGAGAACCACCATGGTGAACAATAAGGAAATATTTATTTATTTATTTATTTACTTACTTACTTATTTGGTACAGGGTCTCACTATGCAGCTTTGGCCTCATAGAGATCCTTCTGTCTCAGCCTCCCCAGCATTGGGATTAGAGATATGTACCACCATGTCTGGTTTCAGTGGCAAACACTGCATGCCCAAGGCGAGGCCAGCATGGCAGGTGGTACTGGGGATCTAATCCTGGTTCCCAGGTTTACCAGGAAGGCACTTAGACTGCTGAACTCAATCTTCAGCCTTTTAAAAAGTTTAATCTTGGCAATAATGCCAAGATTCACACAGTTCTTGGCCTCAAACCTCTACCTGTGACCAGGCCTCATTTTGGTGAGTACTAGGATTGGGGTAAAAACTATATCCAAATTATAATGCACAGAGCCAGATGGGTGGTACAGTAACTATTCAATAATTAACAGGAATTTATATGCTTATGAATCTCAAGCATCCTGTAAATTATTATATTATTGGAAATTCAATTCTTGTCTGACTCTATATTATCTTTACTAGTTAAAAAGAAAATAATTTGGGATCAGTTTATTTAGCCTAAAATCCAAACCTCACATTTTTTTTTTTATTATTCTCAGGAAGGGTCTACAGATTACAAGGTGTTCAGGGTCTCACTACTAGATGGGACTCAGTGATCTGCCTGTTTATAGCCTCCCAAGAGCTGGGATTACAGGTGCGTGCCACCACGCCCAGTCTCAACTGCTGTTTTAGCATGTCCTGGGGGCAGGGTTGGCACGGCAGGCCCAGGGATCAAACTCCAGCCCCTGCTTCTGTTTGCAAGC
>NW_004524730.1:6352328-6353960 GCF_000260255.1 Octodon degus | reverse complement strand
GGGTCTCCAGAGTGAGACTCTTGATAAAAGTCACTTGCCATTCAAAGGTGGGATTTGTCAATGCTAGAAGCCACATCTCAGCTATCTGTCTGTGGAGCTGAACACCAAATGTTGCTAATAGTGTGGCTCCATCAAACTTTCAGAAAGAATTTGTTCACAGCCAATCAGAGGCAAAGGATGAAAAAACAGCCTTTTCATTTAATTAAGTTGGATAAAAGTGAATACTCCTCTTTTCCAGTACAGAGAACGAGATCAAAGTCTAAATTTCAGTGGCCTACTGAGGCTGTGGCTGTAACTCCTCTGAAACAGAACCGACTTCAGGAGTGTACAAGTGGTCAATCGGCCTCTTCGTGCGATGACAGCCAGTGGACTTTACGTTGTTGTTGTCCTTATTTCTTTCACAAAGAGAAATTTCTACATGTTACAATTACATCTAAAATTCAAGATCAATTCTTAGTATGGTCATTTAAATTCATCTGTTCATTAACCTCAGCAGCCACGTGACACATAGTTGTTTTCCCCTAATCCCTACTATTTTCCGTAAGCTAGGAGCTTTTACAAGTCATGCTGGGACTTCTTCCACAATTTTATTTTTATAACAGTGAAGAACATAACAAGGTTGAGGAAAAACCTTGACATTTTTTCCAATGTTGTCTGAATTTTTTTTTAATTAGTAGTACATCATGGATAATCCATTATATGCAGGTGATACACACACTTGATAAATCTATTTCTTTTTATGTTGTCTTTTCCCTCCCTTCCATTCCCTTCCTTCCACATTGCTCCCCTTCCTAATTGCCAAAGATTTATCTCTCTATTCTCTGTTGTCTATCTTTCATTTTGTTCTTTGCTCTGTTTGTATATTGGGATTTTCATGCAAGAACAAACCACATAATTTTTAAGCTTGTGTGGCTGCTCTATTTCACTTAGTGTTATAGTCTCAGTGAGCCTCCATTTTTGGGCAAATCACCCATTTATCCTTCTTTATGGCAGAGTAGTAATTCACTGCATATGCATACCCCATTTTCTTTACACCTTAAGCTGTTGATATATAGGCTACTTCAAAAATTGAGCTATCATGAGTTGTGCTGTCATACACATGAGTATGCATGTATCACTATACTATGATTTCTTTAAACCTTGTGGGAAGATATGTAGAATGGGAGTGTCTGGGTCAAAAGCAATTTCTATTCTGTGTTTTTGGAGAATCCTTGATACTGATTTTTGCAGTGGCTGTACTGGTTTACATTTCCACCACCAACGTAGAAGGGTTTCCCTTTCCTCACAGCTCCAGCAGCATTTATCACTATTTGATTTCTTGATAATGGCCTTTTTAGTTTTCTAGAGTGACATCAAATTTCAGTGTTTTTAGTTTGCATTTCTCCCATCAGCAGTGTTGCACAGTTTTTTAAATGTGTTTGTTGTCCCTGTTGCAGTAAGGCAGAATACTTTGTAGATACCTATTTGAGCCATATGTTCAAAGGTGTAGTTCAGCTTTGATATTTTTTAATTGGTTGATTAATTGATCTGTCTTTCTGTGAAACTGAGGTATTGAGGTCCTGTACTGTGATTATGACAATATTTATTTTAACTTCTATTTTCAAAAGTCTGTTCTTTGAATTTAGGGACCCT
>NW_004524730.1:6349302-6350889 GCF_000260255.1 Octodon degus | reverse complement strand
TTCTAGAACTGGGGGTTGAACTCAGATCTTTGTGCTTGCCAGGCAAGCACTTATTCTACTGAGCCATCTCCCCGGCCTTGTGACTATTAACTCTTGCTTTCAAGAAATCTTAATTTTTTTCCCTTGCCTCTTTAAAAAATTATTTAAAGAGTATAATAATTGATAAGATATTATAAACAGCACCCATTTAGAAGATTAAGGTGAGAGGTATTCATCTCTGGGTTTTCTGTCATACATTTCTGTCCTTGATGTAGTTGTTCAGGTCACAGATATCAGCATACAGAGTTTTTCAAGGTGAAAATTCAAAACATTAATTGCTATTTTCAAATGAATTTTTGACTTATTCTCCAGTTTTGAAAACTTGTCTTCATAGTGGTCAATTCTGCATTTTGTGAATTCTCTAGAATACTCTATCTCTGGGATTTGATTTTGACACTTTATCCTACAGTTTTATCTTAGGTAAATTTGTCATTCATGTTTTGAACTCTTGGTCAGTTCTTTTAACTTAAGATTTATTTCTCCGTTATCTGCTGAAAATTGTCTTGATGTGTTGCACTATTTTTTGCATCTGTCCTCTTTGAAATCACTTTTTTCCATTTCACTTTTAATCATTTCACACAGCTTAGCTATTTGGTTCCTGCTTTCTCTCCATTTGTGCCCTTTGAGCCACTTTGTAAGAGCTGGCAGGCTTACTACCTGTTTTGCTTTCTTGTTTTGGTATGTTCCTTGTTTTGGTATTGACGGTTGAAGTCAAAGAGAGAAGAGGATATGCACATCCTTAGTTCGCTTGTTTTCAATGCTAAATTCTAGGCTTTGTCTGTGATACTGTTTGCCATTTTAACTTATTTAACTTAATTGCTTTGAACACTGTCATTGCGTTGTGGGGAATTTCCACTGATTATCACTATATCAGCAGAACAAAAGACATGTAAATCGTGAACAGTAAAGTTGCTTTGACATGTTCACCATTTTGTCAAAACCTCTTATAGCATGTATTGCACTGGGCTCCTGGGAGTTTGGTGCCCTAGACAAAAATAATAGAGAGAAGTAAGTGGAGCAAGAGAGGTGTGTGCAGGTAAAAAGAAAAGCAGTTGTAGGAATTTGTTGGGGTCATTTATACCTGGCATAAAGAGGTTGAATTGTGCCAGTTTTCCCACAGTATTTCTGTGGCCAAAGTAATGTGTGCAGCAGGGGGAATGTATTTAGGGACTGAGAGAGATGATGAGATTTTTGGTGCCTGTTAAAATGCTTGTAGGCAATTTTGTTTGTTTCCTTTAAGCCCAGTGTTGTTAAAGATTACTCTGACATGACCTTAAATGGTGGTGCATAATTTAAGACACTGATTAGTTATTATTCTCTAGCACAATTACACAGGCTGCTGTTACACTGATGCCATCAGATGGATGTAGAGGGGGAGGGAAAAGGCCGGAACACAGGATAATAAAGTGTAGAAGAAGACTAGAAATGAGGCGGGGAGGGAAACGCTTGAAGGAAAACACACTGAAGAAGGAAGCAGACAACAGGAAAACCCTTGAAACTTAAAAGTATTATGATGAAAAATCAGTCAATACCAATAATAAAGAATCA
>NW_004524730.1:6338565-6348018 GCF_000260255.1 Octodon degus | reverse complement strand
GTTGTTAGCTTTTGGATTTTTCCAAATGGTGTTTTACAGCATTTCTGGACATTAAACCTATGGCCTGTAGCATGGTAGGCAAGGGCAGACCACTGCTATACATCATGGACGCAGCTGTTTATTTCTAGTTTCATTTCCATATGAGACAGGATGTGTCCACATTCCAAGGCAAGCCTCCTGCTTCAGGTGGGATTGGAGGTGAGCACTGATGCGCCTGTATGTGATCACTGTATTTTTTAGTAAAATCAACACAGACCAGATAAAGACTAGAACCGCCAATAGTCTTGACTTGAATAAGAGCTTCAGTCATGCTCCTCCATTGTTTGATTGTGGGTCATGCCATAGAAGTTAGGCAGCCTTTACCCTGAACCTCCTGAATATTTAGCTTGAATTTTACCAATGAATGTTCATTATTCAACAGAGCAGAAGTTCACTGCTAAATTTGTAATGTGTGAGGTCATTAGGAACAATTTATTTCCTTAAGTCCCTGTAACTAGTACTTTTCCAATATTTCTTATATGAAAATAGCAATACTTTCAATTCTCACTTATGTCTCTTAAAATATCTGTGAACATCTTCCTTCTTGACTACCTTCTTGCTGTCTTTTGTAAGGGTGCTTGTTATTCCTAGTCACTATGATTTTGCCCAGGAAGCTAAAAAGGCAAAACACAAAGAATAAACTTTATAGTTATTTAAAGAATTAATTGTGTGTTTATTTTCTACCAATATAATAAATATTCCAGATTCTTCAGTTAACTGATCCCTTTGCTAAACTTCAAGTTTACTTGAAAACAAAGATGATGAATTAGGATCTTATCAAATAGACAGTGTAATTAAAATGTGTTTCCTACAATTGGGTGATATACAAGTTAATAAAGAAGTGGGAAGTCAGAAAAAGAGAGATAGAAGGAGAGATATCTAAAGTTATAGCATTTATATACTGTGAGTGGATGGAACAGGAACATACACTATTATTTTTATAAATTCATTTCCTTCCTTTCAGTATTTGGTTTTTTGTCTTTTTTGTTTGTTTGTTTTAGATAGGATCTCACTATGCAGTTCAGGATGGCTCTGCTCACTCTTGCAGACCTGAGGTTGGTCTCAAATGCGTAGCCATCCTCCTGTTTTAACCTCCCAAGGGCTGGGATTATAGGTGTGTGCCACCATGCCTGATTCCCATCTTTATATTCTTTATGAAAGAATTTTTGGTTGTATAGAATATTTAAATAAAATATATAAAAATATTTATTATATATTTATTCATACACATTTATAAAATGTACGGTTAGAGTAAAATCAGGGTCAGGAAAATGTAGCAGAAACAAGGCCCTTTTGATAGCAGTATGTTACCAAGTGTTGCAGTTTGGGGTTTCTTTCCAAGGGAAGCAATATCACACAGAACACATCTTATAGTAGTATGTTATAATGAACCACCCAAATTTATATACAACAAGTCCAAGAAAACTATCCACGCATGAAACTCTAAAGACTTCAGCTGAAGGCCTAGAGCTCATCCGAATGCCTCCCACCAGTCTAACTGGAGGCCTAGAGCCTGTGACAGTCTCACGCAGACCCGCTTCATGGATCTCTGGTGGAAAGGCCCAAAGGTCAGTGGTAGAAGCTAGGAAGAAGCGGGATGAAGGGTCTGTGCTAGCAGGCTGAGGGATCTGAACTGGAGCCAGGAAGCAATGCTCAAGGTAAGCACCAGAGCTCCCCTGACAAGTACCACAGCCATCCTCAGCAACAGTGAGGTCCCGAGCTCCTCCAGCGATGAGGGAAGCTGAGTTCCCATCAGGAAAGCCAATGCGACAGGCTTCTCCATGAGGCTGAGCAGTGCACCATCTTCCCCTCCAGAGCCAGGAAGTGATGCCCAAGATAAGACCAGAGTTCCTCCAAAGTTCGTCAGGAAAGCCAGCATGACAAGGTCCTCCAGGAGAACCAGCAGCTTCCAACAGCTCCAGCAGCTTCTCCAAACAGCACTTCAGCAGCTGCTTCTGTTCTGCCTTTATGCTGCTGGCAGCAACCCTCAGCTGGACCTCCCACACCCAGCATCACGCTAGTTTAATTCAGCTGGGTGTAACAAGTAGACACCAGTTAGAAATCCTCCACAATAAGTATATATGCAAATAAAATGGATTTATGAACATTTTTCTGATACTTCAAACCGGTCATTGATGGGCTAGTCCAAGACTTTACTCCTCCCATCCAATGCAGAAAAAAAAAAAAAATAGACAAAAAGCCTATTCAAGGCAGTAAATGCAAGAATGTAAGGTACATATAATTTGAGTTGAATACATCCACTTACACAATCTTGTAGAAATGATTTTAATTTTTTTTTGTCTGTGTGCTCATGTATTCCATGCTCTTTTAAGGGATGAGATGAAACAGTGCATGTTTAATGCTCACATGGCCTTTGATGTTCTCTGTTCCAGCTTCAGGAGAAACAGAAGAAGCAATTTGCATACTGCATGTAGAATCTAGTGCTGAAAATTTGCTGTTGATCCCTTTTCTTGACAATTGTTTTCTGCTGCCCTCTTGTACGTTCTCTGTGATACACCAGGATGCTGAGTTCAAATTCTAAGGGACATTTTATCATCTAAGTGTCAGGCACATACTTCCACCTTCTCCCCCTTTTCCAAGTGAAGCTTCAATCTCAGACTGGAAATTCTGGTGCCAGAGCAGACCAGGCTGTCTGAGGGGTGCTACAGTTGTCTTAAAATGCACTTGAACTGCATTTCTGACTTTTAAGAAACATGGAAGGTGAATGCCATATGACACTTTAGGGGAAATAATGTCACAAAAAAGTAAGACTACAAATTAATTTTAAAAAAGAAATAATATATTCACCATCTGGTCAATTTGAGGATTAATGTAATAGTTTAATACTGCATATTTCAATGTGATATATTATATATATATATATATATATATATATATATATATATATATCTTCTTCTACCCAGTTTTTATTTCAAAGTAATCATCAGATCAGTACATTAATTTATCTGTGAATGTGTAAATTTTATTCAAATTTTACATCTATAAATATGAATAGGATATAAACTTCTGACCAATTCTCTGAAATAGTGAGCTCTTTTTTAAAGAAATGCAATCCTCAAGTGGTCATGAGTGAAAACTACTACCAAACAGATTATCCAAGTGGTTAATGACTAATTGATAAATGCTCAAGTTTAAAATTCCTGTGGTAGACATAGGCAAAATGTGGGCACAGACAGTTTTTCAATGTTTCACAGAAATAAAATGCTTTTCTACCAAATTTCCATGTAACAAAAAGCATTTACCCTATGAAAGTATGTTACATATCAATGGGCAAAAATTCTACCCTTGAATCCACTTTGAATTTGTTCTTTGGAATTTGTCCCAAACAGCTTTCCTTAGTTTCACCTTTGCAAAAGCATGTGTTTGCCATCTGCAAGGTTTGATATCTCTCTGTCCTTGGCAGTGTGGGAAGTAAACGTGATAATGCTTTCATTCAAGACAGCAAAGAATCAAGGAGCTTCTTCATGCCCCTTTCTATTCCAATAATATCTCTCCTCTTTATACAGCAATATTTAGGATGCATTCCGTAGTAATTCTGTTATGTTTTATTTTGTTTCACAGTTGAGAAAAATAAGGCTTCATAAGCCTCAATGATCTGTCCACAGTTCCAAGACATATTAGTGATAAAACAGGATTTCAAATCAGGATAACTTCATAGATGGAAGAAAATATATGAGTGAAATTGTGTTAATATCACTTTTTATATTTAGCAGGGCAGAACAGCTTGGGCAGGGAAAATAACCCTCTATATCAAAAACCTTATATATTCCCTTATACATATTGTTGGTAACAACACACCGAGTGTCAGATTTTGTGCTTATTATTAAGGTGAGCTTGTCTTTGTCTCTGTCCCAAAGAATCATTCTGTGGGAAAGAGACATAAGCACACTATTGTATCCAAGAATGAAATGAGTTTTTGCTAGTAATATTTCTTCCCCAAGGCAGTAAATTTGTCCTCCACAATTTCTAGACCCACTTTACCATCCTTCTTTTTATCAGTAGTTTCTTTGTAACAAGACAGCAGGACAGCCAGCAGTCAGAAATGGTGTGCTTGCATTTAACACAAGAGTTCTCTGCTCTTTTTTTGCAAATGCAAGCACATCTCTTTATCTTCTTCATCCTGCTTGCTCATCTGTAAAGCAGAAATAATAACATTAACCCAGCTTCCTGCGGTTAAGGTGTGAATTGGTTAGCTAATATTTGTAGATTGTTTTAAAATGTTAAAGACAAAAGATTTTTAAGACTGTACTATGGGTGTAGTAAAAAGAAATAAAACCAGAAAGCAGAACAGAGAATTCATCGGAGCCCTTGTCTAAATGGATGGAGCCAAAGACATAAAAACTTGATTACAGGGAAGGGAGTGCGAAGTGTAGGAAAGAGCAAGAAGTTGTACTGTCACCTCTTTCCTCTCTCTCTCTCTCTCTCTCTCTCTCTCTCTCTCTCTCTCTCTCTCCTCTCTCCCCTCCTTCTCTCCCATTCACTCTCATATAGGAAAGTAAAAACTCTATGCAAAAGGGAAAATCAGATATTTTATTTAAATATGTTATCTCTGTTTGAAAACCAAGTAATCCATGGGTTTGGGGCAAGATGCCCACAGCACTGCAACAGGCTGCATGCGGACACCTCCTCCACCCATACTTCCCAGCTTTCATCCTCTCTGGAAGCCTCTTTGGCGAATTGGAAATGCCTGGCCCTCCTGGCTTCTATACCACCTCTGTGCTTTTCTGTATGTGCCCCATCCTTTATCTTTACAGTTTCTATTCAGTTCTAGGTCTTGATCTATCTGCAAAAGCCCTTATAGGGGCTCAATCTTAGGCTTTTACTCTTCTTCAAGCACACACTTCAGTTTGCACTTTTCTCTATAAGGCAGGGACTGCTCAATAGTTATCTCTGAAAATTAGTTTCTCAGAGAAAGGATCCTCTCTCTCTGTTTTTGTTTTCATTTTTTTTGTTCATGCATGTGTATGTCTACTTTAATTCTACTTTCTGGGTCAGATAAATGCTCTAATAAATGTATGGTAACAGAAGAAAAGAAGAGAATGAGGAAGAGAGAAAGATGGACTAGAATGGGAAAGAGGAGGGGACACAGCTCCAGAGCAAAGAGTTCTACCATCTAGAAAAACAAAACAAAACAAAACAAAACAAACAAACAATATAATCTATCTATTTCTATATCTATATATCACTATGCATGTGTAGCTCAGACTCACAGTGATCCTCCTGTCTCAACCTTCCTAGCAATGGGATCACAGGAATGCACCACCTAACTGGGTATCTGTGGTCAGGGTGGGGCCAGCACAGTGTGGAGATCGAACTTCAGTCTTTGCACTTGCCAGGTAGGCGCTTAAACCATTGAGCTATGTCTCCAGCTCTAGAAGTCGTTTTTGAAAATCAAAATTATCAAAGTTATCACTAGTTTTATGCCATTTAATATTCTTTTGAATCTGCTAAGAAAGGTTGAATTTTTATTTTCACAGACGCAAACTGAGGCCCAAGGGTGGTCTCTTACACCGTGCATCTAAGCAAGGACGCCGAAGCTCTGAGTTCATGCAGGCCCAGTGGGAACAGAGGCAGAGGCAGGATCATGAGCCCGACAGCCACAGTCCTGGAAGGCTGCAGGGATTCCCAGCGCAGGAGCTGGTGCTGCTGGTTCTGGAGCAGGATCCTCACTCCTTGCATACAGTGGAGGACAGTATGGCAGAGGAAGCATCTCAAGGCTTGGTGATTCAGGGATCAACCCGAGAGATGAGTTCAAGGAAGCCCTTAGGGATGCACTGAGCACAGCTGGTGCTGCTGAGGCAGTGAGAGACCAGGTTGGAGAGTACAGATGGGAAAACTTGGTAGGAATCTCCTGTGTTTCCTGCTAATCCAAAAGCTAAGACTTTTTGGAATTTTACGAAGAGGAGTAATAGAACAAAAGGCATCTCTGACAGATATACTGTGATTTGACTGACAACATAGGCTGAAGTTGAGGAAGCTCTCTTGGGAAGATCCATTTGATTTTGTAATTTAATTCAATTTTATTTATTTATCTATTGATTGTATTTTAGGGAAGGGTCTACATCCTGTTTAGAATCTCACTAGTAGATTGGACTCATAGTGATCCGCCTGTTTACAGCCTCCCAAGAGCTGGGATTATAGGTGAGCACCATCATACCCAGTCTCAATTGCCCTCTCCGTGCACCCCGGGGGTGGGGCCGACATGACAGGACCCTGCGCCTGCTTGCAGGAGCTTTAATCTGCTAAGCTCTTTGGTTAGCCTGGACTATCTGCTTTAATCCACATTATGCAACTTTGTTTTGGATAAACTTGAATGATCTGTGAATTTTGCAATGATTCTTATGCACAATCTTTGGCAAACTTTATTTTTGTCTAGGAATCCTGCTACATACAAAAATCCCATTTTAGGAACCATAGGTTTCAGGGAAAAGTCTTGTGTATGATCTACCAAGGACCCTGGAGCTGCCAGGATATCCATTTTTAGCCTAAGAGTTCAGATCTGTTTGCCCCTTTACTATTACCCTGTATGCTAAAAATGATTCAAACTGAGCCACCTCTGGAAGTAGACTCTAGTGATTTTTAAATCTCTGGTTCCAGTTTGATTCATGGGAGAAATTGTGTTCTTCTCCAGCCCAAACCTATTATCTAAAAGTCTGCAATGGTGATGCTAAGAGCAGTATGGCTGCAAAACTGGGACCCTGCTGTGCGTCATGACTGAGAAATTCTCAAGTAGTATTGTGATTTAGTTCCAAGGAAAATGTTCATCTAACTGGGTGTTTATACTGAGGAATTAAAAGGCTGAGAGTTAGGACTTTTCTGAGCTCAAGAATATTTCAGGAAAATGAAATAGCTATATTTTTACATATTCCCTGAAGTTCAACTAAAGAGAGAAAGAAAGACAGAGATAGAGAGACAGAGACAGATCAAAATAGTGACAGAGACAGAGATATACAGAACAACAACAACAAGGGATATGACCTAAGAAACAACATAGTGTGGAGAGGCCTTATAGTCAGAGTTGGAATTGGAAGAGATGACAATGTGAAAACTCCAACAGATATAGATTAAACAATGATGAAAATGTCAAAAGCCTTCTCTCTTTTGCCAAAGGTCACAGAAGGAACAACTTGGTAGGACAGAATATAGTATAGACACACTGAATACTCACTTTTAGCAAAACACCTTGGAAAACTCTATGGTCCCCAACACCACATTATTACAAATGTCTTGGAGAAACCCTTCAAATGACACCTAACCATCTTGCCAAGGAGACTTTTAAAAAGATCAAAGCAAAACTGGGTTGCTCATCCTACCCACACTGCGATGGTCAGTTTGAGAAGTGAGGTCCCCTGACACGCAGTGCTGATGAAAGGCTGTGATTAAAATGTGGACTTAATGTCCTATTTGATAATGACATGAAAAAGATTGCTGAAGCTATGCTAGGGTCACAGGAAGCCCGCTAAACCAGAAGCATTACATAGGCAAGTTCTGAATATGGAAACATTTGCAATTGAAAAATCACTCAGTATGTCAAGATTAAGAAATATCACAAACTGAATGAAAAGAAGACATTCAATAGATGCAAATTCCAAAATAAAATGAGAAAGATTCTGATACTGTGTCTTCTAGATTTTAAACACATCATAAGAAATTCTTCAGCATGCAATTATAAGCACACCCGGACAAAATGGACATGCAGAAAACCTAATGTCAGTTACAATGTTGAAACATGTATTAGCTCAATATCCTGTACCTAGTTAACTAACCATTAGGAATAACAACTTGAGAAAGCCTCAAGTAAAAGCAGAGGAATAATTTGCCTTAAAAGATGAAACTTAAAAGAATGCTGCATCTAAACAGAAGGGGAATCACAATGTAAGAGCAAACATGTACTCACCAGGAAGGAAGAATGTTGTAAACACCACTATTATGACCACATTAGGTTTTGATTCATCTTTTTACTGCACTAAATTCTTGGTAGAAGCAAACTCATGATCATCTCTGAGATGGTTCACCTATATCTAGGTGACCTATAAGAAAGGAAAGTGCTGGACTATAAAATAGTGCTTTCTACAAATAACTTAAACTATAAATTAAAAAAGTGAGCAACACAATAGTGTAATAAGTTCTGCATATTTGTTGAATATATAAAATAATACAAAGACACAAAACACCGCATATCCCTCAGCTGAATGTATAAAATGCTTAAGAAAGAAATCAATCAAATGAAACACCATAATAAACAAGGAAAAAGAGCACGTATAGCAGCATGACACTTTAAGTTAATGTAACATAAATATGTGAACTGCAAATGGTCTAAATGCACACAGAAAAAGACAGATATTGACAGAGTGGCCAGACTGGAGTAGCCTACTGTGTGCCTTCTGCATGGAGCTCGCTTAAAATACTCTGATTCACGTGAGAAGGTGATGACATAGTACATGTCCTGGGACCATTAACCAAAGGCATGTATAGATGGAATGCTAATTTAAAGTAAAATAAAAATCAGAGAAAAGACACCTCTAGAAGCAAATAAGATCTGTGTGTGAAGATAAGAGAGTCAGTACACCAAGAACAGATAGAAATCCAAAACATGTTTTCACCAGACACTAGAGATGCAAAACATGGAGAGCAAAAGCTGACGGGACCGAGGGCCACGTACAAAGCTGGGGTTATAACTGATGGCATCCTCAGCTTTCTCAACCACTGACAGTGCAAACAGACAATCATCAAATGCACCAAAGTCAGCACATCTTCACCCAGCAGAATCAAGTGGAAATTGATGCTGCACTGCTTCCAGGAACAGTAGAATGCTCCTTCTTTGCCAGGGACTGTGGGAAAAGACACATACTCACCTACTTAGTATTCTGAGCCCAAAGTTATTGAATTCATCCAGTTTGAATAAACTTCATATTCATTTTTGGTTACCATTGGTTATGCTGATGTGCATTCTACCTGAACTATTAGGTTGCAACAAATGAGAAGATTGTATTTACAGCCCAATGTAATCTAATATTAACAAAACATTATAGTCAATACGTTCAATTTCTGTTCTAAAAATGTTTGACTCCACTCTCATTTTCTGTTCATCTCTTTTAAGCTAATCTCTCTGTAACAACTTCCCCAATTAGAGAAAAACTGATGTATAGCCTGTAGGAGTCTTGTGCTTTGTTGAACATTGTTTGGCTAGTTTGACATGTGAGATTCTGGTTCTTGCAACAGATTTTTCTCATTCTGATTAATGTGATATATAAAAAAATCGGGATGAATGAAATGAAAGACTGGAATTGTTGCAGTGTATATTTTATTATTTTTTCCATGTGAAGCAGGATTATAGTTATGAGAGAAAAGGGATACACATATAACAAAGAAAAGATAAAATAAAACAGAATT
>NW_004524730.1:6333545-6338408 GCF_000260255.1 Octodon degus | reverse complement strand
TTTTTCTTCACCAATTCATTTACTTGGTACAGGGTTTTACTATAGCTCAGACTCATAGTGATCTTCCTGTCTCAGCCTCCCCAGCTCTGGGGTTACCGGCTTTCACCACTGCATCAAATTTTAATGGCAGACTTGGCAAGCCTGGGATTGTGGGCCTTCATGGCATGCAGTGCTGCAGATCCACCCTGGTTCCTTGCACTTGCCAGGTGAGCGTGTAGACCACCAAGCTATCTCCCAGTCCTCGTCTATTTTTATAATTTATCATATGGAATGTTTATTTTATAATTTAAAGGATTAAAAGTGATGAGAAAATTATATACATATATATTACTTTTTTCTTCTCAGGAAAGTATAACGTCCCCAGCATTGGGATTACCAATGTGTGCCGCCACACCTGGTTTCAGTGGTTGGCATGGTGAGCCCAACTTGTGGGGCCAGGTTGGCAAGTGGTATGAGAATTAAAGCCAGGTCCTTGCACTTGCCAGGCAGGTGCCTAAACTGCCAAGTTATCTCCTGAACACTGGAATACCTTTTAGATGGAAAGAATAAGGAGCAGGAGTGGCAGGAAAAAGAGCAGGCGCAGTGCATACTTTTGTGTTTTCCCTTAAAAAATATGATTGAATGGCGATTGATCTGAATGAAGATTTCTGCAAAACTGCAGTTTACACAACAGGAATTTCTTATGTAATATTTAACATTCAGGTTTCACATCATAAAACTGAAATACCCATCTCTCTAAATGAATTATTTGGAAATGAAAAGAGTCTAAACAAGGACAGCAGGCACTACAAAGGAGAAACAAACAAGACAATTCCTAAGACTTCTTCATAGCTGTCACCTGAGTTGGGGGCACCTGCCACAGCAGTTTTTCTTCATTGGTCATGTCTCTTTCTTTGAATGTCATAAATATTCCTTCCTTCTCATTGTCAGACACTGGCCTGGTCTGTGTATTTACTGAGCTGTAGTATTTAAGTTAGCCTTCACTCACAGTCTGCGATCTTGTAAGTTCGCTACCCTTTAACCTTCAAGTGCACATCACTTTTTAAGAAATTGCATTTAGGAGAAACAAAAACTAATATTTCCTGTCATTGAGCATAAAGTATAAATATAGTCTATTTAATGTGGGAGATTTTATTAATTTGGATCACATTTATATTCATTGTTCTATCTGCATATCCCTCTATAAAAAACAATAGACGGTAGTGCCTCTTAATAGATTAGAAAGCTATGGTCCCAATGTGAAGACTTGCCCTGTTGTGCACTTTCAGAGCAAGCATGGGGTGTACAAGGGATGTGGATAGTCTCTATAGAGAGATATTCACCCATTAACTTTTTATCTGTCTCTCCTGTGGTTCTCTGAAAGGCTGCTGGATCAGTAAGCCCCACTTTCTAGGTTGTTCAGTATATTCTCCATGAGAGAGGGATCCCTTTTGTGTTTTAGAAAATTCATGCAGATTCTGTCCTAGTGTGATGTTTAGCTTTAGTGAAATAAAACTTTGTTTCATTATCCCAAAATTATTGAAACTACTTGAGTTTGAATCATGCGCAGAGTCCTGAGGGACCCCCTTCTATCCAATGCTGGGCCAACCTTCAGCCTGACCTTTCCTACTCTGAGGAATCTCTGGGGAGATGGCTCCATGGAATAAGCGCTTCCCTGGCAAGCGCAAGCGCCTGAGTTCAATCCCTGGTTTCACAAAAAAAAAGCATCCCTTAACCTCTAAAAGTTCGGTGAAAAAAAAAAGGGGGGGCCAGGGTGGTGGCTCAGTAGAATAAGCGCTTGCCTGACAAGTACAAGGGCCTGAGTTCAATACCTGGTTCTGAAAAAAAAAAAAAAGTTCAGTGAAAAACCTGTCTGGATATGTGCTGATGACAAAAGTGTTTACTTTTATGAGAAAAGAGCATCAGATGTTGGTCTGGGGGCTTTTGCTGCAATAGAAAGCTGGTTGCAGAAAGGTTGCCGGCCAGAAGACAGATCAGCAGTACTGCTGGTTCCCTGTAGGTGGCAGTGTGGCAGGGGTGTGGCAGTTAGTCAAGGTGGACCACAGATGCAAGGGACACTGGTTAGGCAGATGCCCACTAGGGGAAGGAACATTCCCTCTGATACCTGATCTCCCAGCAGTACTGGAAGGAGGATTTGAAGTCAAGGGTGAGGATGGAGATCAGCATGCTGCTAACCAATGTGAACGCTAAAAAATTCAAAATGAGAGATGTGTATTTGATTATCATATACTTGTCCTGTCAGTAAAACGGAGATATGTCATCCACATTGAAAAAAATCTGCATTTGTATTTTTTATGGCTTAAGCTGTGTGAGTACAGCATTTTGACAGACCTTTAATAAAATTTTAAATTGGAAATGTTTCCCATTTTCAAGTGTTTATTGGATGGTTGATAAATAATGGAGAGTAAAACTGAAAGAAATAAATAACTTAGGATGAGAGAAAATTAGTAGAGTGGTACGCAAGAAATGGCATTAAGCAAGCGCTCCTGTCTGCGGATTTTGTTTTATTTCCATCTCTGGGTAATGGGCACCTGTGCGCAAAGCATATCTTCATCTTCAGGATCCTGCAGCATCCTATTTGGAAACCACCATGGCACTGAGCCAAATTATTTCTATCGGGTGAATTGCTACACATGTCGAAAGGATGGTAGGTTTTTAAGTGACGTTGCATAATTTAGGGAGATTACCAATACTACAGTAGTTACTAGAGAATGTAATGGCATAAGTAGACCTGTGCGCATGTGCGCTTGCTCACATTTGCTGTCCCTGAAATTCTTCATCCTAGCTGATCAGCCATGAGTCCAGCACACAGCTGCCCAATGATATACATGTTTAGATGTTTTTGAAGTTTATCTATCACTAGACCATTAAAAGCATAACGCTGAGCTGGCCAGATAGCTCAGCGAAACAAAGCGCCTCCTTAGGCAGGGTGCAGAGACTGGGGTTCGATCCATCGCTGGAGTGCCTTGCTGGCCCCGCCCCTGGGGCATGCTGAGACAGAGATTGAGACTGGGTATGGTGGTGCATGCCTGTAATCCCAGCACTTGGCAAGCTGTCAACATGAGAATTACTACAAGTCCGACCTATATAGTGAGACCCTGTAGACCCTGTACAAAATAGCAATAAATAAATAAATAAATAAATAAATAAATAAATAAATAAGTTTCTCTCATTTTTTTCCTATGCATTCCCTTTCTAAGGTCAAATGTCAAGCCACCTTCCAAGAATTTACCAAAAGTTTCGTTGCGTGATAAGGGAGCACAACAAGGTGACCTTCGTATTCTAGTCATCCAAATTCCTGAAGAAGCTCACTGCCACGATTTACAAAGCTGTTACTCCACAGCGATGTTTGCAGCACTAATGAATTGTCTTGTAGGTGGGTTTGTGCACGGCAGATTATTTACTGCTTCCCAGGACGCACTTCTCCCACGACGCTCACGTGAGATCTGGAGCCAGGACCTGCTGATTCTCCCCACCAAACATCGCACATAGCTGTCTTTTTTCTGCTCCTGTCCCCACGGCAACATGTGCACACCAGCCTTCATTCTTCCTTTTCCAGACAAGAAAAAAAAAAAAAACCTAAATCCATCTCAATTATCTATTTCAATATGCCCTAAGCTACTTCTACAATGATTATGCTTCATGCTAAATTGAAAATACTACCCTGTACAACCTTTTCAAAAAATTCTCTTAAAGAGCAGAAGCTTTTCAAAACGAGGAGTGTTTTAAAAAGTTGCACAGGGCCGGGAAGATGGCTCGATGGAGTAAGCGCTTTCCTGGCAATCGCAAGGGCCTGAGTTCAAGCCCCGATTCTGGAAAAAAAGAAAACAGGAGGATCACTACAGGTTCCCCGGTTCTGCCAAGACCCTGAATAAAATGATTCTGGAAAAAAAAAAAAAAAGGTTTTACAGAGTAGTATTTTCAATTTAGCATTAAACATAATTATTTTTACATGAACAGGGAGCTTAAAGACAACACTATGCATTACAGAAAATACTGTGAAATTCATATTATTTTGTTTAGTGAAATTCTGTATCATTTGTAATTTTTCTGTCTTTATAGTATTTTGTACTTTCCTTAAAATAAATAAATAAATAAATAAATAAATAAATAAACTCTCAATGACTTCGAGTGGCTTTCAGTGTAGATTCCAAATGCCTGTAAAGATCCTTAAACTAGATTCATGATATTAAAAATAAAAAAGAGATAATTGTATGTGTGCATGTTCTCTGTCTTTTACAATTAAATTTTTGTATTTATACATGTTTGTGATGCACATGAATATGTTTATCATGGGGTATTACCATATTGACTTTCATCAGAGCATTGCAAGTTATGCCTGTTTCACTGAGGACCAAGGCATGGTCATACAGTTAGACATGGGGAGCTGAGGCTCAAGCCCAGGTGTGAGAACTCGAAGTCTGTTCTTTAAACCCCTTAATATTTTACCTCTCTGTCTTAATAAGCAGAGTTCTGTCTCCTACCACACCCTAATGACCCTAAACTTCAGGCACATAGTACATGTGCCTCTCGTGTGCATGCGAGATACAACCTTGCTTTCTTACCAATTATTTTTGTATCTTAATTTCTATTTCTATAGTGTCACAACTTACTTTCTATCTCTTCCTCCTCTTCAGTTGGCTGTTTCTTCTTATTCTTTCACCTTGAAGCACATCAACTATGGCGAGAAATTTCCTCAGGGTCCATATGCAATCTGAGTTAGATTGCTCTCAACAACACACATGCAGAACATTTTAGAACTGTTTCCATGAGAAATTATTAGCTTATGTTTTTTTTATTATTTTTTTTTAATTTTTTTTTATTTATTTGAGAGAGAGAGAGAGAGAGAGAGAGAGAGAGAGT
>NW_004524730.1:6332360-6333445 GCF_000260255.1 Octodon degus | reverse complement strand
GTGGTGCTGGGGGATTGAACCGCGGTCCCCGATGCTTTGCTAAGCTTGTTCTAAGTAGGTGCTTTAGACCACTGAGCCATCTCTCCAGCCCCTAGCTTATGTTTAATTTCAACTCAACTATGATATCTAGGTTTGCTTTTATTTTTTTCTATTATTTTTTACAGAGAACATTTACTTATTTATAGGGGATATTCATCTGTAGTTTTCTTTTGCGGAATTGTCTTTGCTTTGCTCTTGGGTCATACTAGCCTCTTAGAATAGGTTAGAATTAGTCCTTCTACTTCTCTTTTCTGGAAGGGAGTGAAGAATGTTCTTTCTCTAAATACATAGTAGGTAAGTTATGTTAGGCTTGGTACTTTCTTTCTGTAAGATTATTAATTATTGATTCAATATATTTAATAGAAGCAAAGCTGTCAATGTTATGCATTGTTATTTGCTATGTAGTACTATTTGTGTGAGTTTGGGATGTTTGTGACCATTAGGATTTGGTCTGTTTTATCTACATTATTAAATATGGGTGTGTAGAGTTGTACATTGTATTTCATTGATTTTTAATGCTCATAGAATCAATAGTGGCAGCTGGTCATTCACATTTCTGGTAGTAATTTATGTCTTTTCCCCTTTCCTTCATTAACATGTTTAGATTATCACTTTTTTCCTATAAAATAATTTGTCACAGTTCCAATTAAGCCACCCTTGTAGTTTTAATGGCACATGCTTTTACTGTGAGTAAATAAAATGCATTTGTGCCACTCTAGACTCATTTAATTGTTCAAATAGGGCTTAGATGTGTTGATGATTTTGATATTCTTCAATTTGTTTCCTTGGCTGGGGAGATAGCTCAGTGGAATAAGCAGTTGCCTGGCAATCCGAGGGTCCTGAGTTGAATCCCTGATACTGAAAAAAAAATGTTTTCTGCTTTGGACAGTTTTGTGCTGACTTCCAAGCACTTTACATGCTGGGGTGAAAGTGAAAAGCCAGGGCCCGGGGAGACAGCACAGTAGAATAAGTGCTTGCCTGAAAGCACTGGGTCCTGAATTCAATCCCCAGTACTACACATACACAAAAAAAAAAAAAAAAAAAAA
>NW_004524730.1:6318201-6332260 GCF_000260255.1 Octodon degus | reverse complement strand
AAAAAAAAAGAAACTGAAAAGCCAACTTGTGTTTGAGTCCTCCCACATATCTCTCCTGGCCTGTGAGGGGCTGCCAGTAGTGAATGTCTTCTATCTCTCCATTATCTGTACCTAGAAAATGTTCCTGAATTGTGGCTAGAATCTGTGGCACCTCTTTGGGCTTTTTAGCAGAACATTGTTTCTATCTCATCCTTTGACGGCTTTGATGCTAATGGTTCATGTGTGTTATGTTCTTCAGACAATGGAATTTGACTCCCACAGTTGCCACATTGGTGGACATATTCAGAAATAACTTGGGGTTTATTTTCACAGCCAGTTATCAGTGTGTGATTCCAAAGTTCATTGAGGATCACCTCCCTGAAGAAACTTACACTCTTTCTAGAGGTCCCTGTAGGATGTGATTTAGCCTCAACTTCACCCAACTGTGTATTTTAATTTCCCACCACCTTCCCATGATGTTTTCTCCATTCATTTAGAGCTACCACACAATACTATAACCATCATCACCACCAATAACATCACAGCCACTCTCATATGCAACAATCCCACCACATCATCATGAGCATCACCTCTACCACGGCCACTCTCTGCATCTCCCACCACCATAACCAAGAAAATCACATTTCTACCTCCACCCTCATCAATCCCAGGAACACTTTCCATCTCATCAATGACATGTGAATATTACGCTTAGGGAATATTGCTGGGAGATTCAAGCTAAGGTGTCACATTCATCAATAAAAACCTAATGTTAATCGACTGTTCTGTCAGGTAAATTGAAATAAATGCAATTTTATGTCTTAGTTTCCAAGATAAATTCTTTAGAATGATGTGTACGTATTCTTCAGAAAAAATTATGCCAGTGCTCTTAGATTATGAGCTTCATAAAGATTATAAATTTTGAATTTTTGTAATACCTAGAAAACCATGGGCAATGAGACAGTTAAATTGAATAACTAATTTAATTGGCATGAGCCATGCCTAGGGAGATTATTTAAGCACACTTTGAGTTTCTCAGAGTGGGCTATAGAGCTGTAACACTGGATGAAGCATCTGTTTCCTGACCTTTCCTCTCTGGCTTTGTTCTTCTGCTGTGTTCTTTGGCTGCATGAAGTGTGCTGTGCAGCTTTGCTTCACTACACCGTTCCACCATGCTGTTCCTCTCTTGGAGGCAGCCAGCTATGCAATCCTAAATCCATGAGGCAAACACAGCCTCTCCTCCTAGAAGGGATGAGTGTGAAGGAATTTGTACCGGTGACTGGAAAACAATCAGCTACTGAATATTGTTGTTGGAGAAGTGGTTCATTGCTATGCCTAGGCGCTTCACTTTGCATTTGAGAACCCATTGGAGCTATGAGCTTGAGAAGCTTTGTAATCCTATGAATACAGCTTGCTGGCTGACTCTTGGGGGATAGGAACCCGCACTGTAATGACCAGGCTCGGAAAATTTCATTTAGGAATGAAATGTCTGTTCAGATTTGAGCTACAGGCCATGATTGGCGTATTCTGGCAAAGAATTTGACTACTTTCAGCTCATGTGTAGAGATTCCAGGTAAGGTTGAGACTTAGGAGCTATGGAATATTTTATCTGGCAGTAGAAATGTAAAGGTATGCTTATATCTGGTAATCTGAACAACTAATTTGAAGACAACAATATGCAAAATAACAATTGTTGAATTCCTATCATTTTGTTTTGTGGATTCTATATAGCTTCTAATATTTTTTCTTTCTTTCTTTATTATTTTTTAATCTTTTTAAAAATAAAATAAAATAAAAATTATTGTAGCTAAAGGAAAAAGAATCCGGCCATGGCATGGGTTCTTTGCTTACTTTCAATCAAGAGAAAAATGCACAACAGATATAATTTTGAAAGTTAAATTTTGGTCTGAAAGAAACCACATGTAATTTGGGGGATAAGGAAGTATAGTTGCTGAAGAGAATGAAGTTGTTAAGGAGGAACCAAACATTAAGAACAGGAACAAGAAGAAAGATCCTTTGTGGGTATCACAGGAATCAGAGAAGCTTCACCCATAAGAGGCTCAGGCGAGCAAAAGTATAATCTACATTTGAGTGGTGCAGCCAGGAGTCATCTACTCAAGAAGAATATCTTGTTACTCGGTTCTCTGGGAGTCATTTGATTTTGTTCAGCTACCTAAGCTCTTATTGGCCCCTATACTTGTAGTCAAACACAGTTCAGCTACATTTTGAGTTGGTGGCATATCTGGGTGTCATTCACAGTGTGGTGGTTTTCAGACATCAGAATGCAAGAGTTGTGGAGCCATGGAGGGCTTTACTCAGATTTCAAAGAAAAATCTGGAAGGCCAGGCCATGTGCCCCTGAGAGGGGGATTTTTAAAACTGTGACTATGAACCACAACACAGAGGGAAATTCCTAGAAATTTGAAGATTCCAGGAACATTTAACAACTGCCACCAAATGGCATAGGTAGCAAAATAATGCCAGGCAAAGGGAGAGGCTGTGTAAGCTACAATCTACCAGATCTTGAGATGGGCCTGCCTAAATCTTTGAAAAACATGAATTATCACCATGCACTTCCAATCCTGGACAGAGAGCTCTAGGACTTAAGGTGCACCCTGCTGGATTTCAGTCTTACTTCTGTTCCATTCTTTTCTATACCACTATACTTTCCTTTAGGAATGGGCTATTTACCATGTACCATTTTATATTAGAAATCAGTAACTTGCTTTCAACTATCATGAGTTCACAGCCAAGGGTTTGCCTTAAGACTTTGTACTTGAACTTCTTGAGTGTTAAAAGCATGGAGACTTTGGGGAAGAATTAGTCCAAGATTGGTTGTATGTGGGACAATCAAATCAATTTAGGAAGTCTTATGATCCTATGCTGGCTATTGCTTAGGGTTGAAAGAGAAGTGTTTGGTTGTAAGGTTTAGTAGGGGTTGAATTTGACTGTTATGCTGAATGTTCAATCTGGTTTGAGAAACACCTAAGAAGATCAGTAAAAAGCAATTCTGTGTATATCTGGGTGGGCCATGGATGTGTGATCTCGGGTACTGTATCGAATTCCTGGCCCTTTGTGTCTGGTTCTGTGCTCTGATTCCTGACTGCCATGAAGACTTGAGTTTTTTTTTTCACTTGGCCTTTCCAACACGGTGTTCTATCTTAGACCAGCAATACATTGACTTGTGCGTCAATTAAACTTGTTCAACTCTAATTTTTGAGAATAAGGTGTTTTGTACCAGCCACAGGAAAGCTGGGTAACACAAATATGTAACAGACATAAGAATACGTGTATGTGAATAATTAACCATTTACAAAGTCAATAAAACAACCCAGGCCACAGAGATGGCTCAGGTGCATAAGTGCCTGCCCAGCAAACACAAGGTCCTGAGTTTGATCCCTGATCCTGAAAAACAAAAACAAAAACAATGCCTAAACCTTAGGGATGGGAAGTTAGCTCAACAGCATAAGCACCTGCCTGAAAGCTCAAAGTCTTGAATTTGAAAGTCCTCAGAACAACAATAACAACAAAAATCTTGATGCAAAAGGAGAAGCAAGTAGTGGTTTAATCAAAATACTCCCTATAAGTCACTTTCTAATTCCATTTTAAGTTGATTGGAGAGACAAAATAACAGCAATATTCTCTCAATGTATAATTTCTGAAGGAAAAACAAAAAAAAAAAAAAAAGCTTTGTCCTGAACTCCTTTCTATTTGGAAAAGTTCTTCCAACTTCCCAATTTCTGTCCTCTATTTTCCTGCTTATTTATAATTTATGTTCCTCACAACTAATGGGTGGAGGTGAAAAAAGAAGGAAGGAAAAAGAGATTTGTAAAAGAAACTGAAGGAAAAATTGGAAATAGGCCATTTGCAAGTGGGCAAGGAGAGAAGTGTTGGAGGGAGGAGAAAGTGACAGAGAAAACAAATAAGGTGTGCTAAATACTTGTAGAAATTCCCCATGATGGATGTGAATATTATGTACTACAAATACATAGTAAAAGGAGAAACTTTGCCTTAAAAAGGAACATATTATTATTAATAAAAATGGACTATCATTTGCAAGACAAATAAATTTAAAACTGGAAATAATATTTTACTCTAGACATTGCTGGAAAGAAAATCATAAATTTACACTAACAATAGACTCTAAATTGTAAACGAGCACTGATAAATTAATGTGGTAAAACATCTCCGAAGAAGGCATATTTTACTATTTAAAATTATACTATCTATGAACTCCAGCTACTTCTGATTTTACTGTTTTTAATAGGACCTCAAATTCACAACCCAAGGGGCCAGGGAGATACCTCAGTGGAATGAGTGCCTACCTGGAAAATGCAAGGTCCTGAGTTCAATCCCTGGTACTACAAAATAAATAAATAAATTAATTAATTAATTCACAACCCACTGGGATAAAAGAGCCATCAAATGAGTAGTAGGATGAGGTATGTAAATCAGTGAATGCTGTAAATTCCCCATCCAGGAGCGAGGTATATTCTAGGAAGTGAAAAGATACAATAAACAGAAAGTTCACACTCTTGACATAAGAAATAAATTGTTTTAAAGTAAAGAATCTTGGGCCGGGGAGATGGCTCAGTGGATAAGCACTTCCTTGGCAAGCACAAGGGCCTGAGTTCAATCCCCGGTTCTGAAAAAAAAAAAAAAAAAAAAGAAAAAAAAAAAAAGAACCTTGGTTATTTGCAGCTCAGGTGCAGCATGTACAATGGCCTGGGTTTGACCTCTAGCACCACCCTCAAAAATAAGAAACACACAGACTGGGAGTGGTAGCACGTGCCTGTAATCGCAGCACTTGGGAGGCTGTAAATAGGAGGGTCACTATGAGTCCGATCTACATAGTGAGACCCTGTAGGCCCTGCAGACCCTGTCCTAAATAAAACAAACAAAAAACCCCACAGACATTAAGTGAAATATAAGATATGTCATTGTTCTGATATGGTGGGCGCAAAGCAATGCTATTGGAAAGCTAATTTTCTCTCATAGCTGCCCCGAAAGTAGCACCTCACACCACACAGTGCACATGAGGGCATGCCCTGGCCAGTAAGGAGCAGAACAGGGAGGAAAAGCATGGCACACATGCATTGTGGCTGCTGTGGGAAAGCCATGCTGATCAAGGTAAGTCAGTCTAGTCTGCATAAGTTCAGTGGTCTCTGAGGACCACAGGATGTCCCTAGATGCCCCATAGGACAGTTGGGCAGATGGACATTGCCTTCTGGAATTTAAGATCCAGATAGGGGAGGCAGCAGCTCACAGTATGGACTCTGGCTTTGTTAGTTTGCACATGAAAGTTGCACCGCAGTGTGTCTCTAAGCTTGGGCTCAACCAGGAACGGCACTTCCTCCAGAGTTAGCAAGGCCCCTGATCCCAGAGCAACAAGAACAGAGACAATAAGAAAAAACAATTAGTACACCGCTGCTTCAATCTAGACCTCTGTTGCCACTTGGGAAGCCTGTTGCTTTATGGAAAGAAGAAGTGCATCCTTTTGTGCTCTGAACCCATGGCAGCAATTAATGTATTAAAAATAGAAAGCCCAATCAAAAGTATTGACGTAAACTAACACAATAGTGCCTTTAATTCGAGTCTTCTGTTGTTTAGAAGTGCTCTGAAACTATGTTCAGACATAGTAGAAAAGAACAAATGAAAAAATCACTACTAAATAAGTTTCAGTCAGTTTTATCAGATACATAATTTTTAAAATAAGCTTTGTCTGCGGTGGCCAGATAGCTCAGCAGTTTAAAGTGCCTGCTTAGGCAGACGCAGGGACTGGGGTTCCATCCCCGGCATGCCATGCCAGCCCCTCCCCTGGGCACACTGAGATGGAGACTGAGGCCGAAAAAAGGAGAATCACTACGAGTCTGATCTGTGTAGTGAGACCCTGAAGACCCTGTACTAAATCTAAAGGAAAAAAGAGGCTTTATCACAATAACTAATTTGTATGTTGACTGAGTAGTTCATAAGGAGTTATTATTTATTTCATGGTGGAGAATATATTTAAGGTGAATAATATAATAATTTAATATAACTATATAATATGCATAAGTATTTATGTATATTTGTGAAATTATTGAATGAACGAAAGGGAATAGAGTTAAAACAACATCAGATTTAGACAAAATACAAGACAAGGCTCCTAAAGTCAAATGCAATTCATTTTTTCTTTTGCCATAGAAGTCTTAGTTTCTTTAAACAAAGACAACAATGTGAACATCAAACCTAATCTACTGCCAGCTATGGAAAAGCATTTCATGGATAGGATTTGTTTTAAAATGTTGGTGCTGAGCAGGTTAGAATCCATGAACCCTGGAAGAGACACAAATATCATATAAGTGGCTAAAACCAAGCAGATTAAATGTGAAAAACGACTACTGAATATAATGGAATAGTCATCATTCATCAGTTTCTGAAGTCATTCAGTATTATGTTCAGTCAGATTATATAATAAGGGCGAGCTCAATTTTATAGCATATACATTCTACTCTCTTTATATGGACAAAACTAGAATTAAAGGAAAATAAACAATTTTCCCATGACCCCCTAGATCACTGTAGTATCAGAAAAGACTGCAGCATCAGTAAGTAAGGAGGCTGAACGCTCATCACGGTTCTTTGTGACACACTAGGTAAAGTCTGTTTCATTTTATTCTACTTTGTATTTTAAAACTTGATTATTCTCTTTTGCTATAAAGTATCCTTGAGGATAATGTTTATGATTTGCAGTTATCTTTTCCTCTTACTGGAAGTGGGCACAGATCGATTTAGAAAAACAAAGTAGATTTGGACTGGAAATTACCTGTTCCAGAATCCTTAGCTTAAGTAGCAGCATAATATTGTTCTCTAATTTTCTTACTTTGTCACATATCTACATTTGGACAATTGAGTAATTTTTCCTCAATTCCCAGTCTTCAAACTGCATATACTTTCTTAGGAAGCAAATAACGTAATTACTCTGATCATGGATTGTTTTACAAGTGGAGGAAAATGCTAAATTAGGATGGCCACTGGAAGGTTTTCTTATTATTCTGCTTACTTAGAGTGAGAAAATGATTTTTCCCCTGGTTAAAATGACACAACAATTCACCACTCTCCTGCAACTAAATCTAACAAATGATATCATGTTGCTAGCATTCAGTGTTTCTGCACTTCAAGAAAGGAAGGAGAAATTCTAAATTTTCTCCCCATAAAAATATCAACAAATTAGACAAAGGAGGAACATGACAGAAACATGAGCTTTGAAAACTGTTCAAGCAGACAGGAAGTAATTTCCTAGCCACAGGTTTCAATCCTAAAGTAGGATTTGAACACAAAGCCTAATATCTGCTTCACTGTAGGGAGCAGGAAGAAACTAAAGCAGGCTTAGACTCACACTTTGTCTTGGCCTCCAAGAGATTCTGTTAGTAAATCCCTTGGAATTAGGTCCTTAATTCAGGATCAACTAAAAGAGCCTGAACTAGGAAAAACAATCTAAAAACTTTCCGAGAATTAAGAAGTTATGTTTCTGTATCTCTTTTAAGAACATCAAAAACTTAGCTCTAACCGGAGGATTTTATAAGAGAGTCACAAACTACTCCCTCTGGTGATCGATGATACAAATATTCTAAAGAAAATAGGATGGCAAATGCAGAAATAAAGAAAAGGGCAGAGTTCTCTAAAAATTGCCGAAGTAGGAGGAATATAGAATAATTACTATTCACCATATCAGCAGAATAAAGAACAAAATATATCAGCATACCAAAGCGTAAATATATTTTTTCATATAATGTGCATTTATAATCAAAGCTATAATCAGGCTCCAAGTACAAAGTAACACTTAGAAAATCTTATGGTCATGGTAAAAGGGTATTAGAAATTTAAAATTGAAACAAGACAAGAAACCTACTCTCCTCACTTTAATGACTATTGTCATGCAGATACTATCCCCAGCATGGTGCAACAGAAAAAGATAAATGACTAAATAGCATAGTTGTAAAGAAGAAATAAAACTGGTTTCTTTTAAGTTTAATTTTCACTGCACATATAGAAGTTGCATATATAGGAAGTTAGTAAAATTTTAAATAAAATATTATCATTCAAAATCAGGTTCATTATCTTAATCTGCCAACAAACATGAAATGAAACCACTTACAATAGCATCAAAAATATAAAATTCATAGAAATATGTCTTCCAGAGTTGCACAAGAATTCTACTGGAAAAGTTATACTGTCATATTAAAATAAATAAAAGGTTAGATGAGAAGCTTTAATATTGTAAATATGAGAGTCCCCTGAACATTCATCTACATAGCAAGCAAATGAGGTGCTTTCTTTGTTTTGTCTCTGTTTTTCAATTCTTTGACCTTCATCTTTTCTTAATTTCTTATGCATATATCTTTCTCTTTTTTTTTATTCTTCCAATTTTGCATGCAAATATCTGGTAATATGAACAACTAATTTCATGACAACACTGCAACACAACAAAATCTGTGAAATTCATAGTATTTTTGTTTGGTGGAATCATGTATGATTTGCATTTTTTCCATTTTAATACTATTTTGTAATATTTTTTAAAAAGAAATATTTTTTTAAATGACTATGGAAGTGGTCAGGGAGATGGCTCAGTGGAATAAGCGCTTCCCTCGCAAGCGCAAGGGCCTGTTCAATCCCCGTTTCCGCCAAAATAAATAAATAAATAAATAAATAGATAGATAGATAAATAAATAAATAAATAAAATGACTATGGATGAGACTGATAGCTTGTTTTAAAATTTAACTGCAATTACAAAGAACTGAGATTACAGCAAACCTTGAAGAATGACAAACATGGGGAACTTGGTCAAGTATCAAGGCTTCTTCTAATGGTAAGCCTTTAGTCTGTGTTTTTGGAAATGAGATTTATAAATAATTCAGTGAATTAAAGTATACATTCTAGATACATGACCTCACATATTGAACCAGTAAGTTACACTAACAGATTTTTTTTTTTTTTTTCTTTCTGTATTTAGGACAGGACCTACATGGTCTACAAGGTTTCACACTGTGGACCGGACTCAGAGCGATTCTCCTGTTTTCAGCTTCTTAATTGTTGGGATTACAGGCATGCACCACCACGCCCAGGCTCAATCATCCTCTCAGCATGCAATGTGGGTGGAGCCAGTATGCATACCCAGGATCAAACCCCCTCCCCTGTGCTCTGAGCAAGCAGGCACTCTAGTCTGCTGAGCTATTAGGCAGGCTCCCTACACTAACAAATTTGGTAAAACAAATGATTAGGAGATGGAAAAAATGAAGGTATTGATGCTCAAATAGGTAAATATTTGTATTAAGATATTAGACAATATTTTATGGCAGAAGTAAAATTAATTTCAGAATTAAATTAAAAGACCAAACAATAAACCTTTTGGAATGTTATGGTTTTCTTTGGAGTGAAAATCAGTTCTATTCTTTGGAAGACATATCTGCTTTCTTTTGTTAATCTCAAAGAAAGAAATAAAACAATACAAATGATACAGAATCTGAAAGCAAGATTATAGGAAATTAACAATGGTTATTATATTTCATATTGTTGTTTCTCATATTCCAGATACAGGAATGCAAAAATGAGAAAACGATAAGGAATAAAGTTAATTTATGATTAATGGTACAGAACAATACTTCCTCAAACTGCACTTTAAAAAGAATGACAAAGACAAATTTTAAGTTATAGAGGCACTAAGAAATTAGAATATCTATTATTAAGAACACTGTAACAAAGAAAAAAATACAGACCATATAATGAGAAAAAACATAACTAAAAAAAGCACATATAAGTGATTTTTCCTAATCAATGAGAGACCAACAACTCAATAGGGAAGTATACACTGAATATTTTAGTAGCCTGATATAGAATGTAATATGCAAAATATTTACTAATACATCAACTGCAATCAATTTCATTAGACATTAAAAACAAACAAAATGATACTATATTACCTGTTACTATGCACAATTGGAAAGGATAAAATGCACCATGCTTATGAGAATATGGATAAAAAATCTCCTGCAGGACAAAGAGAAATAGAAATTGCTTAATTTATTTTTGAAACTAATTTGGCAATATTTATTTTCCTCAAAAATATTGAGTCATAATTTACACATGGAAATATATCTTTATAAATCGAATCATCACTTCAAACATTATATCACCTCCCCACTATTTTATTTTTCATACAACTACATAGTCAACCTTTCATTCCATATTTATCCCTGGAACAAACTTATTTATGAGGGGTGTTTAAAATATACAGAAAACATTTAAATTTTAAAATTTGACTACTTTAAACACATATTGTCCTTAATCATTTTTCAATATTTTCTCCAGGATTTAAAAACTTATCCCTTCATTCTTGCCAATTTCTGAAGTGGTTCTGAAATCATTTTTCATGCATGTGTTTATGAAGTGTGCAGAAATTATTAGAGTGAATGCTTCTGTCGAGTGTCATGCAGTCAAAAAGCAAACCAGGGCTGGCCAAATAGTTCACCAGATTAAAATGCCTTCTTATGCAGAAGCAGGGGCCAGGAGTTCGATCCCTAGGCCTGCTGTGCTGGCCCCAGCGCCAGAGCATGCTGAGATGGCAACTGAGACTGGGCATGGTAGTGCGCGCCTGTCATCCCAGCTCTTGGGAGGTGGTAAACAGGAGGATGACTCTGAGTCTGATCAATGTAGTGAGACCCTGTACACCCTGTACACCCTGACCTAAACCACACACACACACACACACACACACACACACACACACACACGAAAGCAAACTGGTGGCTGGGGAGATAGCTCCTTGGTCTAAGCTCCTGCCTGCCCAGTGCAAAGACTCTGGTTCAATTCCTGGTACCTCATGCTGTAGGCACACTGAGCCTGCCACCGAGTCTGGGCACAGTGGTGCATGCTTGTAATTCCAGCTCTGAGGAAGCTGAGACAGGAAGATGCTGAGTCTGACCTGCTCTTTGGTATAATTTATGACTATCCTGAAGTTTCTCCATTCATGAGTTAAAATATTTAGTTTCTTTTCATATTTTTGTATTTATGGATAAAGCCATTTCAAATCTTGTTGGCACAATGGCATGTGAATACAAATTTTCATTTCTCATGAAAAAATACTGATGGTGTGATTCTTCAATAATATCATAGATTTATATTTGACACAAGAAAGCGCAGACTCATTTTTCAAATGTGATTCATTTTCATCTGGATTATATGCAAATTCTGATTGTTTTACAACTTCACCAATATCTTATATGTCTAGTATTCTTTTTATTTTTGTTGTTTTAGCCATTGTAATTTAGTACATGGAATTATTGCAGTGTCAAAATCAGTCTACAATTTCCTATGGCTATATATGTATATACATGTATATGTAATTGTATATGGCTATATACAATTTCCTATGTATATATATGTATATATAGATCACAAAATATCTATTCAAACACATTATCTTCTATTTGCTAATAACATCAAAAAATAGTATTTATAATATTGAAGCTTTCCTTTTGATGAAATCAAATTTCATTCTAACTACCTTATTTTATGGATTGTGCTTTTCTATTATATGTAAGAAATCTTTGTCTTAACTGAAATCACTTTTCTCTAGATATACGGGTAATGGCACTGTTTTTGTACATGGAATATACATGTTTGTAGCCATGTTTTAAAATTAATTAATTTGATATGAGGTCTTGCGATGGCCTGCATGGCTCACCCAGGGTTCAGCACAACACGCAGTACTGGAGACCAAACTCTGATCCTTGTAGCTTGCCAGGAAGGCACCTAGACTGCTCAGCTATCTCCCCAGCCCCAAGCCAGGATTGTTGACAATGCCGTCTTCCTTCCACTCATTACCTTTGAACCTTTGATGAAAAGCAATTAGTCTTATTTGTGAGATTCTAGTTCTGCCCTCTTTTCTGTTCCACTGATTTATGAGTCTATGTTTAACCTATGTTATGGCAAAATTGTTATAAACCTCGATGGCTGCAACCTAAACTATAATGTGAAATCAGTTCTCCAACTTTGTTGTTTATTTTTAATGTGGCCTTTATCTTTTTGGGTATGTTCTCTTTCGTTTTTATTTTTCACAATAGAGAATTTGCTTGTTTGTTGAATTTCCTATGTTCTTTCTTTTTTTTTTTTTTTTTGGTCCTGGAATTGAAACAAGGACCTTGAGCTTGCCAGGAAGATGCTTATGCCACTGAGCTATCTCCCTGGCCTTCTAGTTCTGTTGCTATTTTGATTTAGTGTGACATATAATATATTTTATTGAAAACATGCATTTTTTTTTGTTTTTTGTTTGTTTTTTCGTTTTTATCTTTTTTGTATTTATTTGGTACAGGTTCTCATTATGCAGCTCAGATTCATAATGATACTCCAATCCCAGCCACCCCAGCACTGGGATTACAGGTTTGGTCACCATGCCTAGTTTCGGTGGCCAGCGAGGTGTCCGAAGCCCGCATGGTGTGTGGTACCAGGATTGAACCTGGGTCCTTGAGCTTGCCAGACAGGTGCACAGACTGCCGAGCTATCTCCCCAGGCCTCTTTTATTTTATTATTAAGCCTCTTTTATTTTATTATTTAAAGGGAATAAACAATAAAAAAGGAAAACAATACAGAGTTGCACTAAACAAAATGGTAGGGCCTCAGCAATGGTTGTTTTATTGCATGTTGTTGTCTTCAAATTAGTTGATTTTTCTTTTCCTTTCTAACTTCAAATCTTTCACAAATGTTTCATTCATTGTTAAGATTTTGTTGTATGTTAGTGGTCTTTTTTTTTTAAAATAAATTTTCACTAGGCATTGCTAGTATACATCACTGAGTTCTATAATTCTGCTAACTCGTTTATTTTATATCTTGCTAAATTTTAAGAGGCTATAATATTTGATATATATTCAAATTGCTAATATTTTGTAAGACATTTATTTTTGTGAATCATGCTTTTCCATAATTTTCATTCATTTTATTACTTTTATGTTTGGTTAGTGTCAGAAAGACACTGGCCTTGTAAAATTAAGTCAGAAATCTCTCTACTCCATTTTTCCAAAAGACTTTCTGTTAAATTGATGTTATTTCTACTCACACATTTGATACATTTTAGCAAGAGAATTTCTTTGAATTTGGAAATTTATTTTCTTTTATTTTAAGATTTTTTTTGTGTGTCCATATTTATAGGAATGTGCCAACTATTTATTTATACCTTATTAAGTTTTACTAATTGGTATTTTCCAAGTAGTCAACATCATCAAAATAAATCAGGATTTTCTGATATATATTTAGTTGTAAAAATTTCATGTTGTCTTTTTAATTATTTTAAGTTATTATATTTTAAAAATGCATTTAGTACAGAGTACATAGGGTGTCACTACATAGATTGGACTCATTGTTATCCTGTTTTCAGCCTCCCAAGCGCTGGGATTGCAGGTGTGTGCCACCATGCCCAGTCTCAATCTCAGTCTCAGCACGCCCAGAGGGTGGGTCTGGCACAGCAGACTGGGGATTGAACTCCCAGGTCCCTGAGTCTGCCTAAGCAGGCACTTTAATCAGCTGAGCTATGTGGCCTGCCCTCATGCTGTCTTTTTAATGTCTTCATTATATTTTATTACTGAGATTGGCAGTGCAATTCCATTTTATTTTGTAGATGAATCTGTTCAGAAATTCATCAGTTTTAATGACTTATTTAAAAACTTGATTGTCTTCATATCATTTATTTCCTACTTAAGTTTATATTTTTAATATAATTTAAATTTCCTGAAACCTCTTTCTTCTGTTTGATTTGAGTTCAAAATGTCTTTCCTCATTATAATCTTTTCATATAGAAATTGAAATTATTTGTAGCCTTCTTTTGTATTTTCTAATCTAAATGTTTAACATTATAAATTTCTTTACAAAGAACTTCAGGTATTTAAATGTGTTTTTATTCATTATTTTTCACTTTAATTCATTTAAAGAGACATCATGATACCCCATGTGACTTCTCTCTTGACTCATGTGCTATCTTTAGTGTCTGACTACAAGATATTTAGGATTCTGTCAGCTGTTTTTCTATTACTGACTTCTAGTTTAACTCAGGA
>NW_004524730.1:6306877-6317668 GCF_000260255.1 Octodon degus | reverse complement strand
TATACTAATACTAATACATTTTCAAGAGTCTCTTTCTGTTACTAACATATCAGTTCCACCATTCTTTGGATGAATATTTGAAATTGATATTTTCCATTTCTCAAATATTAACATGCTGCATTTCAGTTAAAAATAAATACAAAGCTTTTCCTTCTTCAAAGAATAAAGTCTAGGCTGGAGAGAGGTAGCTCAGTGGTTTAAACACCTGCCTGGCAATCCAAAGACCCAGGTTTGATCTCCAGTACCATATCCTGCACTGGGTCATGTTGAGGGTTTGAATCAAATAGAGACCGAGACCAGAACAGATTGGAATTTAGTGAACCTTTATTAACCGCTCCAGTGGCTGCCCAGACACACTCCACACAGGGAGGTGTCCAACCAGCTGCGCATCTTAGCACTCTGGCAGCTATCCAGCAGCACTCCATGCAGGGAGGCACTAACCAGCCCCAAAACAAAGTTAACTGCAGTCTTTTATAGCAATAACACAGCTGCAAACTGTTGATGACAAGGGGGTTCACAGTTTTTAGCCATAAGTGGAACTTGCCTGTTCCAAGATACAATTAAGGTGGAAACATATCTGCTGTGTATAACACTAGCAGGTTGAAGGAACTACACTTGAGCCAGGTAGTGATGCTTAAAGTGTTGAAGATGCCTGCTAGCTTTGCCCAATAGAAAATAACAAGAGCCACATTCGTAACAGGGAACCATTTCAGTGAAGACACAAGGTTCATCCTAGTAATTTCTCACAAAAATTCAGGTACCTCTAGCCAATTCAGTGCTGAAGACACCAGCGACCCATAACAGGTAAGTACCAGGGCAGAATGTGTCAACTAAAGAAAACTGGGCATGGTGGTGCAAGTCTGTAATCTCAGTGCTGGGGAGGCTGAGACAGGAGGAACACTAGGACTCTGAGCTCCTTAGTGAGACTCTATACCAAATAAATACTTATTTATTTATTTACTTATTTTTTTTTCTGTATTTTAGAGAAGGGTCTACAAGATGCTCAGGGTCTCACTACTAGATTGGACTAGTAGTGATTCTTTAATTTACAGCCTCCCATATGCTGGGATTACAGGTACACGCCACCATGCCCACTCTCAGTCACCATCTCAGCATGCCCTAGGGGCAGGGCCTGCATGTCAGGCCCAGGGATTGAACCCCTGGCTCCTGCAACTGCTTGCAAGCACTTTAATTTGCTGAGCAATTTGGTCAGCCCAAAAGTTAAGAAGAATTTTTTTCCCAAATAAATATATAAATAAATAAAAGATTTTTTAAAAACATTTTAAAAGCCTGAAAAGTGTATACATATAAAACATAGCTGAATAAATAAAATATATATAATTAAAAATTAACTATGTCAAAAAGAAAGATTTCTATGAATTATTTTCAAAAACACAAAATAAAATGGGAAAAAATTCATTGATAGACATTTCTAGGGAACTGTTTCATGATACCTCCTTCCATCTGCATGTTCCATTTCTGTCTAGGCCATTGGTTTCTTCATTTATCTACACAAAAAGACACTTTAGAGGACCACCAAATTGGACCAGAAGGTATAGCTTTTTCCAGTTTACTTCACATTCCATTTGTCTCCTTTAGACCTACTCTGTGTGATTTCACCACAACATTAAATTTTCTTTCCGAATTAAATTTTAATTCATTTTGAAGTTTCTCTAGTGTCTAAGTTAACAGTTTTCCAGTGTTCACTCAGTGATCATGGTACTAGGCCATCTTCCCTCTTCTCCTTCTCCTTTTTTGTGGTACCAGGGATCAAACTCAGAACCTTGTGCTTGCTGGGCAAGCACATATTCCACTGAGCTATCTCCCCAATTCCTCTTGTGTTTTCTTACTATGTTATCTAGTGAATACATTTAAGCCTAGATAATATTACTTTTCAATAAAACTTAGGAGCCAGGGAGATGGCTCAGTAGAATAAGTGCTTCTCTGGCAAATGCAAGGGCCTGAGTTCAATCCCTGGTTCTAAAAAAAAAAAAAAAAAAAAAAACCCTTATAATGGTCAGCACTTTCTGCCATTAGTAAAACTACTGCTAAGCAATGGAAGAAGCACATAAGTGTTTTTGTTTTTGGGAAGGAGGGAAACAATGGCTGAGGTAAAGAAGAAACAGTTAAATTGGATGTAGACAATATTTTAGTTCATACACTATCTATTCTACAATGCTGTAGTAAGGTATAGGAAGCCACATACTGTACAAGGAAAAGAGATTATGTGGCTCAGAGTACCAATTGCTGTGATGCAGTGAGTGTCTTGTGGCAAATGGCATTGATGGGCCTAGCGTGTGACAGGAATCACATGACCAACGTGGGAGCAAGTAGGACACAGCCACGGGAGCTTACTACACCTTCGGGGAACGGCCCCATCCTGTGAGAATGGCACAAATCCCTTCTGAAGGTGGTGCTCTAATAACCTAGCTACATTTACCAAGGTTCATCAGTTCCTGCTGTTGCCAGACTGGTGGCCAAGCTTCTGGCATGGACATCTGTAAGGGACAAGACAGAGCAATGCAGGCTCACTGTATGATTTCATTTTGTCACTTCATAGTATTAGTTTATTTTGAAAGCTAAGTGAAATATAAGAAATGCTAAGAGTATAGTAAAGTAGTCTTGAGAGCCAATGAATGGAAGCTAGTAGCAGAAAATGCAGCCAAAGGAGATGACCCCTTTTCATGTCTTCTAAGAGGGTGTTCTTTTCTTCCCGTAAACCCGTATCTTGTTACTTTCTACGTCTAATGATTTCAGTTGGTGCTCTGTTACTAGCAAACAAAGAATCTTCACTTAAGCACTTCTTACCAAAAATGCTGTTATTATCTTGATGAGATAAAGATTAGTACTTTGCTTGTATTTAAAATAGGCTGGGGAGGTAACTCAATTGAATAAGCACTTGCCTGGCAAGTGCAAGAGCCAGAGTTCCATCCCCAGTCCCCCCCCAAAAAAACAAAACAAAACAAAACAAAACAAAACAAAACAAAACAAAAAAAACAAAGAAACATAAAATGCCATTTGTTAAACTGAGCTTGGTGGGGGCCCGGGAGATGGCTCAGTAGAATAAGTGCTTCCCTGGCAAGTGCAAGGGCCTGAGTTCAATCCCCTGACCCCCCAAAAATAAATAAATAAATAAATAAATAAATAAATAAATATAAAAAAATACTGAGCTTGGTGGGTATGCTTCTAATCCCAACACCCAGCAAGCCAAGTCAGGAGGGTCCTTACGAGTTTTAAGGTCAGCCTGGGATTCAAAGTGAGTTCAAGGTTAGCTTGAAATTCATAGTGAAAACCTATTCCAAAAAGACATTGAAAATCTAAAAGTAAATTATCATTTATTATTTCTCAAATTTTTCAAACTTAAATTTTATAATAATAACCATAGTACTGATAACAACAGCAGCAATAATAATTATAGCAATAACATTTACATTTTGTTATTTTTGTGCTATAATAAAATCCTTACCTATAAGATGTCATTTTATAAGAATCTTCTGGGTTGTATAATTGCATTAAGCACAGTTTTTATAGCTTATGTAAGCAAAATTCTAAGGTATACCATTTGACCACCAAGATTCTATTTCTTGCTTAAAGAATTAAAATCTAACCTAGGTATTGCTGACAAACTTGCAGATGCAACTAAGACTGCACACAATTGACATTAAAATAGGAAATATGCTAGCGGGCCTAATCTAATCACAGGAACCTCCAAAAAACATGTCACTTCCCCAGGATCCAGTAGAAGAAGGAGAACAAATGAAAGTGGGAAATATTTGAATCAGGGAAAGGATTGGATGTGTGCTATTGTTGATTAGAGAGTACAGAGACAAGGCAGTAAGGATTCAGTAAGGAGTATGTAGAAAAAGCGTCTCTTTCCATAGCAAAGAAGAAGAGTCAGTTCAGCCATTTGTTGGTGTCACAGAACTGCATTGGTAAACACCCCAAACAAGCAGGGAAGGGAGGTGTTAACCACACCTACCAGCCAATACCTGGCTTTCTGCTTTCCAAGTCTGTGAGCAGCATCTTGCTTGCATCCTAAATTCTGACTTTTAGAACTCAAAATTCATAAATAAATGTTGCATTAAACATGGGAGAGAGGCTGGGAGATAATCTGTTATGCAGAAAAGAACATCTAATGTATAGTGAAGTTGCATGAAATTTAGAAAGACTGCATTATTTACCCACTGCATTCTGATCCAAAATGCTCATCTTTGTTTTCTGAATAGTTGCATTCCTTTTGCTAGTCACTTAAACTTCCTTCTGTTATGTAAATCCCAAACTCCCTTTTTGTCACCATTACTGAACTTTTATGTTTTTTACAATTTGTGAATTGTCTAATGCCATATGAGCACATTATTGGAGTCTTAGAAACAAAGCTTTCATTAAACAGATTTGAATTCTCAAATCTGAATCATTTCCTATCCTCCTCTGATTTTATCTGAAAAAGATTTTAATGAAGCTTGCATAAATCTGAATAACATTACATGGCCTAATAGTTAACTAATCCTTAATTGTGCAGCACTCTGAAATTTAATGACCATTATGTAGAATTCCACCAAGGTTAAAATGAATCAGGGAGAAGCATGGTAAAAGAATGAATTAAAAATATGCACATTACTGTTTCCAACAGAGGCTTTTTTTTTTCATGCCTTCCTGTGGGAGACTTTTCAGCAAAATAAAAATTAAGTCTACTGTTCAATTGTTTTTGATATTGTCTTTTCCTAGTGTTTGTTGACTGGAACTGCCATTTGTTGATGAGTGAATAACAGGTATAAATCAATCAAGATTTTTCTATGTACAAGAACAATGAAAATAGAAAATTAAAGGTCATGGGAAGAGAAGTAACTAAATTTGTGCTCTGGCCTGTTTTAATCTTTAGTACATTAAGAAAGTGAATACCAAGGATATGTAAAGCAACAACAGCAACAGTAAATACTATTTAGGTTTTAATGATCTCATATATTACTTTAAAGCCTATAAGACACATAGATACATGAATTGGCTCATCAATCATTTATTGAACCTTTCCTATATGCCAAACAATGGTATTTCATACACTATTTAATTTAATTTTCAATACTTCGCAGAAAAAGTAGTAAAAGTACCTTCTGTTTTGCAATTTACAAAGAAAAAACAATGTGTTCAAGTAACTTTCTCAAATTTCCCCAACTCATTTATTTTTTTCTTTATAAACAGAGTACAAATCAGAATTAAAACAGAAAATATTACAAGTGGTACAGAACTTCACTTAACAGAGCAATGTGAATTTTGTCTTTGGTGTAATACATAGTGTGGTCTTCAGCCGCATATTACCAGATATAGGCCTGTAAAATTGGAAGAAGAAAGAAATGAAAAGCAAAGAAATGTATAAGAAATTAAGAAAAGAAAAAGTGCAAACAATTGAATAAAGGACATGAAAGAAATTAAACATTAGCTGTTCCTTTCCATAGAACAGCAGAAATGCACAGTACAGTTGTTCAAACCGTCTTGCTGACATACATAGATAAATCTCATTCCCTCACTCCTGCTCCTGTCCTTCTCCTCAACACAGTAACTATTTCCCTTTGATTAAGGTTATTCATTTTCCCAGTATCTATTGGAACCTTCAGATTCCACTTTTTTCTTTCAGGTCCTCACAATAAGGAGACAATATGATGTTTGCAGACATGGGTCTGATTTATTTCATGTAAGAGTATATTCTTTAGCTGCATCCACTTACCGACAAAAGACTAAATTTTTTTATGTTTTATAGCTGAATAATACTCCATTGTATAAAAATAATGTATCTTTTTTATATATTCCTTAGTTTAGTTGATGGGCATCTGGGTTGTTTGAAGGACTTAGCTATGACAAACGGCACTGCTCTAAAAATGGGAATACATGTATCACTGAGTTATGAAGTTTTCAGTTATTCTGGAAAAACTCTCAGGAGGGAAATAGCTGGCTTGTATGGGATCTCCAATCCTAGCTTTTTGAGGAAACTCCACAGTGATTTCCGTAGTGATTGTACTACTCTGCACTAGTGGAGAAGGGTTCCTTTCCCTCCACATCCTCTCCAGCATTTGTTAGTGGCTGACTTCTTGATGTTAGTCATTCTTTCTGGGGTGAGATAGAATCTCAGTGTTGTCTTAATTTGCATTTCTTGAATGGCCAATAATGTTGAATAATTTTTCATATATTTACTTATGATTTGCATTTCTTCCTCTGAGAAGTGTATATTCATCTCAGATTCTCATTTTGGGGATTGGTCTAGAATTTGGCAGGTGTGATGTTTAAAAATTCTTCATATGTTCTAGATAGAAGGCTTTTCTCAGTGTGACATTCAGCTATATTTTTTCCCAGTTAGTGAGTTTTCTTTTTACTCTGTTGAAGATTTGCCTTGATGTGCAGAAACTTCTAAAAAAAATGAGATCCCTGTTTTTGATGCTTTGAAGTGTTTCCTGTGCAGTTTGGTTTTTGTTCATGAACTCTCTACCTACTCCTATGTCTTTAAGATTTCCCCCTACATTTTCCTGCAGTTTTACTGTTTCTGTTTTAGTATTTAAATCTTTTATCCATTTTGACTGTAGCTTTGTGCATGGTCATAGGTGTGTGTCTAGTTTTAGCCTTTGGTAAAGAGAAAGCCAATTTTTCCAGGACCATCCATCAAAGGGCTATCTTTCTTCCAGTGAGCATGTTTGGCCCCTTTATCAATGATAAGATAGCTAAGTGTATTTGCAGTTCGGTCTACATTTTCTAATATGCTTCACTGATCTTCAGGTCTATGTCTGTTCCACTATCATGTTGATTATATTACAGTAGCTTTATAGTATAATTTCAGGTCAGGGATTCTGATACCTTCTTCCTTTCCTTTGTTTCCCAGTATTGTTTGTGACATTCTGGGTCTTTTCTGGAGAAGGAAAGTTTTCTATAACTCTGTGATGTATAGTAATGGTATTTTAATTGGGATTGCATTGAATTTGTATAACAATTTTGAGAGTATGGCCATTTTTCTCAATGTTGGTTCTTCCTATAAAGGAGCATGTAATATTTTTCCATTTTCTCAAATCCTCTTCCATCTCTTTTCTCAGAGTACCATAATTTTCACTGTACACATTTTTTACATCCTTTGTGAGGTTTATTCCTAAATATTTATACATATTTTTGGATGTTATTGTGAAAGTTGTGTTCTCCTTAATTTCTCTCTCAGTGCGTTCATTGCTTCTGTACAAAAATACAATTTATTTTTTGGTGTTGACATTATATCCTGCTATGTTGCTGAACTTCTTGGTTAGATCTACAAGACCCTTGGTGGAGTTGTTTTGGTCCTCTATATAGAGTATCATGTCATTTGCAAATAAAGATAATTTCACTTCTTCTTTTACAATCCTTATTGTAATCTCTCTTGCCTAATTGTTCTGGCTAAAATTTCCAGAACTATATTGAATAGGAGTGCAGAGAGTGGACATCCTTTTCTTGCTCCTGATTTTAAAGTGAAAGCCTTCAGTCTTTGCCCATTTAGTATAATTTTGGCTGTTGGTTTCTAATAGATAGCTTTTATAAGGTTGAGTTATACACCCTCTATTCCAGTTCTCTGTATGGTTTTTATCATGAATGAGTGTTGGACTTTGGCAAAGCTTTTTCTGAATTCATTGAGATGATCATGTGGTTTTTATTTTTGGTCCTTTTGATGTGATGTATTACATTTATGGATTTGCATATGTTCCAGCATTCCTGCATTCTTACAAAGAATCCTGCTTTACCATGATGTATAATTTTCTTGGTGATTTGCTGCATTCTGTTTAGTAGTATTTTATTCAGGAGTTTTACATCCATATTCCTTAGAGAGATTAGCCTGTAGTTATCATTTTTTAGTTGGATATTTCTCTGGTTTTGGAATCAGAGTAATATTTGCCTCAAGGAATGGGTTTGGGAGAATTATTTCCTTTTCAGTTTCATTACAGAGTTTAGAAATGTTGGCATTAAATCTCCTCTAAATGCTTCTTATATTCTACTGTGAATCTATCAGAGTTGGGCTATTGTTTGTTGATAGTTTTTTTTTATTATTACATTTTCAATTTTGTTTTTCATTATTGGGTTATACAGAGTTTGTATATCTTCTTGACTTGGATTTGCCATTTCATATGGATCTAGGAAACTGTCCATTTCCACTGTATTTTCCATCCAGTGAAAATAAAAATTTTGGAAGAAGGTATTGATGATCTATGTTCTGGATTTCTCTAGGGTCTGTAGTGATTTCATGTTTTAATTCTTTATTGAATGAATCTGTTTTTTTTTTTTTTTCTTTCCTGGTTGTACTTAGGTTGGCTAAGGGTTTATAAATTTTATTATTCTTTCAAAGAACTAACTTTTCGGTTCATTGCTTTTTTGTGTTGTTTTCTTCAATTCCAGTGCATTATTTTCTGCTTTAATGTTTACAATTTTCTGCCTTTCTTGGGCTTTGGGCTTGACTTGCTCTTCTTTTGAGGTATAGCATAAGTTTGCTTATTTTAGTTTTTTGTATTTTCCTAATGTGCAAATTATTGCTATAAATTTTCCTCTTATGACAGCTTTCATTACATCCCACAGATTTCAGTAATTTGCATCTGCATTTTCATATGACTGCAAATATTTTTTAATTTGTTCTTTAATTTCATCTGTGCCTCCCCTGGTTGTTTAGTAGTTGTTATTTAATTTCCATGCATTTGTGGTGTTTTTGTAGTTTCTTTTGTCAGTAATTCTAGTTTTATTGCACTGTGATCAGATAGTCTGCCTGGGATAATTTTAATTCCTTTGAATTTATTTAAGAGTGTTCTGTGTACTATCATATCATCTATTTTGGAGAATATCCCAGGTGCAGCTAAGAAGAATGTGTATTCTGTTGTTGCTGGGTGAAACATTCTGTAAATGTCTATCAAATCTATTTCTTCAGAAATTTGGTGTAATTCTGTTATTTTTTTGCTGATTTTTTTTCTTACTTGATCTATCTCTTTGTGACAGTGGCACTTTAAAGTCTTCCATTATTATTGTATTATTATTTGATTTGTCATGTCTACTAAAATTTGTCTTATGTAGGAGGTCACTCCTACATTGGATGCATATACATTTATAATTGTCATCTCTTCCTCTTGCTGTTTTCCCTTAACAAGTAGGTAGTGACCTCTTTCATCTCTCTGCATAATTTTGAGTTTGAAGTTGATATTGTCAACAATCAGATACCACTGCCTTTCTTTTTTTTTTTTTCTGATTTTCTGTGGCATGGAGAATTTTTTTCCATCCTTTGACTTTAAGTCTGTGAATTTCCTTTTGACTTAAATGTGTTTCATGTGTGCAACACATTGTTGGTGTCTTAGTTACTCTTCTCTGGTTGCTGGGACAAATACTTGACCTCAAAATAAAGGAAGAAAAGGTTTATTTAGCTCACACTTACTGGAGGTTTCAGTCCATACTCAGCTGACTCCAAGGCAGAGCGGCACATGTCAGAGGGCACCCTTTCATGGTGACAGCAAAGGGCAAGAGCACAAGGGAGGTGTAGCAGCAGATCAAGCAGCTAACTTCTCTTCCTTCCTTACATTGAAATGTAAATAATCTGTTCCAGGGCAAGTGCAGCATCCACACCCACAGTAAACAATAACAAACTCCAGAGGCCACCCCAAGACTGCATGAGGCTTTGAGGGCACAGCTATACACAAACCATAATAGTTGGGTTTTGTTTCTTAATGTACTCTTCTAGTCTCTTTCTTTTCATTGGTAAATTAAGTCTGTTTACATTGATGGCTATAACTGATACATATTGACTTATCTTTGCCATGTTATTTTCCTGTTAGTGGTTCCATATTTTTCCCTCCTTTTCAGTTACTTGCTCTATTTGGTGGTTCCTTTCTGTTAGTCTTGAAGCTGTGATAACTTCTATCTCTTTTTAGACTATCTGTCAGAACTCTCTGCATTGGGTTTGTTTTGTCGTCATAAATTTCTTCAGTTGTTCTTTGTCATAAAAGAATCTTTTTTCTTCATTGAATTTGATAGATCATTTTTCAGGATATATCAATCTGGGTTGGAAGTTGTTTTCTTTTAGAACTGTAAGTACTTCACCCCACGCTCTTCTTGATTTGAAGGTTTGTGTTGAATAATTTGGTGTCAATCTGATAGGCTTTCCATTGTAGATTATCTGTTTCCTCTTTCTGGCAGCTTTTGATGTTCTATAGTTTTGCTCAATTTCTAAAATCTTGAGTATTATGTGTCTAGGTGTAGACTTATTTTTAATCACGGCTGTGTGGAGTTCTATAAGCCTCATTTATTTCTATGTCAGTTTCTTTGCTCGTGTTTGGAAAATTTTCTGCTGGTACTTCTGCAAACAGTCTTTTTATGTCATTTGTGCTGTCTCCCACTGCTTCACTGACACCCATTGTTCTCATATTATTTTTCTTTGCCTTGTCTTTTAGCTGCTGAATTATTTCCTGGTTCCTTTTTAATTTTAAGAAATCTTTTATTTTACATTCATTAGCTGCAACGCTGTCTTCAAGCTCTGAAAGTCTATCTTCAGTTTCATATAAATGATTTTGCCAATTTTAAATGCAGTTCTTAATTTCCTGGAAATCTGTTGGATCTGTTTCATGCATTCTAATTCTTTTGTATTGTTCATTCAGTGTCTCCATCATCTTTCTATGTTGTCTCTATTTTTCTATCTATGTTTTCCTCTTTAACTGTGCTGAGCAATTACTTCATGATTGTTGTGCTTTCTTTTTGGACCTGAGATATCATTTCTTATCTTATTTTTCTATAGCCTGATGAAATAGTTTGTTTACTTCAGTT
>NW_004524730.1:6305249-6306455 GCF_000260255.1 Octodon degus | reverse complement strand
TTTCCTTTTCATTTATGTATTTGGTACAGGGTCTCACTAATCTTTTAAGTTCTTAAAAGTTTGGACTGGCACCAGCAGAAGTTCCATGCCTGCATGCTGGGGGCTACAGAAGGTCTTACCAGAGTCTGGCAAGCTGTCCAGAGTATGCCAAAGTTCTTAAATGGTTCCAGGAAAGCTCTGCACCTGCATGCACTGGACCCACAGAATTCAGCTTTCCTGTGTCCCACAGGCCACTCAGAGTCCTTTTAAGTTCTTAAAAGTTTAGACCTGCACCAGCAGAACCTCTACACCTGTGCACTGGGGGCTAAGGAAGGTCAGAGCTTATCAGAGCCTAGCAGGCTTCCCAGAGACCACCAACGTTTTTTCCACAATTTATTTGTAACATATTATAACATTACTTTTTTAAATCTTTATTTATTTGGTACAGGATCTCACTATGCAGCTCTGACTTTTAGTGATTCTCCTGTCTCATTTTCCCCAGTGCTGGAATTACAGGCATGTACCATCATGCCTTGTTTTGAGGCCAGCACAGTGCATCCAGGTTTCAGGGACCAGGGTGGAAGGCTCTTAGACTGCTGAGCTATCTCTCCAGCCAGCTCTAATGTTTAAATGTCTATTTTGTTATATCAAACTCCCCTAGAGAAGTTACCTTTATATATGGAATAAAGATATCATATTCAACATAATAATATAGTATAGAACTATAGGCAGATATTTACAATATTAATGACCTAGAATATACAGGCATATAGAGCATAGCAAACACATGTATAGCTACTGAATATGAGAGGAATACACATATTCATATTTCAGAATTTGGCAAATGAAACACCTCATATAGACACTCTGAGATATACATGATGTGTTAAAAACAGACAAATTAGTCCTGCAGCTAGAATAAGACAACTTTAGTCCAATGAGTTGCTTTATGTATACAAGGCAAGATAATTTCACTCAGTGTACCAGTGGCCAGCACGAGAGAATTTCCCTCACAGAGGAGCAAATTCCAAGTGGTTGCTACATCTCAGAATGACATATGTTGGCCATACAAAATCTTAATCACAGAATAGAGTCAAAGTTGCAGTGTGCTTTCTGATGCTTGTAAAGGATTCATACTGACTTACTGTAGCCCACTTGCTCCCATGGAGTCAATAGGCTAAGGTCACGAGTGTCACCTCCCACTGAATTTTGATTTCAGTTTGGACT
>NW_004524730.1:6302275-6303321 GCF_000260255.1 Octodon degus | reverse complement strand
GTGGAACCAGGGATTGAACTCAGGCCCTGCTCTTGCCAGGGAAGCGCTTATTCCACTGAGCCATCTCCCTGGCCCCTCTTTAACTTATTTTCAATTTTCAGAACCTAAATCTTGATGCTGCACCTTTCAGCTAGACTTGCTATAACTTCCCACAGTAAGGATTGGAAGACAGCTCTCAGACTCAGAAGGCAAAGCAGTGTGAGTTTTGCAAGGCCAGGCCATCTTATGATGCGTGAGACATAACCAGCCTCTCAATTCTGTGAGTCCATATTGTGCTATGTCTGGCAAAGAAGACAAAATTGGAAGCCAGTGGGTTGTAATGTCTTAACTAGCTAACTAGGAAGATGCAGAGTACATGAGATGTCCCTTCACAACTCAGACTTACTTGGAACTCTTTGAAGTCTAAATGGGTTTCAATTCAGTGGTTAGTTAGCTCAATTTCTACACAATACTTAATTTACGTGAAATGGTACAAGTTGTTCGATCTCCTTTCTGCCTTTGTTCCCAAATACATAATTATTGTTCAATATATATTATTCTATTATCGGTTACAAACTGCCTAAGCCAATATCAGCTGCCAAGCTCATTTATAAGATGAGTGGGTGATTTTGAGGCTACAGTTACTGTCCCTCATAGAGGCATGGATATTGTAATTATTCAGGCAGTCATTCTTGCATAAGACAGAAGAGGAAGCTATCCTGTGAGATTGCTGGGCATTTGACACCTTACTTCTTATCTCCCTTGTTTTGCAACAAGAATAATGGACAAAGCTTTATGGGACAAACAGGTTAATGATCGTCCCTAACAGAGGAACACTTTGCTTCATCTCTTATCCTTCTAATATCCTATATGGCAGTATAGGACACAGTTTTAGTTCACTGTTTCATTAGAGTATGACTTGACAAATTTTATTTTTTGGAAACTGGGACCTACAATAAATTGAGTCCAATGTCCCAAGACTTAGAGGCATAAGCTCCTCAAATAAGATAGTGACAGTGCAATGATATGGACCCTTCCTATGTAACCACTTGTTCTACAAAGTAATG
>NW_004524730.1:6283611-6295440 GCF_000260255.1 Octodon degus | reverse complement strand
CCGCCGGCGCAGGTTAGCAGGAAGCTCTCAATGTATTTTTAACATACAATCTTCCAGTCCTTTGAAGACCATTGAAATCACATTTGCTTTTGTCATCCTCTCACTTTTTCAGTATTTTGGCTTCTGGAACAGAGACAGAATTGAGTGAGATTTTATCCATGTACATCAGATTTCCTCCAAGTCTTCTGATGATGGTACAGCAGAGGCACTAAAAGGAGGTAAGCAAACTCATCCTAGTCATTTAGATAACCGTGTCTGTTTAGATGTTCTGTCATTCAGAGCTTCTGTTGGCCTTCTATATAGGCCATTCATGAAAGAAAGTATGGGCTACATTATGCTGTGGTGAGAGAGACAAAAGACCCCTGGCTCCTTAAGCCAAGGAGGAAACTCCTTTTTGTGGAAGTGGCTCTTAGTTGGTTACAACACAATGGGGAGAACAGTGAATAGGCTCTTTCCTTGGCCCTTCCTCTGATGTTTATGGGTGAGGCCTGTTTCTGACTTCGCATATGGTATGATGTAGGGCAGAAAACGAGAAGATCATCCATACCTATCTGCTGAGATGAACACAGACCATCTCAACCTGCACTGCTTACGTGGATGACATCTCAAGTGGCTTTTAGTCAAAGAGGTAACCTTATGATCGCTGGCAATATCCTTAGGGCTCTGATTCCAACCAGCACCTTTTCTAACCTCAACATCGCTCCACAAGACAGGAAAGAAATTCTAGTAAATGTCACATCATAGTAGTAAAGACATTGTTTCTCAGGATATGAACAAGACTGTCTACTTAACTGATCATTGGTGACTATTTGCTTGGAAATGGCTGGTTTCATAGACAGGTTGAGGTAAAGGTAGGGGTGAACGTATGCACTGCCTCCCAGACTTCTAGGATTCTTTAAATGGAATGGGGAGAAGGCTGTTTCCCTGACAGTTTTATCATCCTGCTACTCAACTTGTCATGATGCATCCCATGGGATTTCCTCTACCTGTTATTCCTTCTCTCCAACATGCATATGCAGATATGAAGGTTAACATTAGTTGTCACCATGGTAGGATGAAGTGCCATCCCCATGTTTGCAAAGGTGTCTGCAGAAGGAAGTTGTATTTGAATTGTAGAGTGAGTTAGCAGGCTACATCTTGTAGGCCTCAACCAGTGTAGACAAACACCATCCAAACTGTTGAGACCAATGGAAAGGAAGAGAAAAGATAAATCATCTTCCCAGCCTCTCCAAAGACTACAGAACTTTTTGTCTTAAACTCTGATATCAAAACTCCTATTTCTCTGGAATTTATTCTCCAGGACACATACCATTATATTCCCGTTATTCTCAGTTTAAATCCAGCATGCATTGGAATTTCCCAGAGCACCTACACATGTAAACACCATTTCCTTAATTATGTATACATATGCAGCTACACACACACACACACACACACACACACATACACACATACACACACACCCCTATGTGCATTATATACCTAATTTGTCTGTCTCTGGTTGGAAAACTAATACTGTAAGTGTCACAGAGCAATATTTATTCTTCACGTGAGTGATAGATTCAATCTGCATACTATTCTACTTGATTTAGTGGTCCTAATCAATAACAACAAAAACCTAGCAAAACAAAAAGATCACCAAATGCAACATGCAAAAACTTGTTTTAATATCGCTCAATTGATTTTCTGACACACACTAATGGATCACAATCTGCATCAAGGAGCAACTTTAAAAGCCTTTCCTCACCTAATGTGACCAGTTACTATTGTTGGAAAACAAACAGCAGGCACAAACTCAGCTTTAGGCTTAGAGTTCCTCAGAGGCAATGGCCTGTGGGAGGTGGGCCTTCATCCCTTGGGCAGTGAAACTCCAGGCTGGCTCTTCAGTGAGATCCTCCAGGCTTACTTTAGCGGGAAACAGAGATGGCTTTAATTTTTCAAAGCATTGCCCTTCTAGTCTAAAGAATAGCAGTCATAAGTCGGGTGACATAGGCTTGATGTCACCTTTCTAGTCTTCCTTCCTTCCCTTCCTTGCTTCTTCCTTTGTTTTGTTTCCCCAAACACTGACTAGATATCCTCTTATCTGTCCAACAGGGCTCTAGGTATTGATCCAGTTTGAGAAAATAATAACCAAGCACTAACTAATAGTGAAAGGCGGCATCTTCCTTCACTTATCAGGAATTCAGAATCTAGAAAAATTAATGAATACTTGAAATTAGTGGGAAAGCAAAAATTCAATAGGGATGTTTTGTGTAAGGACAGTATGAGCCCATTAGACCCAAGACCATTGCAATGAATGTCATTTGTTAAGAATATTGGCCTCTTGTCTTTGCCTTAGACATTCATCATAGGCAGAGAAAAGTATGTGGTGGGAGAGAGTACACATTACATCTCCTCTGGTGGGAGGAGATTTAATTAGAGGAATTGTCCTAAACTTATTACAATTTAGAATGAAAAATTATCTTTGATATACTGACTCTGTATCAGATCTTTGATTATCACCCCAGTGAAGTTACTGATAACGTTTACTAAGATTTTCTAGCTAAATGTAATTCTTATTGTGTGTTTCACTACGTCCATAGTGGCTGATGCTAAAGGTAGTGCTATGTCCTGGAAAATATAACAATCATGTTTAAGGGAAAACAGAAGAAGCACAACCCAGGTCAACTTCTCCTATAGCCAGTTACAGATCACGCTGCTTCAGAAATGTAAAAAGGTATAGGGAAATTAATGAATGGTTTAATAAGTAGAAAAATCGGCTGGTTGTCAAGGGAGAGGATGTTGATATCTTAAATCAGTCACAATATAGACTAAGGAGATTTTAGAGCTGTTTATATATAAGAGACATATCTAAGAAGGGTTAAAACATGCAGATTTTTCAACATAGTTGATCACTGTATTAGCTAATATGAAAATTGCTGGGCACACTCTGGAAATCAGCAATGTGGAACCCAAACTTCAAGCTTTGGTCAAAATTAGAACTAATTTGTAGTGAAGTTACAACTGTTTCTTCAGTTTTGCTCAAAATAAGAATCATGGCACAGATTACAAAAGCTTGATATGTCTCACTGTTTGTCCAATTCCGAACAAAATTAGAAGAGATGAAAGGCCTTAGGTGAGGTGAGTGGAAGAGGACAGAGAAGGGATTGTAATGTGTTGCATACATATCCCAACTCTCCAAAAGGAAAGAAAGCATTATATGCTTCAAACATGTACTAACAAAAGGAAAAATTGGATAGAAATTTAAAAAGTAAAAAATGTGTACATACTGCATTTTTCTGTTATTGTAAGGTTTTTTTCAATTTTTCCACACACGTTAATAGTCTTCAAACATACTAATTTCTCTAATTTTCTTTCAGTTAATATTTTCCCCCTGGTCTACAAGAACATCTCATTATTGCATACTAACTTTTAGACCTGCAGATAAAATATTCTTTAATGAGTCTGTCCCTATAATTACTTGCTGGATAATCTTTCATTTAAATATAAGCAAATTGTTGGCTATCTATTTTGCATATCAGTGAAGTATTCATTGACAGTCCTCTGTGGCTGTGTTCTTAGCGCAAGTTTTAAAGTGAATAATGTTAGCTTATGAGCTGACAAATCTGTTGTTAAAATACTTCTTCCTATCTGCCAGCTGGCCTCTCAGAGAGGCAAGCTGTAATGAATCCCAGCAAGGGGATTACAGAGTCCCACCTATTCTATTAGAATGTCTTATTAGTAAGCTTGGGAGCAGCCAGCAGCAAGCATAAATATTATAGCGCTGAGTTTCTGATTATTTTTTTCATTCATTCTAACTGGTGGAGATTACAAATGTACTTCCAATTTAATTTTTTAAAAATTAAACATAAAAGATGATAGCAGCTACTCTGTTTCTTTGAATATCATTTTCTTGGAAAGAAAGATGTTGTTAACACTGAATTCATGGTACTAGTGAGTAAGTGGAAACAGCAAGTCTTGAATTTTTATCCATAGAATACACCTTTATTTTGTTGTCAGTAAAATATTTTCAAAGGTCTATAATTACTGTGTATTTGTAGAACTACATAATATCTGCTATCTCTTCATAAATCTAGTATCTATCTATCTATCATCTATCTATCTATCTATCTATCTATCTATCTATCTATCTATCGTCTATCTATCATCTATCTATCTATCTATCTATCTATCTATCTATCTATCTATCATCTATCACACTAACTCTAACAAACTGATACAATTTAATAACTTGAATGCTTTGCCCCTACTTTATATTGTGCTGAGATTTCAGATATAACAGGTCACAGGAACTGCCTGATCCCAGTGGCACATGAGGTGACATCATCCAAACATCGCAGGGTAACAGGAGCAACTGGACCATTAGCTCAGTAGGATTCCCAGCCAGCAATAGAATCAGGCAGATTAAGATGCTTCCTGTCCATTTAGAGCCTAGCAAGGCCCTGGTGCTGCTTTGCCACTAATGGGAACTCAAAATTTTGCTTCTTTTATGCTGAGCACAATAGTATTTTGATTGTCATAACTACTCCACAGGATAGCATTTTCAAAAGCAGACCAGATTGAAAACATGTGCCATCATTACTTCTACAGTTCTCTTTCTCAAGGACTGGAGCTCTAGCATGCATCTGACCTACACAGAAGTGCTATGGTTTCCTTGCTTCAGTCTTCACTGGCTTTCTCACTGTGTCTGAATCCAGCACCCATATTCAACTCGGTCTTACATAGACTACTTCAGTACCCTCACCTCTTTCCTCTCTTCTCACAAAAATCAATTCAGAGATCAAATAAACCTCTGTATGCTTATAACTGAATGGCTGAGCATCACTGGAGAAAATCACACAGCCTAGAGAATTGAATTCACCGTAATTTTATAATATCACAGTTTTAACAGGTTTTATGTGATGCCCAGAATACATATAATACTCTCATAATCTTGCTTCTGTATTCTTTGAGATGAGTTTTACCCTTGTCTTCCTTACGTACATTTCCTACTGTAATTCCTCTTTCACTCTTCACAGTTGACCTATATCTATGCTTTGTTAACCAAAGTCGTTACAGAGGAGCATTTCACTTTTATAGTTATTAGAGAATTTCTCTAATGCTGGATAAAAGACTTAACAATTCCTGTAACTAGTTCTTGGGTTTTTCCGATAGTATTTTCTGCCACTCCGCCCTAGTTCTCTCAAAGGCTGAGCTAGGGTTCTAAAAGGATAACTTCGTCCTTACCAAAACAAGTCCTTTAATGCTTTCTCCTTAAGTGGTACTAGCTGGGTCAATTGTAAATCTTTTTCATATTTGTAACTTAGTATATTTTCTGTATTAATCCAGAATTCAGGCCCAAGCCCTAGAGTTCTGGAATGTGTGACAACTTGATGAAATGGCACACAGAGACTCTGAAAAATTTAAGACAAAAATCAAAGAAGCAGGGATTCTAGACAGCTGATTTGCCAGAGCAAATGGTGCTCCTCCATGGCATAAATTTTACTGTGAGTTATGGCACTTGAGGTACAGTTTATTTTAATAAATAATGGAGCTCAAAAGTTTTAATCATTTTCAATAAGTACACTGCGTGTGAAAATGAAAATTACTTTTCAAGACTATTTTGAGAAATTGCCTTAGTTACACTGAAGATATTTCATTAAATGCAGCCATAGCTAATGTTTGACTTTTACACAAATATTACAGAACTAATGTACAGCAACCAAAATGCAACTTTTAAATTATTTATGTGCAGGTTTATGAAAATATGGCATTTCACTTTACTAGCAATATCTGACTCAATGTGAGTAGAGACAATGAATTCATTTATATGTTTACTTATTTATTTATTTGGTACAGGGTCTCACTTTGCAGTTTGGACTCATAGTGATCCTGCTGTCTCAGCCTCCCCAGCTCTGAGATTATAGGCATGTACTACACCATGCCAGGTTTCACTGGCTAGCACAGTGTATGCAAGGTTCCAGGGCTGGCATGGCCTGTGGTACCAGGGATCAAACCCCAGTCCTTGAGCTCGCCAGGGAAGCATTTAAGCCACTGAGATCCCCCCAAGCCCTGTATGTTTATTTTATTATTTTATTTATTTATTTATTTATTTATTTATTTATTTATTTATTGTGGAACCAGGGATTGAACTCAGCCCCTTGCACTTGCCGGGGAAGCACTTATTCTAATGAGCCATCTCCCCAGCCCCTGTATGCTTATCTTATAGAAATAAATGTTTATGGAATGCCCACACTATTTTGTGCTTTAAAAAAACTGTTTTATTGGATATTTCAGGTAAATTCAAAGTAGACACATTTACTCTTTTGAAGAAGCTGTCATTCCATGGAAGGGGATACTAAAGAAACTTACATCTACATCTCTATTTGTGTATGCATTTGTGTGCTCACAGTATGAAAAACACTACCCTTAAATATATAAAATAGTATCAGGAGAAAGAAAGAAAGTAGAAGTGACAGGGATGGATAGCTATTTTATACGATTTAGTTAGCAAAGACCTCTTGAAGTAAGTTAGGTTTGAACAAACTTGGAACATGAAGCTCAGGTAGCATCAGCAGTGTCAGAATCTAAGGGGCAAGCATATTGGGAGTGTTGAGAAACAGTAAGGGGCCGGTGTGACTGGGGCAGAGATGGAATGGGTGAGCTGGAGAACCGGGACCAGGCAGAGTCAAGGGCTGCAGTTCATGTGAGGGACTCTATCTAGCTGCAAGGTGCTAGCCAAAATGAGAAGACATGGGAGAATTGACGGAACAGAAGAGCAGCAGCTGGCTGAGCACTCCACTTGTGCCTTACTCTGGCTACGTTGGACAGGAAGCAGAACTAGGAAAGGCAGAAGAAGATGCCCAGATAACAGCTAAGAATAAACTGAAATAATGCATTAAAAGGGAGATATGTTGAAGCAGAATTGGATTCATGATTAAAAGCAAAACAGGTTAAAAATGTTCAGGTACTTTATGGATCAGATTTATTTAAAAGATAAACACAACAGAACTTGCTGATAAAGTGAACTTGCTGTTTAGTAAGAAATAGCAAACAATAAAATGAATACATACTCAAATAAGAGAAGATAAAAGGAGTGAATTAGAGAGAGAGAGAGAGAGAGAGAGAGAGAGAGAGAGAGAGAGAGAGAGAGCTAGGTAACTGGTAATGTCATAGTAACTTCCAAAGGAGCTATATGGAAGTTTTTGATAGAGTTTTAATATGAAGGATTACATTATTTTATTATGAAGCCTGGGATGTCCCATGATTTGCTTTCTGCCTGGTGGAGTAGGACAGTGGAAGTCAGTGGCATAATTCCCCTCCAAACTCAAAGGCCTGAGAACCTAAGCAGCCAATACAAGAAATCCATTCTTGGTCTAAATACCTCAGAAGTAGGAGAAAATTGTCTTCTCAGCTCAGAAGAGGGGATGAACATGACTGGACTTCACTTTTCACATTATTTCAGTTTCTTCTCAGCTATTATCTGGGCATCTTCTTTTGCCTTTCCTAGTTCTGTTTCTTATTCACTGTTCACTTCTCAGTGGATTCACCAATGTTTTCCACACTGGTGAAAGTGATCTTCTCAGTCATTCTGTGAATTTAAATGCTGGCCTCTTCTGGAAACACTCTAAAAAGCACATACAAAGATAGTGTTTTTCCAGATGTCTGGGTATGTGTTACACCAGACAATACAGCAACCACAAATAAAGTTAATGACCACACTGGTTTATATCCCCAAAATCAAGACTGTATGATCTAATGATTAAGATGATCTTAATAAATAATTATACATGAATAAATAAATGTGTAAATGGGTAGAAGCAACAATAAATTAGACAAAAGCAATAAGGAAAATAGCACCCTACATCCCTTTCTCAATGGGAAGGCAGTAACTGGGCTTGAGGGCAACTTGTTGGCAAACAAAGATGGCCTGATCCCAGAGAGCAAATTACCCACTAAGAAAGAACCTGACCTATGCATGCCATACTGATCCACTCATTATCCTTCCAATTGCATACGTAACACACACAGATAGGCAAAGATAACACTAGAGGAGCCATTCTACATTATTATTTCAAGTTATATTTCATCATATAAAGTATTAAAAATTTATAATACACCATTATGTATGACAACTTTTCTAATAAGCAAAACTGTCCGTATCCCCAATCATTCGCACATGTGTTCATTAACGTATATTAAGCTGCCTTTGAGTATCCTAAGTAATTATTCTTTTATTTGATTTGAACTGATTCACAAGAGCAAAGGTCACCTTCTACAGGAACAGATAGTTTCTTAATTCATTGAATTGTGGTAGGCTAATGCATGAAATGAGAATAAAATATGATGTAAATATCAGTGGCATAATCTCTTGATCTGGCTACTTGACATTTTATAATTTATATCCCTGAAAGTATGCTTTCATTTTATTTATTTATTTATTTATTTATTTATTTATTTATTTATTTGCTGTATTCTAGGGAAAGTTCTACATGGTGTTCGGCATCCTTTACTAGATCAGGCTTGCAGTGATCTGCCTGTTTACATCCTCCCAAGAGCTGGGATTACAGGTGTTCACTGCCATAGCCAGTCTCAATCACCCTCTCAGTGTGCCCTGGGGTCAGGGCTAGCACTGCAGGCCAGGCAGGCCCAGGGATCCAACTCCTGGCCTCTGAACCTGTTTGCAGGCGCTTTAATCCACTGAGCTATTTGGCCGGTCCTGAAAGAATGCTTTCAATAGGAGCAGTAATAGCAATATAGGAAGCCAAGAGCAGATATTCTAGAGCCCATTATCAAGAGAGGTTACAATTAATTACAGCCCCTACCATGGCATCCTCAGGCCAGTAGGATTCCAGTCTTATTAGGAACAACAGGGTCTTGCATTTCCTGGTAATTTAGGCTGCAGAATCTCATTCATTCTTTGTGTTACAGCCACTCTCATTGACATTTATTTGTTTTGCTTCTCCTGGGGTTCTTCCTTTTGCCATGATTGTTTCCAGCAGCTTTGACAACTATGCAGCTCTTCAAGAATTAAACATTGATAAATGTTTTAAGGACAAAGAGGAAAGCTGTTTAGAGCTGACATGAAATTTTCACTTATTTCTTTAAGCTTGTTTGCCAGGGAATGAAAAGCTACAATTACTTTAACATGATCATGGGTTTTCACACCATGCTGAATGCACAATTATTATTGGCCCCAGCGATGAGTTTGAAAAGGGAGATACAAAAAGGAAATCAACTGGTTGGTTTTGGCAGACAAAGAGAGAATGATTCAGGAAGGCTCAGGGGACACAGGAAATGTTTGTAGAACAAAAAATTAAACTGTCTCTAGATTTCTCAGGTAGCAGCAGTTCAGCAACTTTCAGATCTATTCCTGAAGGTCCTTGTTATTGAATCAATGATGAATTTTCAAATGACTTGTAAACCTGATTTGTTTTATCATTAGATTTTTCACATCTTAAGAATGTAGTACGACTGGGGTCTGAAGTCATGGTGATTGTGGAGGTTCCCAGCACTACAAAGCCATTTGTAATGTGATCTTTGTCATCTCTTGAGATTTGAGAAACCATAAATATCTTACTTGTCTTGGAAACTTCATGGGGATTGTTGAATCACAATCCTAGGATTATATAAGATATCACAATAACATAAAAATGTAAAATAACACAAACATATTTTGTGAGTAATCAGTGTGATTTGCATGGAAAGAATTTCATCTTCAAATCCATGTGGGAATAAAGATTGAATACACACTGCCAGCTAACATCTTTGTGACCTGAGGTGCCTTACACAAGGCATTGAAATTCCCTCGGCAAGGTTAGAATTCAGTGGTGCAGTGCCTGCCTGGCAAGAGCAAAATCCTGAATTTAATTCCCAGTTCTGAAAGGAAGGTAGGATGGAAGAAAGGAAGGAAGGAAGGAAGGAAGGAAGGAAGGAAGGAAGGAAGGAAGGAAGGAAGGAAAGAAGAAAGGAAGGAAGGAGAAAAGGAAGGAAGGAAGGAAGGAAGGAAGGAAGGAAGGAAGGAAGGAAATTCCCTGAGCATATGTTTTCTATTTTTAATATTTTAAATTGTTGATGTGAATTCATTCTTATTTACAAAATTTTTGAGTATTGGAAAATTAATTTTAGATATGCACCATGGTGCATACTAATAATAGACATAAACAGTTACATACTTTACACAGAAATTTAGAAATCTAACCATAGAGACTTAAAGTTTAGCATATCAATATGTGATTGAAAATACCTGTTCCATGTTATGCCTATGATGTTTGATATTCAGACAGATAGTGAGATTAAGTTCAACTGCATATGTTGTAGGGTAATAATAAGTTTCTTTTCTGGAGGATTAACAACCTAAGTTTGCATACCAAACATTAGAGAAAAAGAAGGGCTGCAGGGACAGTCAACATTTTCGCCTAGGCTTTCAAGGCCAGTGAAGACTCAGGACAGAAGAGAACCTGTACTGTAACATCATGTAACACAGTTGTGTCCCAAATTTTCTGTCTAAGGAGATTATGGGGCCACAGAGGAAAGTGATTGATGATGTAAAGTGTGCCTGAGGAGAGTCACATGGAGAGAAAACATTCCCTCAGGTTTTCACAGAAAGCAAATTTGTCAAGTAATGGCCAAGCCTCATCCATATGGCTGACAGTGACAAAGGATCTGTAAACTGCAGTACAGGGCTTCAGAATAAATCCTGAGGGGATTTGACTGACCTTATAAGATAATAAGTTGAGTTTCTTGTTATGTAGGTCTTGCTTTATTTTGGTCTTAACCATGTAGCAGAAAGTATAAACAGGAAATATAAAAAGTAAAGCTGAGCTGTAAAAGCCTCAAGTCAACAACTTCTGACATTGACAGTCTTATGAAAAACCCACTACTATTATGGACTACTGGACTATATTGGAATATTTTTCTGAATTCATGCACCTACAATATTTAAATGGCAACAGAATGCCCTTTCTGACAAAACTAAACAAAAAAGAGGGATACAAATGAATGACCATTTTGTGTCTGTATACTCAAAATAGTTAGGATAGATATACAGCTGCATTCTCCTAATTCAATGAATGCAGAAATTTGTTTTAATAGTGTTTGTGGACATGATATCATGTCCTCATCTTGTACAATGAATAACCACTGAGACAACAATATGCAATGTATTGTTCTTTTTTTTTTCAAAATTTTATTGATAAACAGATAGCAATGAGACAGTTTCAAATCAAATCGGAAGCACAGATTCAACAAATAACACACTGCATATATTCTTCTTAGTGGCTAATTGCTGCACAAGATGCGGACTTGAGATCCTATTTACAAACACCATTAGAACAAATCATTCTTTTCATTAAGAGAATGCAACTGTATATCTATCCTAACCACTTTGAATACACAGATACAAAATGGACATTCATCTGTATGCCCCATTTTTTTCTAAGTTCCGTTATTGAATATTATGGGTGTGTAAACCAGCAAAATATTCTAAAAGAGTCCAGTAGCCCATAATAGCATTGGGTCTTCTATTTAACTGGCAAAGTCAGAAATTATTGACCTGAGTCCCCCACAGCTCAACATAACAGCATGGCTTTACTTCCTATATTTCATCTTCATACTTTTCTACTTTATGGTTAAGACGAAGGTAAAGCAGGACCTGTGCAACAAGAGTTGTAGCTTTTGGATCTGAGAAGGTCAGTGAAATCCCCTCAGGATATATCCTGAGATCATGTACCTCAGATTGTAGAACCTTTGTCAGTGCAGCCATGTGGATGAGTCACAGCCATTGCTTGGCCAATGTGCTCTCTGTGAAAGCCTGAGAGAGTGTTTTCTCCCCATGTGACTCTCCTTAGG